>NC_060197.1:21702811-22017811 GCF_021184085.1 Oncorhynchus gorbuscha
ACATGTCATAACCTGGGAGGGAGAGAAAGGAAGGAGAGGATAGAGAGAAAAGATAGACCACCGAGACTTTGAACCATCCTCATTTGACCAAAAACAGCACAGAACCCCCCCCCCCCTCCAGTAAAAACCTCCCACACCCCACTAAAACAAGAGAGAACCTGAGACCAAAGCAGTGTGTGTATAATCATGCACTAGTATTATATGAGTGTTTGTATAAGATTTACCATACCTTGCAAAGCACCTTTGTCCAAGAAGTTGTTCAAGTTGAAGAGGGTGTTTCTAGAGGCCAGGTACTGGATGAGACGCTGAGAAGAGAGAAAGAACGGAAGAAAAAAGAAAGCGCCATAAGTCTCAGGTCAGATAAACAGCTATTGACTAAACAGGGTGGGAAAAATCCCATACATTGTGTCCCAAATGCCACCCTATTCCCCATGCAGTGCACTAATTTTGACCAGGTCCCAGGGCTCTTGTTTAAAGTAGTGCACTATATAGGGCACAGGGTGCCATTTGGGATAAATCCCATCTTGTGTAATATCAACATAGTCTAGATTCAATTGGCAGGGATGAGGGACACACACACATGAAAAACATTGTCTGGGAATTCCCAGAAAGAGGAGCGTTCTGCTGAGACATGAGCAGGCCTGAACGTGTACATCCCAGGCTGACGTTCCCCCATCTAGTTTGGTGTTCCCAGTTCTAACCGAGCATCTCGGAATGCGGGGGATTCACGCTACGCCAGCTGACACGCTTCCAGCGACAGAGCACACACACAAACTAGCAGGCTTTTGTGTTCTCGTGCTTAGGAGTCAAGAGAAGAAAGCGAGCGAGAAAAACTTTACTTTTAGAAAGAGTGAACTCTCCTAAGAAAACATGAAATGAAGGAAGGAAAACTAAACATCCATCATATTTTCTCTTCAGCATTTCTCAGAGTAGGGAGGAAGAGTGGTTGTCATTTTTTTTTTTAAGAACTGGATTAAGAGCCGATAAAATGTGCTCTGCAGATTGTGAGTGCATTTGTCTGGCTAAGCATTTGTCCCGTGGCAAAGAAAAGTTTTTAAAGTATTGGCCCACGCAGTTAAAATTCTTAACCCCCTTTACTGCATCCCAAATGGCACCCTATTTCCCTATTTAGTGCAATAATTTTGTCCAGGGCTCATAGGGTACAGTACACTATATAGGGAAATGTATTTGGGAAATACACCACTCTTTTTTGGGAACATTTGGTTTCTTTATTGCAGTGAGGAATGTGACGTGTGTCAAACAGGGCTAAAACAGGGCAGTTCACACAGGCCGACAGGCAGAGAGAGAGAGAGAGAGCGAGCGCGAGATAGATCGAGAGTGGAGCCCGACCAATATTGTCGGTCCATCGATATTAACTGGCCGATATTGGCCTTTTAGCGCTATATTGTATCAGCCGATATGTCTACAGATATAAAAAGGGAATGTCATGCTTATCTGAACACTTGCAGCCATTCTCATGATGTGTCATTATTGTCACAATGAATGAATAGTTATTGAACAAATGCTATTTCGGAAAGTAATTGATGAGAAATCAAGGTAACGTTGAGACATGAGACACTACATGTACTGCCATAGCACTGCATTATGACACCATAGACTGCAGATAAAGATCGATGGAGAAACAAGTTGGAGCAGCAGTCTGCTCGCCCTTCAAATAATTCATGTTAGCATAACAGTCGACTGTCTGTGAAAAACCTTATCCATTATTAATAAATCTACTGAATCTAAACTGAGAAAGAGCTAACGCTTTCCCCCAACCACTCTCTCATTCTGTCCATCTCCCACTGTCTCGATGGGTAAATCCCTCAACTTTAGAGACTTCTTTGCTTCATCCCTACCCCCGTGTACTTTTCACAGCCATACACAAGTCTGTGGGATTCAAAAGGCATTGTTAAAGTAACTAGACTCAATAAAGTTAAACAAATAAGAGAAAGAATGAAAGGAATGTGTGTTGAAAGAGAAGTGTCTTTGGCAATAGGAACGTTTGCAATTACCAGGGAAACCAAAAAGCAGTTATACGTTAACTGAAAAACCAACAGCAATTGAGTGATAATCCTTTTAACACAAATCACACACACACTCATTCCCACCACAGTGACAAAACACATGACGTAGAAGCCCGCTGATTAAGTCAGAGGATAGTGAGACGAAGTAGGAGAGAGTAGTAGGATATCTGACTGACAAATGGGTGGAGGTGAAAGAGACAGAGAGAGTAGAGTAAAAGAGATGGAGAAAGTGAAAACGAAAAGAGGGAAACGGAGAGGGTGTAGAGAGCGAGACGGAGGGTGTAGGTAGGGAAAGAGATGGACAGTGTTTATAAATAGTTTACCGGACAGTGAGACAGGGGGTGTTGTGTGTAGTAGGAGTAGTGACAGGGGGGTAATGGTGTGTGGGCTCCTGTTGTCACAAAGCAGGTTGATCTATACGACGACAAACAGGCACACACGTTGGTAGATGGAGCAGTACGAGGGGGTGAATGATGCAGCCAAACAATATGACTCACCGCTTGTGACGCTGATTTACCCCACTACATACACAACCTTTTTCTACCCCCTCTATAGATTACCAAGCAACGGCCCATTTACTCTTGAAGAATTACTCAGTAGTAGAGAGACACCTGTAGAAATGGTGAGGGGGAGCAAACAGGATATGCATTTAGATTCTCACTAGTCAATATGTATTGCAATTCAAGGTTCCAAACATATTGCACATTTTGATCAGTCATGGAAAGAAAAGTGCTGAAAGAATGCTGGCTCACCATTTAAAAAGAAGTTAGAGAAGAAGCTAGAGAAGGAGAAATACTGGAGATTTGGAGCAGGTGCAGCCAACTAGAGCTAGCTAACATTAACTAACAGACAAAGAACCCACACTAGTGAAAGTGCTGCGTGTGTGTATGTAACGGATGTGAAACGGCTAGCTTAGTTAGCGGTGTGCGCTAAATAGCGTTTCAATCGGTTACGTCACTTGCTCTGAGACCTTGAAGTAGTGTTTCCCCTTGCTCTGCAAGGGCCGCGGCTTTTGTGGAGCGATGGGTAACGACGCTTTGTGGGTGACTGTTGTCGTTGTGTGCAGAAGGTCCCTGGTTCGCGCCCGGGTATGGGCGAGTGGACGGTTTAAAAGTATACTGTTACATTGATGCTGTTGACCCGGATTACTGGTTGCTGCGGAAAAAAAGGAGGAAGGTCAAAAGGGGGGTGAGTGTAACGGATGTGAAACGGCTAGCTTAGTTAGCGGTGTGCGCTAAATAGCGTTTCAATCGGTTACGTCACTTGCTCTGAGACCTTGAAGTAGTGTTTCCCCTTGCTCTGCAAGGGCCGCGGCTTTTGTGGAGTGATGGGTAACGACGCTTCGTGGGTGACAGTTGTCGTTGTGTGCAGAAGGTCCCTGGTTCGCGCCCGGGTATGGGCGAAGGGACGGTTTAAAATTATACTGTTACATGTACAAACATGTGTAACTCCCCTCATATAACTATCCAAAATAACTGTATGCAGCAATCTCGTGCTAGAATACAGTGATGTACATTTGAAGACCTGCTTGTCAAACGTCTCGTTCCAAAATCATGGGCATTAATACGGAGTTGATCCCCCTTTTGCTGCTATGACAGCCTCCACTCTTCTGGGAAGGCTTTCCACTAGATGTTGGAACATTGCTGCGGGGACAGCCACAAGAGCATTGGTGAGTTCGGGAACTGATGTTGGGCCATTAGGCCTGGCTCACAGTCAGCCGTCCAATTCATCCTGAAGATGTTCGATTGGGTTGAGGTCAGGGCTCTGTGCAGGCCATTGAAGTTCTTCCACACAGATCTAGCCACAAAGTTGGAAGCACAGAATCATCTTACAATGTCTTTGTATGCTGTAGCGTTAAGATTTCACTTCATTGGAACTAAGGCACCTAGCACGAACCACGGAAAAACAGTCACAGATTATTATTCCTCCTCCACCGCACTATGCATTGGAACAGATACCGTGCTCCTGGCATCCGTCAAACCCAGATTCGTCCGTCAGACTGCCAGATAGTGAAGTGTGATTCATCACTCCAATGCTCCAGGGTGTAATGACAGCGAGCTTTACACCACTGCAGACAACGCTTGGCATTGTGATCTTAGGCTTGTGTGCGGCTGCTAGGCCACGGTAACCCATTTCATGAAGCTCCCGAAAAACAGTTAATGTGCTGACGTTGCTTCCAGAGGCAGTTTGGAAAGCAGTAATGAGCGTTGCAACCGAGGACAGACAATGTTTACGCACTACAGCACTCGGCATTCCCGTTCTGTGAGCTTGTGTAGCCTAACACTGAGCCGCTGTTGCTCCTAGACGTTTTCACTTCACAATAACAGCCCTTACAGTTGACCGAGGCAGCTCTAGCAGGATAGAAAGGTGCGGAACAGACTTGTTGGAAAGGTGGCATCCTATGACGATACCACATTGAAAGTCACTGAGCTCTTCAGTAAGGCAGTTTTACTGCCAATGTTTGTCTATGGAGATTACATAGCTGTGAGTTTGATTTTATACACCTGTCAGCAAAGCGTTTGGCCGAAATAGCCAAATTCACTAATATGAAGGGGTGCCCACATACACAAAATATACTAAAGTATCTTAGCTGAACTGAAGCATGCTGACGCCTTAACTTCTCTAGGGTAGGGGGCAGCATCCGGAATTTTGGATGAAAAGTATGCCCAAATTAAACGGCCGGCTACTCAGGCCCAGAATATATGATGTGCATATTACTGGTAGATTTGGATATAAAACACTCTAAAATAGTGTCTGTGAGTTTGGCAGGCGAAAACATGAGAAAAATCCATTCAGGAAGTCTTTTTATTTTATTTGTATTTTTTTTCTATTCAATGCCATTACCGTATCCATTGACTTTAGAACTCAAATTGCAGTTCCTATGTCTTCCACTAGATGTCAGTCTTTAGAAATTGTTTCAGGCTTGTATTCTGATAAGTAGTAGGACCAGTCTGAATGAGTGGACCCGTGTCCTGTCACAGAGCTTTTTCGTGCCAAGAGTGCCTTTCTTGTTTACCTTTTATATTGATGACATTATTGTCCGGTTGAAATATTATAGATCATTTAGGCTAAAAACAACCTGAGGATTGAATTAACATCGTTTGACATGTTTCTATGAACTTTATGGATACAATTTGGATTTTTTTGTCTGCATTTGAGCCTGTGGATTACTGAAGAAAACAAACAAAACTGAGGTTTTTGCATATAGAGAGACTATCGAACAAAAGGTACATTTATTGAGTCAATTAATGTCTTCTCAGTGCAACATTATGAAGATCATCAAAGGTAAGGGATTAATTTGATCTCTATTTCTGACTTGTGCAACTCTTCTACTTGGCTGGTTACTGTTTGTAATGATTTGTCTGCTGGGCTATGTTCTCAAATAATCGTAAGGAATGCTTTCGCCGTAAAGCATTTTTGTAAATCTGACCGTGGTTGGATTCACAAGAAGTTCATCTTTAAACCTAGGTAATGATTTTTTATAATGAGTATTTCTGTATTTAAATTTGGCACTCTGCAATCTGGAAGTTGGCCAGGTGGGACGCATAACCTAGAGAGGTTAAGAGATGCGTGTTTGCTTATCTGTGAAGGACAAGGGTATCCTCTTGACTCATCATTCCTGTACACACCACTGTGTATCCACCCTATTATTCAGTACGCAATTTGCTCAAGGTCACTAGATGATTGTGCTTGGTGACCTCCATTAGAGTCAGTCTGACCCTCCACGTACACAATAACAGATTCTCAGAGTTCTCCTCAGTCTCCCCTCTGACAACACTCACTGTCAGCACTTTTCTACAGCACTTTCTTTATTTCTCAGACACTCTTCCCCCTTCTATCTCTTCCTGTCTCTCACCATCGCTTTCCTCAGACTCTCTTTTCGCTCTCTCCCCTTCAATCAATCCCCTCGCGCTATGTACCTTTCTCTCTCAATTCATTCCCTCGCCTCTTTCCCCCTCCCTCCTTCACTTCCTTTCACTCCCATCCTTTTCTCCATTTCTCCTCCATTCACTCTGAGGGTTATTAGTAGTACTGACACTCTTCCAGTGCCGTCACTGAGGCAGAACGGTCCATTCAGTATCTGGGACAGCAGGGAAATGACTCATATAGTGTTAGTATATAACATACGCACACTATATGTCTTTCCCTCAGCAACACACACATTCACTACGCCGCCCCCCCCCCCTCCTCAAGGTAGGAAGGAGCATGTGCTTAGCATCAGCACTTTAACAGTGTCCTCCCTCATGCCCAGCCAGCCATGGTTCTCGGTCTGATTCTGTCATGCTTATTGTCATATGTTTGCATTGGTACAAAAAGGTCTGTCTACACTCACCACACACACACACACACACACACACAGGAGACGACTGGGACAAACACTCAGAGGACTGTACACACACACCCCACTAGCCATGGTAGAAGTGTGCACATACATTTCCGTGTACAACAGGAAAACACCCCTTGATCCAATAAGATATTGACTGCTCATTAATTCGGCATTACAACACACTCCCCAAAGAATGCATGGGACTGTTTCTTGGCTGAGCTTTATAGAGAAAATCTCAGATGGGGGAGAAGAGAGCTGGAGGGAAAGGGAGAGAAAAAAGGAGCGAGAGAGAAAAAAGGAGCAAGATGAAGAAATAACTGGTTAGGTCAGAGAGAAAAGAGCAGGTGAAGAATGAGGCATATTGATTTTGGCTCGTTGGACTAAAACTTTACAGCACAATGCTGCCAATAGCGGTTCAAAATATTGCCCAGCCAGACCATTACTACTGTTCCAGCAGATGGGCGTTATTACTGAGGTAGTGTAAAGCATAGCACAGAGACATTTCGACCAACCTTTACTTGGCAATACTTCCTCAATTCCCGACTTGGAAGACAACGCATGTCTTTTAAAACTTCCATGGCTAGTTGCACGTGGTTCGTTTGAATTTTGAAAATGATTTGCTTATTTTTTGCTCCATGAAGTAATCCAACAATGGATATGCAGCCATCTTGTCTATTTCAAATTTTCTCATTTAAATCTTCTCATTGATCAAGGCAGGCTGACATTCAGTTAAATTTGCCAGTGGCACACCGGGTCAGTGCCAACAGAGCTACTGGGCCGAATGAATTTTTTAAAATTTTAAATGCAGTTTCGGGTCAAGATATGACTGGAAAGCGAATGATGCGTGCATAATTTCAATAGTAGGTGATTTTATCTATCATTAGCAGGCTGAGCAAATAGACAGTACAGGGTTCATGCAGACATTGGCAAATCAAATTCAAGGACTTAAGTACTTCTTCATGGACCTACATGGTATATATTTAAGGACCTAAATATATATATATTTAATTATTGTAATAGCCTATAGAAAAAATGTATGCAAAAAAAGTATGCATTACAACAAAGAATACATTTTCTCAATAGGCCTACACAATGGCATTATGCATTGACAGCATGCTCCTGACACAAACATACTAATGAAGTCTGCCCATGTGGTAGCTAGTCTCGCCATTGGAGATGTTCCGGAGATATTGAAGGGTTATTGTATCACGTTTTAAAATCAGAAAGTGACCAAAAACCAGGTTTCCCTTTGTCATGGAACACTTTGCATGGAAAACCAAGTTGAAGTCAGCATTCGATTTGGTCTTGCTCATAATAACCGCACATGGCTAGCAACAGACTAGCGCAACACCCTTAAACTTCTTAGGGCTGCTGTCCCTGTACAGGGATCAACATCAGCGAAATTCCAGAGTGACAACTAATAGTACTCGATACAACTCAAACTTTCATTAAAACATACATGCAGGGTCCTCAATTAAAGCTACACTCGTTGTGAATCTAGTCAACATGTCAGATTTTTTAAATGCTTTTCGGCGAAAGCATGAGAAGCTATTATCTGATAGCATGCAACACCCGAAATACCGAAAGGGGACGTAAACAGAATGATTAGCGTAGCCGGCGCTACACAAAACACAGAAATAAAATATAAAACATTCATTACCTTTGACGAGCTTCTTTGTTGGCACTACTATATGTCCCATAAACATCACAATTGGGTCTTTTTTTCGATTAAATCCATCCATGTATACCCAAAATGTCCATTTATGAAGCCCGTCTGATCAGGAAAAAACTGCTTTCAAAAACGCAACGTCATTTTTTTTTATTAAAAAAGTTGCCTATAAACTTTGACAAAACACTTCAAACTACTTTTGTAATCCAACTTTAGGTATTAGTAAACGTTAATAATCGATCAAATTGATTACGGGGCGATCTGTATTCAATAGCAGCACGTTTTGAAATAATGGTCCATTTTCTCTCTCTCAAAACTTCCTGCTGTGTACTTGATTACAGGAAGTGCCTATTTCTCATCTGACCAAGGATTAACTTCAAAGCAAATGACAGTACTGTAATGACATCGTGTGGAAGCTGTAGGCATTGTAAACTGGTCGCCATCTATTTTCCCTTGCCATAGACAATACAGAGACTGGCAGATGGCTGTTTTTTAGGTTTTTTTTGTGAACAGTTTTCCTTGGGATTTTGCCTGCTAAACACGTTCTGTTATAGTCACAGACATGATTTAACCAGTTGTATGAACTTCAGAGTGTTTTCTATCCACATATAGTAATCATATGCATATACTATATTCCTTGCATGAGTAGCAGGACGTTGAAATTGTGCGATTTTTAACAAAAAGCTGCGAAAATTCGCAGCCTCTTTAAATTGAAACAGCCGGGAAACAAACAAAAGAGGCTGCTTCTCTCTAACTGATCAGAAATTAAAATCACAGAATATTATATTAGAGCAGTAGAACTTCAAAATCGGTTACCATAACATCAATGGCTTTTCAAGGAACAAAAAGCCTAGAGAAAATGTCAGATTTTTAAGCTAGGTTATTTCATGACCGAATTGTGTATCACAAATAAGACCAAGACTAACTTTTTAAATACCTGGTTTGCATACCCATTCTTGTCTTAGCATTTACTGGTAGATATAACGTCCTACTGCTTTCCATACCCCTACCACTGTCAGTCTTCGAAAAAAACGCTCCACGCAACAACCAGCTGTTTGGTGGGGGTTATTGACGGGGATGATCAACTGGCCCAGAGGATTTCCAAAAAACTCACCAGGCCAGAGGACAGTCCTGCACGTCGAGCCAGGTCGAGTGTCACTCAACGCAAAGCTTGATTTCTGAGTCGCTCTCATGACATGCGGCACAAGATTTGAATTAGAAAAGATGGCGGCATAGACATTGTTGGATTACTTGGAGTAAAACATTTAATTTAATAACAGCATTTACTAAATTCAAACCAACCACCTGGTGGGAAACCCCACTCATCGCTCACAGAGCGGTCTTCGCACACCGCTCCACTTTTCTTTTAAATAAACACGCTCAGCACTCACAAAAATGACATTCCAAATTCAGTCCTTTAATTTTGTTTAAACAAAAAATATAATTGAACAATCACCATCTACTTTTGTGAATATGTACCATTTGGTTTTGAAGCAGGCTTCATATCAGATAAGATGCTTGTCCTAGGCTATTTAACAAGGGCCTTCCTGGTAATATGCAGACTCTGTGTTAAAATGCTTGCTTTTTCTATTGATGACTGTGGCTCTGTTGTGCTAAATTTTTACAGTTGAGACAAATTTGGCACTGCTACAATTTTATATTTGCAATTTATTTATTTATTATTATTTACAATAGCCTAGGCATATATGCTTTATTCTAGCCAAATGCTCTAACTGCTAGGCTACATGCCTGTGTGTGTGTGTGTTCCACTCACCTCATTGCCGTACATCATGAGGTGGTGTGTAGTGATGAGGGCTTTGAAAACCACCACCCAGCTACTATTGGCTGTTCTCTCAAACAGTGTGTCTGCCAGCTGGGGTACAGAGACGTTCATCTCATTGGTGCAGTGGATCAGGTCTGAAACAGACACACGAGACAAAGGCGGTTAGACACAGTATAGGGACACAGTCAGACACACGTCCTTTTCATCTTCATTCAGGTCAGGACGAGGGAGAGAGAGTTAGACACACAAAGACAGAGCGGCACACAAACAGCATAAGATACTGTACAGACAGAGAGCTGGTGAGATCAGGGACAGTATGCAGATTAGAGATCAAGGACAAAAACGCTCTCACACACACAGTGGTGTGACCGTGAAACTGTATGAAAGGTAAAGGAGGTAAGAGGGGATTTCAGGACAAGGAACACACACAAGCGTGTTGTCGGACACACGCCCACAGTACAGTCCAGAGACAAACATATAGCCGATACTAGAACAAATAGGCCTGTGTAAATAGACAACATACAGTACAGAGGACAGTGGCTAAATATAAGCCTATTATGAGAACATGTTTGATGTAGAGCTAGCCTGATCAATTAAACATCACTCTACATAAACAATACTGGAATATACATGGAACGAAACCTTACAAAATGAGAACGAGTGGAATTCATAGAATAAGGCAATCCAATTCTAAAGCAGGGCCCTACAGTGCATGCATTTTAGTCACATAAGGGCCAAAATATTTTGCTCTTTGACATATTTTTTTATATTTAGGAACACCAGTACACATAGCAAAATTATGGAGTCTAGCTTTATTACCTTGTATTTTTTATGCTCCAAAATGTCCTTGTGCACGCCTACATTCTTAACAACTTTTACTGCCACCAACTCATTCTCTGCATGTCATTAATGTAGATTTTATAATAAGGCTACATCCATTCTATTTCAATGGTAAAACTCCCTTCATCCGGTCTCCACCTATCCCTTTCCACTAGAGGTCGACCGATTAATCGGAATGGCCGATTAAAAGTTTTCATAATCAGAAAGCGGTATTTTTGGACCCCGATTTGGCCGATTATTTTTTACACTTTTATTTAACTAGGCAAGTCAGTTAACACATTCTTATTTTCAATGGCGGCCAAGGAACAGTGGGTTAACTGCCTTGTTCAGGGGCAGAACGACAGATTTGTACCTTGTCAGCTAGGGAATTCAATCTTGCAACCTTATAGTCAAACGATCTAACCACCTGCTTTACATTGCACTCCACGAGGAGCCTGCCTGTTACGCGAATGCAGTAAGAAGCCAAGGTAAGTTCCTAGCTAGCATTAAGCTTATCTTATAAAAAACAATCAATCATAATCACTAGTTAAACTAGTAATTACAACCATGTGTAGTTATCTAGTGTCCTGCGTTGCATATAATCGATGCGGTGGACTGTCGTTGCTCCGTGTATCTTACCATAAACAATGCTTTTCTTAAAATCAATACACAAATATATTTTTAAACCTACATATTTAGTTAATATTGCCTGCTAACATTAATTTATTTTAACTAGGGAAAATGTGTTACCTCTCTAGCAACAGAGTCAGGGTATGTGCAGCAGTTTGGGCCACCTTGCTCGTTGCGAAATGTGTGAAGAATATTTCTTCCTAACAAAGACGGCCAACTTCGCCAAATGGGGGATGATTTAACAAAAGCGTATTTGCGGAAAAAAGCACAATCGCTGCACGACTATCTAACCATAAACATCAATGCCTTCCTTAAAATCAATACACAGAAGTATATATTTTTTAAACCTGCATATTTAGCTAAAATAAATCCAGGTTGGCAGGCAATATTAACCGGGTGAAATTGTGTCACTTCTCTTGCGTTCATTGCATGCAGAGTCAGGGTATATGCAACAGTTTGGGCCGCCTGGCTCGTTGTGAACTAATTTGCCAGATTCTACATAATTATAACATTGAAGGTTGTGCAATGTAACAGGAATATTTAGACTTGGATGCCACCCGTTAAATAAAATACGTAACGGTTCCGTATCACTGAAAGAATAAAACGTTTTGTTTTCGAGATGATAGAATCCGGAAACTATTAATGACCCAAGGCTCATATCTGTGTGTTATTATGTTATAATTAAGTCTATGATTTGATAGAGCAGTCTGAGTAATGGTAGGCATCAGCAGGCTCGTAAGTAGTCATTCAAACAGCACTTTTCTGCATTTTGCCAGCAGCTCTTCGCAATGCTTCAAGCATTGCGCTGTTTATGACTTCAAGCCTATCAACTCCGGAGATTAGGCTGGTGTAACCGATGTGAAATGGCTAGCTAGTGAGCGGGGTGCGCGCTAATAGCGTTTCAAACCTCACTCGCTCAGACTTAGAGTAGTTGTTCCCCTTGCTCTGCAAAAGGGCCGTGGCTTTTGTGGAGCGATGGGTACAGCTGCTTCGAGGGTGGCTGATGTCGATGTGATCCTGGTTCGAGCACAGGGAGGAGCGAGGAGAGGGACGGAAGCTATACTGTTACACTGGCAATACTAAAGTGCCTATAAGAACATCCAATAGTCAAAGGTTAATGAAACACAAATTGTATAGAGGGAAATAGTCCAATAAATAGTCCTATAATAACTACAACCTAAAAATCCTTACCTGGGAATATTGAAGACTCATGTTAAAGTGTTCATATGTGCTCATGTTCTGAGCAAGGAACTGAAACGTTAGCTTTCTTACAAAGCACATATTGCACTTTTGCAATATTGCACTTTTGTTTTTGCATTATTTAAACCAAATTGAACATGTCTCATTTCTGTTAACAGTCTTCGTGGACCACTGCTCTGTTCTACATCTTGGATTTTCCCCTCACACTTTTAGAAGTGAAATAGAAGTGAACATATACATTTCCCAGATTGACCTTCTCCTGTTACATGCATACATGCATACATGCATGCATACATGCATACATGCATACATGCATACATGCATACATACATGCGTAACACAGGTACGCTCTTTACCATCACTGTTGTCAAGGTGAAACACACGAGATGTGAGGTGATCGTCAAAGAAGTGTACATTTTTTAATTTTAATCCATAGAGACGTGAAGGAGAAGCTCGTCGGATGCTGATCTCTTCTCGGCTGGGTCCTCATTGGGACCAAAGTTCCTTGTTGTTGCACTACGGTGCATCAGTTGGGCTACAGGTGATAGGGCTAAATTGATTTTATTGATGTATTATATTAAGTTAAAATAAGTTAATTCAGTATTGTTGTAATTGTCATTATTACAAATAAAAACATGTAAAAATATATATACATTGTTTTTTTGTTTTGTTTTTTTAATCGGCTGATTAGTCGGTATCGGCTTATTTGGTCCTCCAATAAATTGGTATTAGTGTTGAAAAAAATTGGTCGACCTCTAATATAAATACTATATATAAAAACAGATCTGGCAACAGACCCCCTGCAGTACCCCCACAGACACCAGTTTGAGAACACTAGAGATTCCACAACAGGGGAAATGCGGAGAGATGAACAGTAAGAGACAAAGAGGGGAGTGTGTGTCTGTCTGTAGTACACAGCTGTATTGTTCCTTCCAGCATGGTTCAACAGGGAACCACAGGGCAGGCAGGACCTTTTCCCTCTGGATAGCAGTGGTCAGTACACATAATGGGCAGCTCCTGGTACAGGCCTGAACTTCGGACTCTTACCTCATATCTCACAGACGGTAAAGGACTATAGGCTGGGTGAGGGAGAGGCAAAGGACTGTGGTGTGAGAGATGGTGCAAACAACTGGAGAGGAAGGATAGCTAGGCCAATCAATGGACATGAAGTCAGTCATCCTCTTCCAAAGGAAACTTTTGAAATCTCCTTCAAGCCTCTACCTAACACTGTACATAAAATAAAAAAATCTTGCTCAAATCAACAATGAAGGACAGTCGGGGGACGAGGACAGGAATCTGTTGAATACTATTCAGATGCAGCCCTAGAGTGAGAGTTGAGTAGAGGTAAAGAAGAGGTAAAGTCAATTTTAGCCCACGGTAGCTTGCAGTGCCTAAATCTAAAAACACTGTATACCAAACACTGTCAGGTAGATTTTGTTTTTAAATGTAAAAGCCCAAATGTTTTTTTTCCTATCATAAACACTTTTTTTAGAATATAAGTGATGAGCATCCTTAATGTTTCGAAAAACAAGAAATGTATTACTAAGAAATAATGTAGTATAATGCTCAATTTAATGACATCACCTGTGCCTGTGAGAATCTCACTAGTACAGGCCGACTGTCTCTTTTTGCTAGCAGTGGAAGCATTGAAAAACATTGAAAAGCAACCTAGCTTGTGAAAACAATGTAAATATATTTTTTAAAAGGAATAAGTCTCACTTCAGTAGACTTAAGTAAATTAGACTGCACTTCACTCACAATGCTCGTAGGCCCCAAGACGGGCAGTGTTGCTGTGCAAGGTGGGATAGCTACAGTTACAATTAGGATTTTTGTGCAATACCAAATATGAAACAAAATGTCAGAAATGCTTTTTAAAAACAGCTACTGCAGCATTTATTTGGCTATAAATCACAACGTGCACTAGTGCCCATACTTGACTATTTTTATGAAATACCCAGAGTGTGACCACCCATCAATGTGGCTGGTGAATTAGACATTCCTAGCATAAATCTACCTGCAGTTGGCAGGTAACGGGTGTTCATTTTAGGACCTGGTGGCTAGCCTGAACTGTGGTCAGACCAGTGTTTCCGCTGCAGTCATTTTGCTGTGGCGCTGCGCTAATTCAAAATCATTGCCACCACGCCAAAAAAAGGACCATGAACACATGGCGCACTTTGAAGATGCTAGAACAGTCCACATTTACTATAGCTCTGCAAAGAAAATGAAAAATAAATAAGTCATGTTTTTTCTCAACTCCTAAATATGCATGAACTGCACCATTTTAAACCCAGTTTTAAGCAGGTTACCGCTCTGCAATTCACCATGAGCACATAGGGAAGAGTAAGGGAAGAGTAGGGCTAAATGTATCACGGGTCAATTGTAGGCTAAATGCCACCCTACCTCAAAATAATTTGTCATGAGAACCATTACATTTTTAATTGCGCAGGAGTCGTGGCAACCAGGGAAAGTGTTGAGGGGGACATAGTGGTTTCTGTGAGAAGTACAGGCAGGGGGTGTGTAGCAGTCACCCTAACAGGTAGGCCTACAATTATAGTCACGTATTATGCAAGTTTTCAGACATTAATAGTTAGATTGATGAATTTTAAAAGATCACATTTGAGATCTGGCTAATGATTAGCCCAATAGGGTAAAAACATATAGGCAAACCCATGCTAAAGCCTATTTATTTAGAGCCACTACGGTGCATCAGTTGGGCTACAGGTGATAATGCTTATTGCTAATAGCATACAATAGCATTCCACCTGGTACCCTCCTTCCCAACCCCCACTGCTACACATTTTTCCAGAGGGTACACCGGGTCAGACAGCTGAGGAAGTAAAGACAGACAGCGGGGCAGATGGGAGAAGGGAGGGTACCAGATGGAAGTCAGACTACATCTGGTCATCTATCTAAACTAGCTAGTGGGAAGATTTTTTTTTGTTAAATGAGCACAGATGGTTTAGAAATAGCTTGAGTCTATAAAGATAATCCTCTCCCTTTTAATCTCCTTTTCTGTCTCCTCCGTGACTTGTCTTTCCCCGTTTTAGATTACCCAGCGTTTCCGTTCTCATGACGACCCAGGCATGATAGAGTTAAAAACCACATCTGCGTGGAAGAAAATCTAGATTCCTCCACAACACAATGGAATGTCTGTCTTTGTAGAAGGATGAAACATTCCATAATACCAAAACAATAATTCTGCTACCACAGGCGCTGGTGAAAAGATCAATTGCTTATTGGAGCTAATCTATTTTCAGTTCTGATACATCAAGGGAGGGTTGTGTGTGTGTGTGTGTGTGTGTGTGTGTGTGTGTGTGTGTGTGTGTGTGTGTGTGTGTGTGTGTGTGTGTGTGTGTGTGTGTGTGTGTGTGTGTGTGTGTGTGTGTGTGTGTGTGTGTGTGTGTGTGTGTGTGTGTGTAAAGGAAACCAGAGCATGGAGCTGCTGAGAAAGAAGCCAAATCCATTCTGAACTGGAGCCACTGCTGTTCTGTATGCCTTCCTAACAATCCAACTGAATCATGTAATTCAAATCTAATTATGCCTGTGATGTGAATAAAGCTACATTTCTCCTATTGAATCTCTGCAGCAGGTTACAATTTCTGAAGAGTTTATGCCAAACCAAGAGATAAAACTTCAGTCATTTACATTACATTTAAGTCATTTAGCAGACGCTCTTATCCAGAGCGACTTACAAATTGGTGCATTCACCTTATGACATCCAGTGGAACAGTCACTTTACAATAGTGCATCTAAATCTTAAAGGGGGGGTGAGAGGGAATACTTATCCTATCCTAGGTATTCCTTGAAGAGGTGGGGTTTCAGGTGTCTCCGGAAGGTGGTGATTGACTCCGCTGTCCAGGGGAGTAGGAGTTCTGATCTACAGTGGTTATTCCTTTAAAAGTTGTGTTGTATTGCAGCACAGCTTGTGGACTGCCTCAATTCTATGGCACGTTATTTAAGTGTCAGCCATTGTTGCCATTAATGGTAGTTAGTGCTAGTTTGCCCACCAAAGGGCATCTTTGAGAAGCTAAGTTAGAAATGACATGGCACTGTAGGCCTAAGAGTCAAAGGGAGCCTGGAATAGAACAGACTATATGGGGTTGATTTTTAGAAATGCAACTTAATTTGATGAATAATATGGTTTTTCTATTCCAAGAAAAACAAAAATGCATTTCTTACTGTACTGGTAGCCGATGTTCTTTAGGCCTAAGTGATATTCCCATAGTAATTCGCTATGGATCCATCCAGATGTAGTTAGAAAAAAAGCGCATTTAGTGGGCTACACAAAAGATATGGGAGAAGAGACATGCTTCACAAAAATGTAATAGTGTACATTTAAAGTCCCTAAACTCAGCAAGAGTCCATTGTCCAGCTGATAGCCCATCAAGGGTGGATGGCTTCTTGCCCATCAAGGACACACTGTCCACAAACAGGAGGTGGAGTTCCAGAGGTCACAGGTATGCCTGGCATGGATTGTGACTCCCATCTCGTCCCTCTCCCTCTTCAAAGCGTCAAACTCCGCCAATACCACCTGGCCCTGGACCAATGCATCATCTGATTAATTTTACAATCAAGGCTAAAAGCGATTTAATTAAGGGTTTCAGAAAGGAAAATACAGCGCTGTACAAGGGACTGGTCGAGAGTACTGTATGCTTAAACTACTAAGTGACTGCAAGCGAAGAATAAAATAATCCTAACATTTGCAAATAAATAAATCAAATAAAATCAATAAAATTGATTTATCAAGATCAGTCCCCCATACTCTGTCATTCAGTGTTATTTATTCCCTATTGTCCTGCTGCCAGTTGAAATAAACAAACATCAGCATTTTGAAAGTATCTTTATCATTATTTTATTAAACGAAAACAAATTATGTTCAGTATATGCTTAAACTGACACTTTGTAGTTGTATGAGGTGGAGTTGACAATGTAAAACTTATAGTACCTAATACATTGCAAGTTCGGGGGATTTCCCCCCCCCCCTCACATCTACAGGAGCCAGCTATTAGACTACCCTTTTCTAAAAGGTTGAAGAGTCTAATTGTTCTGCTAATAGCCCATCCTGGAAATGTTGTTTACTGAATTCACAGGCTGTTACTTGTGAAAAACAAAATGCCTCAAGCTGTCCATCACTACTGTAAATAAAACACAGAATATCTAAGGGTTTTTATAGAATTGTAATGCAGGATTAATAATAATAATAATAATAATAGTAATAACAGATTGATCTCAGAATTCATTAAGAGGCTGCTTCCATCTTCAATTTAAATAATTAATTCAGAAGGTTAAACCCATAGGTTTAACCTCTTTGGGTTAGGGGGCAGTATTTTGACGTCTGGATGACAAGCATGCCCAAAGTAAACTACCGGTTACTCAGGCCCAGAAGTATATGCATATAATTGGTAGACTTGGATAGAAAACTAAAGTTTCAAAAACTGTTAAAATAATGTCTGCGAGTATAACAGCACTGATATGACAGGCGAAAACCAGAGGACAAACCATCCAGAAAAAAAAATAAATTCAGCCCACCATTGATTCCTATGGCTGTCATTTTTAATATTAAGGGAATTACCTCCCAGATTGCATTTCCTAGGGCCTCCCCTAGATGTCAACAGTCTTTAGAAAGAGTTTCATGCTTGTTTTTGGAAAAATGAGCTAGAACTTGTAGTTTTTCTAAGTGGCTCCCGTTTTGGCTGTAGTGTTTGTTATGCGTTCTGGTGAATGTGCGTACTTTGCTGTTTATAATAATAATAATAAATGCCATTTAGCAGACGCTTTTATCCAAAGCGACTTACAGTCATGTGTGCATACATTCTACGTATGGGTGGTCCCGGGGATCGAACCCACTACCCTGGCGTTACAAGTGCCATGCTCTACCAACTGAGCTATCTCCGGTAATGACAATAACGATTCTCAGTCATAAATTTTATCATTTATTTACATATTAGGGTACCGGAGGCTTGATTATAAACGTTGTTTGATTAATTTTGTATGCATTTTGAAGGAGGGAAACCGGTGGATTATTGAATGAAGCGCACCAGCTAAATAGAGTTTTGGGGGACATATAGAAGGACTTTATCGAACAAAATGATCGTTTGTGATGTAGCTGGGACCTTTTGGAGTGCCAAGAGAAGAAGATCCTCAAAGGTAAGATTTATTTTATTGTTATTTCTGACAATCGTGGCGCATCTGCCTGGTTGGAAAATGTTAATGCTTTTGTGTGCTGTCCTCATATAATCGCATGGTGTGCTTTCGCCGTAAAGCTAGCGTCCCACCTCGACAACAGCCAATGAAATTGCAAGGTGCCAAAATCAAAACATTCCTCAAACATACAAGTATTATACACCATTTTAAAGATAAACGTCTTGTAAATCCAACCACAGTGTCCGATTTCAAAAAGGCTTTACGGTGAAAGCACACCATGCGATTATGTTAGGTCAGCGCCTAGTCTCAGAAAACGATACAGCCATTTTCCAGCCAAGGAGAGGGCTCACAAAAATCAGACATAGCGATTAAATTAATCACTAACCTTTGATGATCTTCATCAGATGGAACTCATAAGACTTCATGATACACAATACATGTATGTTTTGTTCGATAAAGTTCATATCCAAAAATCTCAGTTTACATTGGCGCGTTGTGTTCAGAAATGCATGGTCGGAAACAAACATCCCCTGAAAGTGCAGAGAGCCACATCAAATTACAGAAATACTCATCATAAACATTGATCTAAGATACAAGTGTTTAACATGCATTTAAAGATAAACTTCTCCTTAATGCAACCGCTGTGGCAGATTTCAAAAAGGCTTTACGGCGAAAGCACACAACAAGATTATGTTAGGTCTGTGCCTAGCCACAAAAACCATAGCCATTTTCCAGCCAAGGAGAGGGCTCAAAAAAGTCAGAAATAGCATTAAAATTAATCACTTACCTTTGATGATCTTCATCTGGTGGCACTCCTAAGCTTGGTGCTCCAGTACTGGTTGCCATGTGGTAGCAGAGAGAAGTCAAATGACTAGGGTGGCTGGAGTTTGACAATTTTTAGGGCCTTCTGACACCGCCTGGTATAGCGGTCCTGGATGGCAGGAAGCTTGGCCCCAGTGATGTACTGGGCCATACGCACTACCCTCTGTAGTGCCTTGCATTTGGAGACCGAAATGTTGTCATACCAGGCAGTGATGCAACCCGTCAGGATGCTCTCAATGGTGCAGCTGTAGAACCTATTGAGGATCTGAGGACCCAGGCCAAATCTTTTCAGTCTCCTGAGAAGGGAATTGTTTTGCCGTGCCCTCTTCACGACTATGTTGGTGTGCTTGGACCATGATGGTGTCCACATCACCAACAAACTAAGAAACTTGAAGCTCTCAACCTGCTCCACTACAGTCCCATCGAATAGAATAGGAGCGTGCTCGGTCCTCCTTTTCCTGTAGAGCACAATCTCCTTTGTCTTGATCACATTGAGGGAGAGGTTGTTGTCCTTGCACCACACAGTCAGGTCTCTGACGACCTCCCTATAGGCTGTCTCATCGTTGTCGGTGATCAGGCCTACCACTGTTGTCTCATCTACAAATTTAATGGTGTTGGATTCATGCCTGGCCGTGCAGACATGAGTGAACAGGGAGTACAGGAGAGTACTGAGCACGCACCCCTGAGGGGCCCCCATGTTACCTACCCATAACTTCTGTCTTCAACTGTTTGAAAAGCAAGTTAGTCTGCCCACTTTGTTCAGATGTTGAAATAAAAGTGGCCTACCTTATTTCTCGTTGCCAATTCATTATATAATAATGTTTTAGGCTTATTGCACATTTATCAAACAGCTATTATAACAGTCTTTGGTAAAAATGCTTCTAGCAGTACGTGGCACCCAAATGCTGCACGCAACAAACGGAGCATTCATTTGGATTCTCTCGTTTTAGTAGTGTCTGCTCTACAAGCAATTTGAGTTAGTTGAGACATAAAATGGGTATCGTTAAAAAAGTTCTCTATTACAGTAAAATAATGTCTCAGTGTGTGTGTGTGTGTGTGTGTGTGTGTGTGTGTGTGTGTGTGTGTGTGTGTGTGTGTGTGTGTGTGTGTGTGTGTGTTTTGTCCATGTGACCAATTCAGTTGGACCAAACTTCAAATGCAAAGAGCAAGTTGAAACAGCTCAAAGAGTTGACCTCTCAACTTTGTTGGTGTGAGAGTCAGGGGGAAGGGAAAGATTTGTTTAATCTAACCCAATAGATCTCCTTGGGACAAGCTAGCTAGCAAATGCCAAGAAGAGGACGAGGACAATTTGTGCATAAAGTTATTCATTAGGAAAACGCCCACTACCTTGTGCACTCGTCCTAAACAAAGTAATCTCTATAAATAATTATGGAAATTCCACCAAAATCAGTGCACTCTGTTACAGATTCTAGTTTTGGAAACAGAAAACTTTATAGAGTTCAAATGTTTCATTGATAAGAAAATGTGCAGAATGTCGGCCAAAAATCCATCTCGCTCCATCTTCTCCCACTGCCGGCCACTGGGCTTCCTCTTACTACCAAGTATGGTAGTGAGAGGAAACGCCAAACGGATGCTTCACATTTATGCATCAGGTGAAATATCAGTCTCATTATTCTATCTGTGGAAAAGGTCTTGGTGTGTGTGTAAACCATAGAGGAAGAGGCAAAGCACTCTCGGTAACCTCTGTCCAAAATAAAGCCAATGCATTTCTATGGGCTTATTTTGGATCTAAGCTTGGATCTAAACGACACCCATTGTTAACTTCTTGCGACTAGCAATCTTTTTTCCAAAAATATTATTTTTGTAGGCGAAATAGCTCCCGTTTGTTCATCCTGCTTGGCTGAGAAATAGACCGAAAAATACTTAAACTATTAACGCCAAACTTTTTTCAAAATTTGCTCCATAATATCGACAGAAACACATCAAACGTTGTTTAGGATCCATCCTCAAGGTGTTTAACATATGTATTCCATAATATATCCGTCGAGGCAGTTGGTTTCTCATAAGAAGCGATTGGAAAATTGGCTACCTCAGTATTTTACGCAAGGTTTTCTGCGGGCGACACCATGTGACCACATGCCATATATGGTCCCTTACAGCCATTCTTCAACATAAATGCGTAAAAAGACGTCACAATGCTGTAGACACCTTGGGACAAATGTGGAAAACGTAAGCTCATTCATAGCTCATTCACAGCCATATAAGGAGTCATTGGCATGAGGCGGTTTCAGGGCACTTCCTGATTGGATTTTTATCTGGGTTTCGCCTGTAACATCAGTTCTGTGGCACTCACAGACAATATCTTTGCAGTTTTGGAAACGTCAGTGTTTTCTTTCCAAAGCTGTCAATTATATGCATAGTCGAGCATCTTTTCTTGACAAAATATCTGGTTTAAAATGGCAACACTTTTCATCCAAAAATTAAAATAGCGCCCCCTATATCGAAGAGGTTAAGGCGAGGACATAATATACAGATCTCTGGTGTAAATGGGAAGGTGCACACAGCACAGAGAATCGAAAGAGACGAGACCAAAAATACAACATGAGAACAAGCGGACATAAATGCAAACTTTTAAAAACTTCTGCGATATAGGCATTTAGAATTATTATTATTTTTCAATCTAAATGCATATATATATATATATATATATAGAAAATAACAAAAATCGCCCAGCCTTACTCCTTCCACTCTGTACAACTGTAGAGGACAGTGAGAGAGCCAAGGGAGGGGGAGGAATGTAAGTCTAAAAGGAACACAACAAGCCGACAGACACAGACACGGCCAAAGGACCCTGGGAGCCAGGCTAAAAATACCCTAACGTGAACACGTGTAGAGGACAGGAGCACTGAAATGTTCCACACAGCTCCTAGACAGTTAGTCAGGAGTCCACTACAAAGAAACACATACACACGTTATACACACTTGGACTACTAAAGAGCCGTATCCTTTTCCGACCTCTGTCTTTAGGGCCCGGCACTTGGCTGCTTGCTAAAAACCTAGCTGGCTCCACAATGAACCTTGTTCTGGCTCACATACAGGTGAAGGTTAGGACAGTGACTCTGCAGACATTGAGTCACCACTGCAAAAAAATAAAAATAATTAAAAAATAATAATAAATCACAATAGTTCACATCTCAAATCCATAAAACAAATGTAAAAAAAATTAACAAAAGTTAAATGCGTTTTAAAGCGTCAGCCACATTAACCAATGTTACACTTCTGTCCTTTAACAAAGTGGAGCAATAGCAACACACACATTATCAATGGATTAAGGGACACTAGGCAAGTCAGTTAAGAACAAATTCTTATTTTCAATGACGTCCTATGAACAGTGGGTAAACTGCCTGTTATCATTTCTGATAAGGTGCTAAAGACACAAAAGACCTCATTGGAGACACACACACACTTCTACGCAGCCCGTTTCTGGTCAAACTGCATTAGTAGTGGACTCAGGCTAGCCTGGAGCTGCATCCAAAATGGCCTCCTATTACCTTTATAGTCCACTACTTTTGACCAAGGCTCATATAAGGAATAGGGTGTCATTTATCATGGTTGAGAAGGGCTATTCTGGCAGCATATCAGGTCATAAGTCACATGCAATGAGACATAAAATTAGGCTATGCGAGGTATTACAAATTTGACTAATCAATGCACTATTTCCGCATAAAAAAGTCAAATCATTACAATATTATTGCCACAGTAAAAAAAGAGGGCTCGCAATTTCAACCAATCATCACACATTTACCGCATAATATGGTTCAATCAAGCCACATGTCAACAAATTTCTTCCCTCGTCAGTGCATTTTCACAATCAATTGGACAAAATCATTGCATACTGCCATGCAAAATATCAGAATTGTAGCAACAAACAAACCAACCATTTTGCCAACAAATATCACAAAAAAGGCCTCATGCAAGCCGGGCTGTTTATGCAGCGGCAGTAGCAGACACCGGTCTGAAAACAAACAGGTTGATAATGTCAAGGCATCTCGCTCCCTGAAAACATACAAATAGAGGAATTCAACTCGAGAGGTATTTACACTTCTTTTCAAAGGGAATGCACAGGTATCTGGTCATGTTTTGCTATAGGGCAGTCTATGACCAAGGCCTGCACTCAGGCTCTTTTTACATTGACGAGATTTGAGAGTTATCGATTCTCCAGAGACATTACTGTAATGTAAACTCGTCACCTCCGGAGGTCACGGGAAAGCCTTCCTCGAGTCCCCCCCCCGAGCAGGGCAGTGTAAACAGAAGTGTCTCATTGAGCCCAACACTCCTACAGTAAAACTAGAAGAGCAATGTTTTTGAAACAGCTCAAATGTAGACATTTTCCTTATATTTCAGACTTGCTTTAAATGTTCACAGCCTATTACATTCTGAAATTATCATCGTATCTTTATGAAAAAAAATATAACAGTCAGCTGTGCACTATGACTGGCTGATGTCAACTCGCAGTGAATTACCCACGTTTTCTGTCCCAATTAGCTTTTACCACATGTAACGATTTGCATGATATTGATCAAATTGAAGCTTGGTTTGTTCCAATGTTGTAAGGTAGACCGACAACTTTAATATTCGTATGAGGGGTAGCTAAATAATTAATTTGATAGGCTAAGGTGAGCTAGTAGTAAATGGCCTTTAGTGTACGGAAGAGAAAACGCACATGCTTGTGAATTGCTGCATTATTCAAGAGCGTAATGTGGTTTTGGGTTGCATTATTCAAGAATGTAATATAGTTCAAATGAAAAGTTGCTTGCATAGTTCAATAGGATTGTTGTACGCAGGCTTAGCCACTGGCTAACGTTACTGGGATATGTACGATACATTTTAAACCGCAGTGCAAGAAACTCCGTTGCCAAATACCCAAACTCTCGGCACATGAAAGTCCGTTGCTAATGTAAATTGAAAAGTTTATGTACATATATAAATAGATAGGGTGCCAAGGTGTCCCTGTTTAGAACCCTCTTTAATCCGAATAAACCTACATACATCTGTCACGAGACACTAACAAATCATACCAGTTCAAGTTATAACCATGAAAATAAACAATCTAGGCCTACACTGCATCCTCTCTTGGCAGGGCTATGACAGTGAAGGAAATTTTGGGGTGACTAAATTGGCCAGCCAAAAGACCACGGTCACTGTAATAACCAAAAATTATTGCTTGACAAATTGCCCTTGGCTAAGAAGCTATATGTTTATATTTGACCATTTTAATTGAAAACAAATCATAGTAAGGTATTTAGGGTGTGTTCGTCAATTCAATCTGGAGCGCCAGAGTGCCCTCAGACTGTCCTCTGGGCCTTTGTAAATTCAGATTGTTGCAGATTGTCAGTTCGTAAATTCGGAGCATTCAGAGCGCACACTGGACACTGGTCGAGGAGTAGTGTTGATCGGATCATTCCGACCTCACAACGGCAGTCAAGCGCCCAAGCTAACTGGCTAATGTTGGCTAGTTAGTTCCAAACAAATTAGAGAACACCTCACTGACCATTTTACACACCCTAGTAGAGGTCGTTAGGCTGTTTTCATGTTATCCAGAGCATCGGTGACTAACTGTGATGCTGGCAACAATTATTTTTTGCCAACGTTTACCGAGCATTTGTAAATTTATCAGCTATTCTGTGCTCACTCAGACTAGAGTGCCCTGAAATCGGAGTAGATGGCCAGAGTGAATTTACAAACTCACCCTTAAATTGTTAACCGGAAATTAATTGATATTGAGATGAAAACAGCTGCATTGGACCTTTAACATAATGTAGAAGGCTCATTCAAGTTACCATGAAAATTACTGCATTTACAACAGGCAGCCATTGAGATTGTACCCGTAAGTTTACCAATCAAAGTGCCAGGGTTAGAGGTCCCATGCACGTGCTATTCATTCTATTTCTAATGTGTGTTGCCGCTGCAGGGAGGGGGGTGTTGATTTGGCAACGGAAGGCTCGTTCACCTTGCTTGTTTTAGCAAGGAGCAAAAAGGTAGGTTGTTAAAGGAATGTTCCACATATTGTATCCACGAGTCCACAGTAAGATGTTAGTAGCCCAACTTATCCCCATTGACAAATTAGAGCAAATAAGTGTTAAAAACAGCCTTTTATCAAACCAGGAACTAATTTATTAAAAAATGAGATTACAGCTTCAATGGCGCTTTTGTGTTTGGAAGCCAGATAAGGGGGAGGCGAGTCAAAGCTAGATGGGTGTGGCATCTCTGGTACATGTCATGTCATCCAAGTCTACCTACATGAACGGCTAGCTGATGTGCAAATCAAAAATATATAACCATCGAATAGCGACTCCACTGTCTCGATACTGATGTTATGCCCGTTTTATTGCCTTGCGGCGGGAATAACTACACTGTTTGTGTTCTGCCATATTCCCAGTCACCTCGTCATGGTTAAATGCAGTGATTCACGGTTTCAGTTTTGCGGGAATACTGCCATCTATCCACGATTTGTGTTTAGGGTAGGTGTTAGTCACACTGGGAACAACATCTCCTATACACGTCCTGATAAACTCAGTCACCGCATCAGTATATTCGGCAATGTTATTCATAGAGGCTACCCGGAACATATCTCAGTCCACGTGATCAAAACAATCTTGAAGATGGATTTCGATTGGTCAGACCAGCGTTGAATAGACCTTAGACCGGTTACTTCCTATTTGAGTTTCTGCCTATAGGAAGGGGGTCGCAAAATGGAATTGTAGTCTGATTTGCCGAAGGGGGAGGGCCCTGCCGTAGGCAATCCGGAAGAGAGAATAGCAGTGGTCAAGTGTTTTACCAGCACGAGTACTACAGTCAATGTGTTGGTAGAACTTCCGTAGCGTTATCCTCAACAACAACAAAAATTTAAAATCCCAAGCGACAATAAATGCAGCCTCAGGATATGTGGCTTCCACTTTACATAAAGTCCAGTGAAGTACTTTGAGGGCCGTCGTGGTATTGGCTTGAGGGGCAATAGATACGGAAGTGATGATGACACAAGATAATTCTCAAGGGAGGTAATGCGGTCAAGCATGTGAAGGTGAAGTATTCTAAGTCGGGTGACCAAAAGGACTTGAGTTCCTGTAAGTTATCACAATCACACCACACCATTAATCATGAAACATAGACCCTGGCCCTTCTTCCCAGAGAGATATTTAGTCCTGTCTGCGCGATGAACTGAGAGCCCAACTGGCTGTACAGAGTCAGACAGTATATCCCGAGAGCGCCATGTTTCTGTGAGACAGAGTACGTTACATTCCCTGATGACTGAAAATTAGCGAGTAATATACTCATATTTACTTGGAAGCGGTTGAAAGTGTGCGCGTCTCCTGAGTCAGAATACAAGTCCACTTCGAATACCTCTTCTCTGCAGGCGGTGTTTTGAATTAGCCTCGAATCAGTTCAATCAAAATACTGCAATGTTGCCTAGGAGCTAGATGCACTGCTGCCCTATCTGTCGGCGACATTTTTCAGAGAACGTGTTTCCACATTGCTTCCAGATGCCGTTTGGAACTCAGTAGTGAGTGTTGCAACCAAGAACAGACCATTTTTAGGCGCTTCAGCAACCTGAAAGTCCTGTTCAGTGAGCTAGTGTGGCCTACAACTTCACAGCTGAGCTGTTGTTGCGCCTAGATGTTTCCACTCCACAATAAAAGCATTTAAAGTTGACAGGGGCAGCTCTAGCAGGGCAGAAATTTGACCCAATGACTTGTTAGAAAGGTGGCAACCTATGGCGGTGCCACGTTGAAAGTCACGGAGAGCTTCAGTAAGGCCATTCCACTGCCAATGTTTATTTATGGAGATTGCATGGCTGTGTGCTTGATTTTATATACCCGTCAGCAACGGGTATGGATGAATCCACTCATTTGAAGGGGTGGCCACACACTATATATAAAGTATTTGCCCATTGTAGAAGTACGCAGTGACTTTTTGGACTAATGCCATATCATTAAATAGATAGGTACTCAAAGTTGATCCATTTTGCATACCCCACCACACCATGAGACATCCATGTAGTTATCACTGAAAAATAAATGTATATCGTTTAGAAGCTTTCTAGAAAAACATTTAATAAAATTTCTTTAACCTTTATATCTAAAAACACTTTAAAAACTTTTTCATGTTGTAGCTTAGACCCTACTCAACAGTTTATTTGTGGTGTCTGCCATCAGTCTAGACAACATGCTCATGAAATCGCCTAAAAGCCCATTTATGCTTGCTCCGGGGATGCTTTCCGGAGGCTCCATACGGAGAGTTTAACGCAATTGCAGAGTCACCGGAGGTTAAATCGAGCTCCGTACATCGCTGTGTGCCTCCCAAATTTTATAACAAAACGAAGGGCTCCGTATAGCTCCGAATTTACATGCTTGGTTGACAAACGGTGGGGGTGGGAGGTCCTGTATCAACAAAAACTCACTTCCTTGACAACTGCGTTCCCGAAGTAAACAGGCTATTTTTCAGGACCAGGAAATAGAGTATGCATATAATTGACCGCTTGGGATAGAAAACACTCAAGTTTCCAAAACTGTAAAGATCTTTTCTGTGAGTATAACAGAACTGATATTGCAGGCAAAAGAATGAGAAAAATCCAATCAGGAACACAGCGGTTTCTAAATAAGAGTCCCTTCCTATGCTTCCCTATTGAGCAGTGAATGGGATATCAACGAGATTCCTTTTTCTATGGCTTCCTTGATGTATCTAGCATCACAAGACATAGTTTCAGGCTTTTATTTTGAAAAATGAGACTGAGCGACAACATTGCGTCAGTGTCCACCTGATGGCTCTTTGTGTATTTCTCGCGCAAAAGACAGAGGTAGACATTATTCCACCCGGTCTTACTGAAAAAAGCTCTGTCACGGTTTATATATTATTGAATAGATATTTGAAAAACACCTTGAGGATTGATTATAAACAACGTTTGCCATGTTTCTGTCGATATTATGGAACTAATTTGGAATATTTTTCGGCGTTGTCGTGACCGCAATTTCCGGTCATTTTCTCAGCCAAACGTGTCTACAAAAATAATTTTTCTGGAAAAAAGGAACATTTGCTATCTAACTGGGAGTCTTGTGAGTGAAAACATCTGAAGCTCATCAAAGGTAAACGATTTAATTTGATTGCTTTTCTGATTTGTGACCAGATTGCCTGCTGCTAGCTAGGCATAATGCTATGCTAGGCTATCGATAAACTTACACAAATGCTTGTCTTGCTTTGGCTGTAAAGCATATTTTCAAAATCTGAGATGACAGGGTGATTAGGCTAAGCTGTGTTTGAATATATTTCACTTTTGATTTCATGAATAGGAATATTTTCTTGTAAGATTTTTTTGTCCATTGCATTATGCTACTTAGTGTCAGTTGATGACAATTCTCCCGGATCCGGGATGGGTAGTTAGAAGAGGTTTTAATTAACTAGGCAAGTCAGTTAAGAACACATTGTTATTTTCAATGACGGCCGAGGATAGGTGGGTTAACTGCCTCGTTCAGGGGCAGAACGACAGATTTTCACATTGTCATCTCGGGGGATCCAATCTTGCAACCTTACAGGTAACTAGTCCAACGCATTAACGACCTGCCCCTCTCTCGTTGCACTCCACATGGAGACTGCCTGTTACGCAAATGCAGTAAGCCATGGTAAGTTGCTAGCTAGCATTAAACTTATCTTATAAAAAACAATCAATCATAATCACTAGTTAACTAGACATGGGCGGCAGGGTAGCCTAGTGGTTAGAGCGTTGGACTAGTAACCGAAAGGTTGCAAGTTCGAATCCCTGAGCTGACAAGACACAAATCTGTCGTTCTGCCCCTGAACAGGCAGTTAACCCACTGTTCTTAGGCAGTCAGTGAAAATAAGAATTTGTTCTTAACTGAAATGCCTAGTAAAAAAAAAAGGTTAAATGGTTAATGATATTACTAGATATCATCTAGAGTGTCCTGTGTTGCATATAATTTGACTGAGCATTCAATTATCTAAGTATCTGACTGAGCGGTGGTAGGCAGAAGCAGGCGCGAAAACATTCATTCAAACAGCACTTTAAGTGCGTTTTGCCAGCAGCTCTTCAATGTGCGTCAAGCATTGCGCTGTTTATGACTTCAAGCCTATCAACTCCCGAGATGAGGCTGGTGTAACCGAAGTGAAATTGCTAGCTAGTGTGCGCTAATAGTGTTTCAAACGACACTCGCTCTGAGCCTTCTAGTAGTTGTTCCCCTTGCTCTGCATGGGTAACGCTGCTTCGAGGGTGGCTGTTGTCGTTGTGTTGCTGGTTCGAGCCCAGGGAGGAGCGAGGAGAGGGACGGAAGCTATACTGTTACACTGGCAATACTAAAGTGCCTATAAGAACATCTAATTGTCAAAGGTTAATGAAATACAAATGGTATAGAGGGAAATAGTCCTATAATAACTACAACCTAAAACTTCTACCTGGGAATATTGAAGACTCATGTTAAAAGGAACCACCAGCTTTCATATGATCTCATGTTCTGAGCAAGGAACTGAAATGTTATCTTTCTTACATAGCACATATTGCACCTTCACTTTCTTCTCCAACACTTTGTTTTTGCATTATTTAAACCAAATTGAACATGTTTCATTATTTACTTGAGGCTAAATAGATTTTATTTGTTCTATTATATTAAGTTAAAATGTGTTCATTCCGTGTTGTTGTAATTGTCATTATTACAACAACAAAAACTAACAAAATAAATACATTTATAATTGTAATTTTTTTATTAATTTTTTAAAATTAAAATCGACCGATTAATCTGTATCGGCTTTTTTGGTCCTCAAATAAATCGGTATCGGCGTTGAGAAAACATAAATCGGTCGACCTCTATTCCGTACATCACATTTTCTTGACCTTCTTGCTTGTAATCTGGCCATCCAGAATCACAACACACTGACTTCTGCCCCAAGGAAGCAAGCACATCATTTTTGTGACATTGTCAGCTAACCCATCTATGTGATTATATACAAATTTAAGCAAGGTTTGAAATTATTATGTTTTAGTCAAAAATTCTGTCTTGGCTTCTTGCAGGTCAATTTGAAGTCTACAAAGTATTTCTAATTATGTTCCGGGTCCGCCTGACTATCGACTTAAGAAAAAAAAGAAAAAAAGAATGCCCACAGCTGAATCTAGTTGATGATACCTGCTCTAAATATAAGTTATGAAGTCGCAACAAGGCCGACTTCAAATGCCGATATCAGCGAATACAATGCTGCGCCTAGATTCATCAGCTCTGAATGGACAGCACCTCAAATGCAGAGCCAAAGCTCATACGAAAACGGTATAGTCGGCGGAGCGCTGTGGTGCTGAATGGAAAGCGCCTCCGTCTGGTATTCTCTGTAGTCATCCCATGTTATTGTTTGAAAAAAATGTAACCGTTTATTGAACAGTTAATGAGGGTTGGTTAGTCGGCAGGAAAACTGACCGGAATGTGCATCCTTAGTTCGTAACATGATCTGGATAACGATTTTGAGGTTTAAAAAAAAAAAATGTCCAGAACATTCCATATTACCGCAGAAATGGACTCAACAACAAATGCCCGGCCATCCTGTCTTCAGCCAGCTGTGTTAACCACACACACAAACAACAAAAAAGTTTCGGGGTAATGAGGGTTATTTTATTTCCGTGACTGTCTTCATTCACAACTGTCAGTTAAACAGTTATATGGTAGTGCCAACCCTCTCTCTAGGAAATGGCTTCAAAACACAATTTATTATTAACAATGGCGTGTATTTCAGGTTAGGCTGATGATATGGCTTCTGCCTGCAACTGACAGGTGGGGACACCAGTTACGTTACTACAGTTATGATAGAATGTAATATAGCCTAACTACAGCTTCCTAAAAAAAATGGTCAGCAAAGTGGAGACACCAGTTATTATACAACACCAGTCTACCATTGTACTATGCATTCAATAGCAGTCTAAAGTTTTTCTAAGCATTTTAACAGAGCGAGATCTGTTATTGCTATAGTAGAGTATTGTGGGGACACCAGTTATAACAACACTATAAAGCCATCCTTAGCATTCTAACAGCTGCAAAGAAGAAGTATCTTCATCCTGTAACAACTATCCAGAGGCTTGACTCATTAACTATCTTTTTATACTTGAATTTCACTTTCATTGATCCTGCTTCCTCAATGACCTTTAGTGTCTTCACATAGACAGTGGTGACATTACAGCACAAATAATGACCCAAGAGCCTGGAACACGACTAGACCTCATGTTCAAATTAAACTTTATTGTTCCTGAAGGAAATTGGATTTGCAGAAAGAAAGGCAGATGAAACAAGAAACATATTCCATCATACGGCAGGTAGCCTAGCAGTTAAAAGTTTTGGGCCGGTAACCAAAAGGTTGTTGGTTCAAATCCCCTAACAGACTAGGTGAAAATCTGTCCATGTGCACTTGAGTAAGGCATTAACCCTAACTGCTCCTGTAAGTCGCCCTAGATAAGACACACATTTTAAAATGTTATGACCAGGAAGGAATGGCAAAGACAACATGGGAGACCAGTACAAGCCACCACCACGCTAACAAAATTAATGACCAGTGTGTACTGTCCAGACATGGACAGTAGGGGATGCACCATAATCATCCGCAGAAATGCATTGCCAAATGTCAGTTAAGATAGTGTCTGCCTGTCTGCTTGCTACAGTGAATTATAGCTAGGGAAGAAGCTACACTATGATGGAATGCAACAATATAGCGGATCAAAGATCACACACAGAAACATACAGACAACACACACCACCCACCCACACGATACTCACAATCAAGGTGTTTCTTCTTGGGACCGCTGACTTCGTGCGTCGAGGCCTTGCACACGGCTTTGCTAATAGCCGACCCGGTCATGCTGTGCTGTGCCGCGGCGATCCGATCCGTTATAGACTGTCCTGACATTGTGTTTCAATGCTTCGCTACAAAGCCCACAATAATTAGCTAGATGATCAACACACACACGGTCCAATGATTGGATATTAGCTGACGCACGTAACACCAGTGACGGCAAGTGTGTGACGGTTTCAGGCCACGTCAATCGGTTCCTTGACAACAACAAAAAAGTGTTATGACGTCTAGTCCATTGTCGTTGAAAAATGTATTTGTTGCAATGTGTGTTAGCTAGCTAACGTTACCTAAGGTAGTTCAAATCCAGCGCACAATAATAATTTTAAACTAGCTTTATCTGCCCCGGTCCGCTTGAAATGGCAAATCAGTGAGCAGTTAAATAACTATATAATTAGCAAGGTATATATTTTGTATAATAAAACAACTAGCTAACAAATATGGGCTAGCTTGTGTTAACTTATATTTCCGTTGGAGCATTCGATCCAGGAAAGAGTCCCACTGTGCAATTTGTAAACATTAATGTTTGCTCGATGGCTACAAATAAACATAACTAGCTTACGAGCAGCCTAGATGCCAACGTTCAATTAGCGAGACAAAGCACAGTCCACTGCCTGGCGAGCTACCTATGTGCCCGAATTTCAAATCAAAGTTTAGCTAAATTAGCTAGATAACTGTTAATATCGGGCTAGCTATTTAACGTTAGTTAACACCAAATCCTTCTTCCGAGTTCTTGACTTCAACTTCCACTAACGTTTTGTGTGTTTGGGCTACATTGAACAGAGCAGTCCCTTGGTTTCGAGCGACACATAACGAGGAAGGGGAACCAACATTAAACTGCCAAACTTGCCAATATGTCTTGAGCTTCAGACTTGACGAGGACGAAACCAAGAGAGACAAAACAGAAGATCGCTGGCTAGCCTTCCTACTAACACTACTGCTAAAAGCTAGCTATCTGACGGGTTCGGGGTTCTTTCTCAACTCGCGTCCTTCGAGTTTCGTGCCAGGAGTGAAACACTCCTTTGTTTTACGTAATTAGTCTGATATATCCATAAAATTCGATCCAATTTCCTTTCAAACCCCAAATCTCAATAACGTTTACCGATGGGACTTGACAGCCAATTCACATCGTCTGCTTTTTCGTTATTCCAGTTATTATATTATAGTTGCTTGGCTTCTCTCGCTCTCTGCCTATGTCCGGCAGACAAAATGGCAGTTTAGGAATCAGCTGATCTGAGAAATAGTTGATTGGATGGGACTTTTAGAGTTGGCGAATTCATTTTGCTTGGCCCAGTTGCCCAGCTGCTGAGAGGCCTTTACACGTTCTCGAAGCCTAATTCAATTGGTCCTTGAAAGAAAGGGATAACCGGGGCACCGGGCCATGCAAAACGAACTCACCAAATGTGTCTGAAATTTAAGGTGGAAATGTGGCGATAGTTGTGGAATGTCTGAGACAAATACAGAAATTACCTCGTTTTATTGAAGAAAATGTTTTGTGTTTTTACCAAATCAAAATCTGACTTTCATTCGAGGTAATATATGCGCTGTAAATATTTTTGCATAGCCATCTTTACAAATTTATGGTCTAAATTATTTATCAGACTGTGTACTTGAGTGACTCTTGAGCTCTAAATGTGGCACATCCGATGCTTTAAAATCGTGAGAAACATTTGCATTTTTATCAGCCTGCCTGAAACGTGCCATCTGTAAAAGCATTCAGTTACCCAAAACCCTGACAAACTTTTACTGATACACAATTGAGAGCATGCTGTATGACAACCTGGTTAGGGAACTACTCCGCCCTCAAACGCGAAGGGGTGGTGCGGTATGCACAACGCATCACCGGGGACAAACTACCTGCCCTCCATGACACCTACAGCACAGTCACAGGAAGGCCGAAAAGATCATCAACCACCAGAGCCACTGCCTGTTCACCCCGTTATCATCCAGAAGGCGAGGTCAGTACAGATACATTAAAGCTGGGACCTAGAGACTGAAAAACTGTGTTTATCTCAAGGCCATCAGACTGTTAAATAGCCATCACTAGCTGGCTACCACCCGGTGACTCAACCCTGCATCTTAGAGGCTACTGCCCTTTATAAACTAAGCAACAAAAAAAAGAAATGGCCCTCTCACTGTCAACTGCGTTTATTTTCAGCAAACTTAATGTGTAAATATTTGTTTGAACATGTGACCACCCTCCCACTTCTGTTTGCCAAATTCCTTCCCTTTGCTCTTGTTTTCCTTAATAGGATGTCGGTGGGCGGAGCCAGGAGGGTCGTCAGCGAAATGGGACACACCTGTGTTCGGGTATGTCCGGAATAAATACATATTTTCCCTGTTAATTGAGGAGACTCTCCATGCAGACGCACTGTTGGGTTTTGATTGTGGCCTTCTTATTTTTTGTGGCCACCAGTTGCATTAAGTTCTGTAGTGCATCTCCTCCTCATGGACTGCACTACTGTAAAACACTACTGTGTTTTAGTCAATGCCACTCCTACATTGCTCATCCTAATATTTATATATTTCTTCCATTATTTAACTTTTAGATTTGTGTGTGTATTGTTGTGAATTGTTAGAGATTACTGCACTGTTGGAGCTAGGAACATAAGCATTTCGCTACACCCGCAATATCATCTGCTAAATATGTGTGTGTCCAATAAAATGTGATTTGGCAACCAAAGTATTCACCTCCTTGGCATTTTTCCTATTTTGTTGCCTAACCTGGAATTCTAATTGCTTTTTTGGGGGGTGGTTGTATCATTTGATTTACACAACATGCCTACCATGTATGCTTAGGGTTATTGTCCTGCTGGAAGGTGGACCTCTGTCCCAGTCTCAAATCTGGAAGACTGAAGCAGGTTCCCTCAATAATTGCCCTGTATTTAGCACCATCCATCATTCCTTCAATTCTGACCAGTTTCCCAGTCTCTGCCAATGAAAAACATGCTGCCACCACCATGCTTCACTGTGGGGATGATGTTCTCGGGGGAGATGGGGTGTTAGGTTTGCTCCAGACATAGTGTTTTCCTTGATGAGACTAAAATTGAGCTTTTTGGCCATCTGACCAGAGTACCTTCTTTCATATGTTTAGGGAGTCTCCCACATGCCTTTTGGTGAACATCAAATGTGTTTGCTTATTTTTTTCTTTAAGCAATGTCTTTTCTCTGGCCACTCTTCCGTAAAGCCCAGCTCTGTGGAGTGTACAGCTTAAAGTGGTCCTATGGACAGATACTCCAATCTCCACTGTGGCGCTTTGCAGTTCCTTGAGGGTTATCTTTGGTCTTTTTGTTGCCTCTTGATTAATGCCATCCTTGCCTGGTCAGAGCTTTTGTGGGCGGCCCTCTCTTGGCAGGTTTGTTGTGGTGCCATATTCTTGATATTTTTAATGGATTTGATGGTGCTCCGCAGGATGTTCAAAGTTTATGATATTCTTTAAACCCAAACCTGATATGTACTTCTCCACAACTTTGTCCTTGAGCTGTTTGGAGAGCTCCTTGGTCTTCATGGTGCTGCTTGCTTAGTAGTGTTGCAGGCTCTGGGGCCTTTCAGGACATGTGTAAACATACTGAGATCATGTGACAGATCATGTGGCACTTAGATTGCACACAGGTGGACTAATTATGTGACTTCTGAAGGTAATTGGTTGCACCAGATCTGATTTAGGGGCTTCATAGCAAAGGGTGTGAATACATATGCACCACTTTTCTATTTTATTTTATTAGAATTTGATTGAAACAAGTAATTTTTTTCACTTCACCAATTTGGACTACTTTGTATGTCCATTACATGAAATCCAAATAGCAATCCATTTAAATTACAGGTTGTAATGCAACAAAATAGGAAAAATGCCAAGAGGGATGAATACTTTTGCAAGGCACTGTATTCCCACTGGGCAAGGACTTCAATTTAATGTATATTCCACGTTGGTTCAAGTGATTTAATTTGGTTATCCAATTGAATGTGTTCACACATATACAGTGCCTTGCGAAAGTATTCGGCCCCCTTGAACTTTGTGACCTTTTGCCACATTTCAGGCTTCAAACATAAATATATAAAACTGTATTTTTTTGTGAAGAATCAACAACAAGTGGGACCCAATCATGAAGTGGAACGACATTTATTGGATATTTCAAACTTTTTTAACAATCAAAAACTGAAAAATTGGGCGTGCAAAATTATTCAACCCCTTAAGTTAATACTTTGTAGCGCCACCTTTTGCTCCGATTACAGCTGTAAGTCGCTTGGGGTATGTCTCTATCAGTTTTGCACATCGAGAGACTGAATTTTTTTCCTATTCATCCTTGCAAAACAACTCGACCTCAGTGAGGTTGGATGGAGAGCATTTGTGAACAGCAGTTTTCAGTTCTTTCCACCGACTCTTGATTGGATTCAGGTCTGGACTTTTCCATTCTAACACCTGGATATGTTTATTTTTGAACCATTCCATTGTAGATTTTGCTTTATGTTTTGGATCATTTTCTTGTTGGAAGACAAATCTCCGTCCCAGTCTCAGGTCTTTTGCAGACTCCATCAGGTTTTCTTCCAGAATGGTCCTGTATTTGGCTCCATCCATCTTCCCATCAATTTCAACCATCTTCCCTGTCCCTGCTGAAGAAAAGCAGGCCCAAACCATAATGCTGCCACCACCATGTTTGACAGTGGGGATGTTGTATTCAGGGTGATGAGCTGTGTTGCTTTTACGCCAAACATAACGTTTTGCATTGTTGCCAAAAAGTTCAATTTTGGTTTCATCTGACCAGAGCACCTTCTTCCACATGTTTGGTGTGTCTCCCAGGTGGCTTGTGGCAAACTTTAAACAACACTTTTTATGGATATCTTTAAGAAATGGCTTTCTTCTTGCCACTCTTCCATAAAGGCCAGATTTGTGCAATATATGACTGATTGTTGTCCTATGGACAGAGTGTCCCACCTCAGCTGTAGATCTCTGCAGTTCATCCAGAGTGATCATGGGCCTCTTGGCTGCATCTCTGATCAGTCTTCTCCTTGTATAGTTTAGAGGGACGGCCAGGTCTTGGTAGATTTGCAGTGGTCTGATACTCCTTCCATTTCAATATTATCGCTTGCACAGTGCTCCTTGGGATGTTTAAAGCTTGGGAAATTTTTGTATCCAAATCCGGCTTTAAACTTCTTCACAACAGTATCTCGGACCTGCCTGGTGTGTTCCTTGTTCTTCATGATGCTCTCTGCGCTTTTAACAGACTTCTGAGACTATCACAGTGCAGGTGCATTTATACGGAGACTTGATTACACACAGGTGGATTGTATTTATCATCATTAGTCATTTAGGTCAACATTGGATCATTCAGAGATCCTCACTGAACTTCTGGTGAGAGTTTGCTGCCTTGAAAGTAAAGGGGCTGAATCATTTTGCACGCCCAATTTTTCAGTTTTTGATTTGTTAAAAAAGTTTGAACTATCCAATAAATGTTGTTCCACTTCATGATTGTGTCCCACTTGTTGTTGATTCTTCACAAAAAAATACAGTTTTATATCTTTATGTTTGAAGCCTGAAATGTGGCAAAAGGTCGCAAAGTTCAAGGGGGCCGAATACTTTTGCAAGGCATTGTAAATACGTAGGCATTGATGTCTGATATGGATTTCACATTTAAAAAACATATACAGTAGATGAGCTGGTTAAGAAGCTGAGATTTAAAGTTTGCTTTTTCTACAAACAGATTGTGCGTTTCTCTAAGCAGTAGGAAGCATATTATTCAATTAACTTGTTTCTGTTCTTGATTATGGTAATATTTTTTATCAAACTGCAGCTGCTACTATTCTTGAACATTTGGATGCCAACTACCATAGTGCCCTTTGTTTTGTTCCATGTGATTGTTTTGATACTCATCACTGCATCCTGTATCATCAGAAGGTTGGCTGGACTACGCTAAAGACCAGTATCTCTACATTACTCCCTTTTTGTTTACATGGCTCTACTTCATAAACTTCTGTCTTATCTAACTGTGCTGTTGACGGAGTTGCCTAACCCGTTCACAGGATTGGTTAACTCTTGCGGTTCCTAGGGTCTCCACCTAGCTAGGTAAAAATGCTTTTAGTTTTAAAGCACTGCATTGCTGGAACAAAATTCAAAATACAATTATCTTAATGTTCTGGTGCCATTTGGGCAGTTTAGAGTATTTATTGGGGACATATTTGTGGAGGAATATTTCTGTGTGATTTACTTGTGCTTCCCATGACTGTTTTTGTATACAGTGGGGCAAAAAAGTATTTAGTCAGCCACTTAAAAGGATGAGAGGCCTGTAATTGTCATCATAGGTACACTTCAACTATGACAGACAAAATGAGAAACAAAAATCCAGAAAATCACATTGTAGGATTTTTTATGAATTTATTTGCAAATTATGGTGGAAAATAAGTATTTGGTCACCTACAAACAAGCAAGATTTCTGGCTCTCACAGACCTGTAACTTCTTCTTTAAGAGGCTCCTCTGTCCTCCACTCGTTACCTGTTGTAATGGCACCTGTTTGAACTTGTTAACAATATAAAAGACACCTGTCCATAACCTCAAACAGTCTCACTCCAAACTTCACTATGCTGGGCAGACTGGCGGCGCTGGGCAGACGGGTGGCTCAGGCGGCGCTGTGCAGACGGGTGGCTCAGGCAGTACTGGGCAGACGGGAAGCTCAGATGGCGCTGGGCAGAAGAGCTGTCAAAGGACACCAGAAACAAAATTGTAGACCTGCACCAGGCTGGGAAGACTGAATCTGCAATAGGTAAGCAGTTTGGTTAGCAGCTTGGTTTGGCCACTCCTCCCCCCCCCCCATTTTATGTTGAACATGTTTTGGATATTGTTGTAATCCACTCTTATTTTGGGCGAGTCTTCCAAAGATTTCCATTGGGAATTGTTTGTCTGTTGCCGCCAACAGAGGGCGGAGTGCAGCGGTTTGCTTTGTCTCCCCTCTCAGAACCAATTTATGCATGATCCAAAAATGTGGTTGGAGGCGCCATATGGATGGTCTGATGCAAATGTGGATTCTCTGGAGGCAGAGACAAATTGAGCTCTGTACCGCATCGCCATGCGCTTCTCAAATTTTGTAACAATGAGGAGGGCTTGGTATAGCTCCGCATTGACATGACAGTAGGTGTGTGCAGGAGGTCCTGTATAAACACACCCTCACTTCCTTGACATCTTGCTTCACAACAGCTCTGCGCTGCTTGGCGAAGCACAATAAGTATTAATGCCCTAAATGCTGCACGGCCAATGCAGATATCAGATTGACCATGGAGCCTCTTTAATGAGTGGAATACGCCTGTGACAACTTTAACCGATTCCTCCTGTCTCCATCTTATTTCTTCTGATTAACAGGTATGTAGTGTACACAATGATATTAATTATAGGACATTTTAGTTTAAATGGTTATCTGAGTGATACAATATAAGTGTGTAAATTTATAATGTTTAAGTATGTAAATTGATCGCATGAAAACTGTTAGCGATCTCACTATAGAGATGAATGGGTTTGCGGCTAAGCTAGGCTAGCCATTAGAAAAAATGGCCCCTGCTAATATTCTGTTTTGAACTTGTTGATTTATAGCTCTAAGATTATATTGTGGTTTCTTTTCTACTTAATGTATATTGTAAAGGCCCTGATATCTTCCCAACAAAGTGTGATATATTACAAAGTTGTAGGTTTAGAGAGAAACTAAATATGCTAACCTAATGGCGCTAACACCAGCCTGTTAAGCTAGGCCGGACATGTTACATTTTTAACAATGCTTTTTTTTCTGATGAATCAGTTGATTGCATCCACCACGGAGTCCAGTTTCATAATATTACCATATGTCCCAGTTTAGTGGCTAGCTGGCTCAGTATTGAGATGGCTGGACTGGTTTATGGATGGATTTAGCTATTAAAAAGGTTAAATATATTTATCTTTTTTACAGAGGTTATTGTTGAGGTGCTTGCACAGCCATCATTGCCATCTCATGTACCTGACACTGCTGACACATCAAAGGTCAAAAATCTGTCACGGATTCCCCCGGTACTGCTGCTCATTCTGTTCACCAGCTCAGGATGTCTACGTCACCGCCTTCTAGGCGTCACTGAACTGGACCATTACCACCAACTCTGGACTGTCTTGTCTCATTATGCACACACGGTTCCCATTCCCCCTGATTAGTATGCGTATATATGTGCCGTCTGTTCCTCATTGTCCTTGTTGATTATTGTTCCCATGTTCGTTAGTCTGAGTACCTGTGCTCTGTTGTATCGGCTTGCATGTTACCGTGTCATTAAGGGTCTCGTCCCATGTATTTCTTAGAGGTTAACACCTCGGTCTTTGTTTTGGGTTACAGCCTTGTTATATACACGTGTTTGTCTTGGGCTTCGACCCTGTCATGTTCATGACAGACGCTATTTTGGGAAGAGAAATAAAAAAACATATTTTCATATTCCTGCGCCTGTCTCCTATCATTATACAACGTGACAGTATCTCAAACTTTCTTCACGATCTTAAATAAGCATGCCCCATTCAAACAATTCAGAACCAGGAACAGATCTAGCCCGTGGTTCACTCCAGACCTGACTGCCCTTGACCAGCACAAAAACATCCTGTGGCGTACTGCATTAGCATAGAATAGCCCCCACAATATGCAACTTTTTGGGGAAGTTAGGAACCAATATACACAGGCAGTTAGGAAAGCAAAGGCTAGCTTTTTCAAACAGAAATTTGGATCCTGAAGCACAAACTCCAAAACGTTCTGGGACACTGGAAAGTCCATGGAGAATAAGAGCAGCTCCTCCCAGCTGCCCACTGCTCTGAGGCTAGGAAACACTGTCAACACCGATAAATCCACGATAATTGAGAATTTCAACAAGCATTTTTCTACGGCTTGCCATGCTTTACACCTGGCCACCCCTACCCTGGGCAACAGCTCTGCACCACAGCGACTTGCCCAAGCCTCCCCCATTTCTCCTTCACCCAAATCCAAATAGCTGATGTAGAGAAAGAGCTGCAAAATCTGGACCCCTACAAATCTGCAAGGCTAGACCATCTAGACCCTCTTTCTAAAATTATCAGCTGACAATATTGCAACCACTATTACTAGCCTGTTCAACCTCTTTTATATCGTCTGAGATCCCCAAAGATTGGAAATCTGCCCCTTTTCAAAGGGGGAGACACTCTAGACCCAAACTACTACAGACCTATATCTATCCTACCCTGCCTTTCTAAGGTCTTTGAAAGCCAAGCTAACAAACAGATCACCGACCACTTCGAATCCCACCGTACCTTCTCCGCTATGCAATCTGGTTTCCGAGCTGGTCATGGGTGCACTTCAGCCACGCTCAAGGTCCTAAACGATATCATAACCTCCATCGATAAGAGAAAATACTGTGCAGCTGTATTCATAGACCTGGCCAAGGCTTTCGACTCTGTCAATCACCATATTCTTATCGGCAGACTTAACCTCTTCAACCTATGGGGGCGCTATGTCATTATTGGATAAAAAGACGTGCCCGTTTTAAGCGCAATATTTTGTCACGGAAAGATGCTCGACTATGCATGGAATTGACAGCCTTGGAAAAAGAAAACTCTGACGTTTCCAAAACTGCAAATATATTATTTGTGAGTGCCCCAGAACTAATGCTACAGGCGAAACCAAGATGAAACTTCAAACAGGAAATGAACAGGATTTTTGACGCTGTGTTTACTAACGTCTCCTTATATGGCTGTGAATATGCTGTGAACGAGCTTATGCGCTCTGCCGTTCATCCAAGATGTCTGCAGCATTGTGGCGTATTTGTAGGCATATCATTGGAAGATTGGCCATAAGAGACTACATTTGCCAGGGGGCCGTCCGGTGCCCTTTGTCTAAATCGGTGCGTAATTCCCAGTGGCAACCATTGTATCTTGCGTTACAGAAGGAGACTCATACTTCCAGGAACGATACATCATTGAAGAGATATGTGAAAAACACCTTGAGGATTGGTTCTAAACAACGTTTGCCATGTTTCAGTCGATATTATGGAGTTAATTTGGAAAAAAGTTTGGCGTTTGGATAACTGAATTTTCGTTTTTGTTTGGTAGCCAAACGTGACGCACCAAACGGACCGATTTCTCCTACACAAAAAATCTTTCAGGAAAAACTGAACATTTGCTATCTAACTGAGAGTCTCCTCATTGAAAACATCCGAAGTTCTTCAAATGTAAATGATTTATTGAATGTTATTGCTGGTTTTTGTGAAAATGTGGCCTGCTAATGCTAACGCTAAATGCTAATGCTAAATGCTAATGCTAAATGCTAGTTTGCTATGGTAGAGAAGCATATTTTTGAAAATCTGAGATGACAGTGTTGTTAACAAAAGGCTAAGCATGAGAGCTAGCATATTGATTTCATTTCATTTGTGATTTTCATGAATAGTTAACGTTGCGTTATGGTAATGGACTTGAGGCTGTAGTCATGATCCCGGATCCGGGTTGGCTCGACGCAAGAAGTTAACAGCCTTGGTTTCTCAAATGACTGCCTCACCTGGTTCACCAACTACTTCTCAGACAGAGTTCAGTGTGTCAAATCGGAGGGCCTGTTGTCCAGACCTCTAGCAGTCTCTATGGGGGTACCACAGGGTTCAATCCTCAGGCCGACTATTTTCTCTGTGTACATCAATTATGTCACTCTTGCTGCTGGTGATTCTCTGATCCACCTCTACGCAAACGACACCATTCTGTATACTTTTGGCCCTTCTTTGGACACTGTGTTAACTAACCTCCAGACAAGCTTCAATGCCATACAACTCTCCTTCTGTTGCCTCCAACTGCTCTTAAATGCAAGTAAGACTAAATGCATGCTCTTCAACCGATCGCTACCAGCACATGCCCCCCCCCCCCCATCCAGCATCACTACTCTGGACGGTAATGACTTAGAATATGTGGACAACTACAAATACCTAGGTGTCTGGTTAGACTGTAAACTCTCCTTCCAGACTCACATTAAGCGTCTCCAATCCAAAATTAAATGTATAATCGGCATCCTATTTCACAACAAAGCATCCTTCACTCATGCTGCCAAACATACCCTCGTAAAACGGACTATCCTACCGATCCTTGACTTCGGTGATACAAAATTGCCTCCAACACTCTACTCAACAAATTGGTGCAGTCTATCACAGTGCCATCCGTTTTGTCGGATGGCACTGTGATAGACTGCACCAATTTGTTGAGTAGAGTGTTGGAGGCAATTTTGGAGCTGGAGACTGATATCTCCCTCATTAACTTTAAGCACCAGCTGTCAGAGCCGCTCACAGATCACTGCACATGTACATAGCCCATCTGTAAATAGCCCATCCAACTACCTCATCCCCATACCGTTATTTTGCTCCTTTGCACCCCAGTATCTGTACTTGCACATTAATCTTCTGCACACCTATCACTCCAGTGTTTAATTGCTCAATAGTAATTATTTGGCCACTATGGCCTATTTATTGCTTTACCTCCCTTATCTTACCTCATTTGCACACACTTTATATATACTTTGTTCCTATTGTGTTATTGACTGTATGTTTGTTGATTCCATGTGTAACTCTGTTTGTGCCGGACTGCTTTGCTTTATCTTGGCCAGGTCGCAGTTGTAAATGAGAACTTGTTCTCAACTAGCCTACCTGGTTAAATAAAGGTGAAATAATAAAAGGATGTTGGGTAGAAAAGTTCAACTGTACTTTGGAGTTAACACACACACCACTTTCTGTAAGGGCACACAGCAACATGTCTAGTAACCTTAGTGCTGAACATACACCCCACATCAGAGCTGATACCATGGTCTCCATCAGAGACCTCCCACTGCTGCAGTGTCAGGAGTTCAAGATACAATGATGTCAGGTAGGTGACAGCACATCTGACGTCAGCTACAATAACCTATGCAAACAGATTGAAAAGGGAGTAAAAGAGAACCACAGTGAAGGTCAGATCATCAGAGGTGTGTTCCGCCTCATAAAACATGTCCACTTCAAAGACATTCTGATCAAATACGATATGACTGTCGCAGAGCTAAAAAGTTTCCTCCTGTCTCACCTAGAAGAGAAGAGCAGCACTGAACTTTTCCAGCAGCTGATGTGTATCAAGTGGCACGACCATGATATATCCCAGCAGTTCCTCTACAGAATGACTGGACTAAAGCAGAAGGTGGTTTTTATCAAAACAGGCTAAGACGCACATGAGGTAGGATGCACACACTGTCCAGGGCATGTTTCTCCATACAGTCTCCCAGGGCCTCGGGCACCTAGCACAGCGACATCTGTCGAGTTGAGATCCCTCCTCTTAGACAATACTGTTTCCGACAAATCCCTCCTGAGGCATGTGATCACAAGTGATGAGAGTGAGAGACAACGTTCAGCTGGAGAACGGGAGAGGAAGGAGTTAATGTGAGCTCAGTGCTCAGGTTGGCCTTAACCAACTTTATTGACTTCCTGAAACAACAACAGTCCCAGCCACAGTTTGTGACAGCAACAGTTTCAGCCACAGCTCCAGAGACTGCCACAGTTCAAGAGAAGAGGGATGCAGTCCCACTGTCCGAAGTGTGAAGGACAATGTGTCACAATGTGTAGCCATTGTTTTGTCTGTGGAGAAGATGGGCACCGAGCTGTGAGTTGCCTGAAGAAGCCCAAGTTTCAGGGAAACGGGCACAGGTCATTGCAGAGGGACAACCAGTAACTGGCCCCAATAGACAGTCCTATGCTGTTAGTGCTCACATCACCAAAACCAGTTCAAGTTCGCTCCAATAGCGCAGCTCCTCAACACTTACAGTGGCTTGCAAAAGTATTCACCCCCCTTGGCATTTTTTCCTATTTTGTTGCCTTACAACCTGGAACTGTAGATTTTTGGGGCAGGGGGTTATATAATTTGATTTGGACAACATGCCTACCACATTGAAGATGCTAAATATTTTTCTTGTGAAACAAACAAGAAATAAGACACAAAACAGAACATGAGCATGCATAACTATTCACACCCCCAAAAGTCAATACTCTGTAGAGCCACCTTTTGCAGCAAGTACAGCTGTAGTTCTCTTGGGTTACATGTATAAGCTTGGCGCATCTAGCCACTGGGATATTTGCTCATTATTCAAGACAAAATTGCCCCAGCTCCTTCAAGTTAGCTGGGTTCCGCTGCTGTACAGCTATCTTTAAGTCATACCACAGATTCTCAATTGGATTGAGGCCTGGGCTTTGACTAGGCCATTCCAAGACATTTAAATGTTTCCCTTTAATCCACTCGAGTGTTGCTTTAGCAGTATGCTCAGGGTCATGGTCCTGCTGGAAGGTGAACCTCCGTCCCAGTCTCAAATCTCTGGGAGACTGAAACATATTTCCCTCAAGAATTTCCCTGTATTTAGCGCCATCCATCATTCCTTGACCAGTTTCCCAGTCTCTGCCAATGAAAAACATGCTGCCACCACCATGCTTCACTGTGGGGATGATGTTCTCGGGGGAGATGGGGTGTTAGGTTTGCTCCAGACATAGTGTTTTCCTTGATGAGACTAAAATTGAGCTTTTTGGCCATCTGACCAGAGTACCTTCTTCCATATGTTTGGGGAGTCTCCCACATGCCTTTTGGTGAACACAAAACGTGTTTACTTATTATTTTCTTTAAGCAATGTATTTTCTCTGGCCACTTTTCCATAAAGCCCAGCTCTGTGGAGTGTACAGTTTAAAGTGGTCCTATGGACAGATACTCCAATCTCCACTGTGGCGCTTTGCAGTTCCTTCAGGGTTATCTTTGGTCTCTTTGTTGCCTCTCTGATTAATGCCCTCCTTGCCTGGTCAGAGTTTGGTGGGCGGCCCTCTCTTGGCAGGTTTGTTGTGGTGCCATCTTCTTTCTATTTTTAAATAATGGATTTGATGGTGCTCCGCAGGATGTTCAAAGTTTCTGATATCTTTTGTTTTATAACCCAACCCTGATCTGTACTTCTCCACAACTTTGTCCCTGACCTGTTTGGAGAGCTCCTTGGTCTTCATGGTGCCGCTTGCTTGGTGGTGCCCCTTGCTTAGTGGTGTTGCAGACTCTGTGGCCTTTCAGAACGTGTGTATACATACTGAGATCATGTGATACTTAGATTGCACATAGGTGGACTTTATTTAACCAATTATGTAACATCTGAAGGTAATTGGTTGCACCAGATCTTATTTAGGGGCTTCATAGCAGAAGGGGTGAATACATATGCACGCACCACTTTTACAAAGTTTTTTTTTCACTTCACCAATTTGGACTATGTTGTGTATGTCCATTACATGAAATCCAAATAAAAATCCACTTACATTACAGGCAATGCAACAAAATAGGAAAACAAGCCAAGGGGGATGAATACTTTTGCAAGGCACTCTACCAGTCCCTGTCCCTTCCACCCAAAGGAGAGTGGGCCAGCTTGTCTGGGACAAATACCTTCTCAAATATAACATGAATAGCTATCCTGTGAGTGTTTAACTTGACACTGGCACCCAAGTGAGCATCCTCAACAACATCCGGAGAGCAAAATACTTACCCAGTGTTGAAGTCATTCCCCTAGATGAGAACATCGACCCTCAAAACCTCTGGAGAAAGATCAGCTGGAGCCACCCGGAGAAAGAACAGCAAGAGCTGATGAAGAACATGGTGTTCGAAGAGTCTGCAGCCTTCGCACGTGGAGATGAAGACATCGGGTGTATTCCCAGTCCACAGATGGCCATCAACCTGAAGGATGACATCCATGTTCAGAGAGGGTATACCTCTGTTCCTAAGCCACTTTACAAAGAGGTTATATATCTATATGTGTATATAAATATATGTATGTATGTGTCACGTTCTAACCTTAGTTCCTTTGTTTGGTCTTTGTTTTAGTATGGTCAGGGCGTGAGTTGGGGTGGACAGTCCATGTTCTTTTTTCTATGATTTGGGATTTCTGTGTTTGGCCTGGTATGGTTCTCAATCAGAGGCAGCTTTTAATCGTTGTCCCTAATTGAGAACCATACTTAGGTAGCCTATGTTCACCCTTGAATTGTGGGTGATTATTTTCTGTTGAGTGTTTGCATTCTGCACCAGACAGAACTGTTTCGTTCGTTCACGTTGTTGTTTTTGTTCAGTGTTCAATTTCTTTATTAAAAATATGGACACTTAGCACGCTGCGCATTGGTCCTCACCTATGTATGTATGTATGTATGTATGTATGTATGTATGTATGTATGTATGTATGTATGTATGTATGTATGTATGTATGTATGTATGTATGTATGTATGTATGTATGTATGTATGTATGTATGTATGTATGTATGTATGTATGTATGTATGTATGTATGTATGTATGTATGTATGGCAAAGAAGGGGGTCGAGTGATAAGTGGCAGATATGTGAGAGCAGAACTAATAAACGGGCTCTGCCCGATCACTAAAATGGCCACCCCTGTCAGAACTACAGATCACAAACTGGCCGACCGCCAAAACTACAAGTCCCAGAAGCAAGGGGAACCCTCAGAAGGTGGAGCCGACTCACAGATAAAGGGTCAAGAAAAACCAGGAAGAGGAAGAGGGAGTGCTGGAAGGAGCTATGAACAATAGAGAAAGAGACTATAGAGATTGGCTGGATTTACTGTGTATGAGCTGGATTGTTATGGATTTACCTGTTGGCGTTTGGACCTGGACCTACCGAGAACCCGATTCGTGTACCGAACCCTGCTATCCTTGACCTCGCCTACGGCCTGGATGGACCAGGACGGAGAAACAAACACACAGGTACTGTCCTGTTCGAAAGAACTCTCATTCTTGGGTGATTTGGTGACAGTTTACCACTTAGTTTGTGACAAACGCTCCTAACATTGAAGAGGTTTGCCACAGTATGTATCCAAATCACTGTACTCTGCACCTGTTGTGTGTATCCACAAGAAAGATGGGACCCTACAACTGTGCATCAACTACAGGCTACTCAATCGAAAGACCATACCAGACTGGCAACCTCTGCCTCAGATTCAAGATATAACCAATATCCTAGGAGGCAACAACTGGTTATCCATCCTTTGGTTGTAGGGAAGGCCTACAACCAAAGCTTCATGGCAGAAGGCTCCCACCATCTCACCGCCTTCATTACAACGTGGGGACTATCAGTGGGTGAGGATCCTCTTTGAGGTGACGAACACTTCTGCAACATTTCAGAGGAGCATGGAGGAGATGCTGGACTGGCTTTTTCCCTGACCTGGATGAAGTTCTCTGCAACACCAAGTCCTTTGAAGATCATGTGGATTGAATGCGGGGAGTTCTGATTGCGCTACAATGCCATGGGGTGACCCCCAGCACCATAAGAGGTTTTTGCAAAATGCTGGGATTCCTAAACTACTATCGAAACTACATCCAGAACTTCTCCAGAGGAGCAAAACTACTCTATGAACTACTCCAACTGAAAAGTCACACAGCAGAAGTGTCAGCTGGCAATCCATACAAGGAGAAGAGGAAAGGTGCCAATTTTCCATCCAGAACTCCAGTGAGATGGATAGAGGAACACCACACTGTCCTTGAGAGGCTCATCAACACCCTATAGAATCCACCTGTACTGGCCTATCTTAAAACTTTGACCAACCCATCACACTCTACACCAACGTCTCAGAACAAGTTATTGAGGCCTCCCGAGTGGCACTGTGGTCTAAAGGCACTGCATTGCAGTGCTAGCTGTGCCCCTAGAGATTATTGGTTTGAGTCCAGGCTCTGTTGCAGCCGGGCGACCCATGGGGAGGGGCACAATTGACACAGCATCGTTCAGGTTAGGGGAGGATTTGGCGGCAGGGATGTCCTTGTCCCATCGCGCACTGGCGACTCCTGTGGCGTGCCTGACTCAGTGCACGCTGACACAGTCGCCAGGTGTATGGTGTTTCCTCCGACACATTGATGCGACTGGCTTCCAGGTTTAGTGGGCATTGTGTCAAGAAGCATTGCGGCTTGGTTGGGTTATGTTTCGGGGGACGCACGGCTCTCGGCCTTCTCCTCTCCCGAGTCCATACGGGAGTTGCAGTGATGAGACAAGACTGCAACTACCAATTGGAAAGAAAAAGATAAAGAACAAGGTCTCTGCGCTGTCGTTACCAGTGGGGGTCTCCAAGTCGTTGGGTATGGTTCAAGAACCCTCACTCCGACAAACTAAAGTGGACAGTGTGTGAGAAGTTCAGTGACTACCTCTTCTACGCCCCACATTTCAACATCTAGACGGACAACAACCCGCTGACATACTGTACGTCATGAGCACAGCCAAGCTGAATGCAGTGGGCCACAGATGGGTTGGAGAACTCACTGACTTCCACTTCAACATCAGATACAGACCAGACAAAGTCCATGACGACACAGACATCCTCTTTCGTCATCCCCTGGATATGGCAGAATGCACCAAAAGGCTGCCAGGTGAAGTGCCCTGGCCCCCCCAATGGTGGAACAAACTCCCTCACGACGCCAGGACAGCGGAGTCAATCACCACCTTCCGGAGACACCTGAAACCCCACCTCTTTAAGGAATACCTAGGATAGGATAAGTAATCCCTCTCACCCCCCCCCCCTAAGTTTTAGATGCACTATTGTTAAGTGACTGTCCCACTGGATGTCATAAGGTGAATGCACCAATTTGTAAGTCGCTCTGGATAAGAGCGTCTGCTAAACGACTTAAATGTAAATGTAAATGTAAGTGGTCCGTGCAACATGGGAAGGGAGCCAAGCAGCAAAAAGGAAAGATGTGACTTGGATGGCGGCCCTCAACACCACCCCAGCGAACCCTTGTCAAATAAAATCAAGCTTTTATACAGCACATTTCAGACATGGAATCCAATGCAATGTGCTTTACAGGTACAAAACAATACAAAACTAATTAAACAAAGCTGAAATATTTACTACACAACCAACCTAAACATAAACTGAACAACTAAAAAGCACCCTGAGGAAAAGCAAAGCTAAAAAGTCTTAAGATCTCTGTTAAATATGTCCACAGCTTCGGCCTCCCCCTGGTTCTCTGGCAGGCTATTCCAGTGGCTGGGTCATAATAACTAAAGGCTGCTTCTCCATGCCTCTTGTTCCCAGGCTTTAGGATAGTTCAAATGCCAGTACCAGAGGACCTGCGGGACCTAGTGGGTACATAACTTAATAAAAGCATGTCTGACATGTATTGGGGTGCACAATTGTGGATTGATTTAAAAGCAATCGAAGAATCCTAAAATGAATTCTAAAACTCACAGGCAGCCAGTGCAAAGACCTTAAAACTGGTGTAATGTGTGCTCTACCTCTGGTCTTGGTCAGTACCCGTGCTGCAGCATTCTGTATGTTTTGTAGTTGACCAATGGCTTTCTTGGGTAGACCAGACGAGAGCATTACAGTAGTCAAGCCTGATTGTAAATTAAAGGAACCATCAACAGTCAACCACCAACCACAACGAGCTACAAAGGGCTCAGAGTCCATCCAGCCATCGGGGAGCTCATGAGGTTGAAAGAGACAAACAGAACCCTGCCCAGTGATGCCAGAAGAGTGAGTGGCCAAACCAGGAAACTAATGCATGAGTGAGGAAATCTGTACATCGACAATGGAATCCTGTACCGGAAGACCAATCAAAGAAGGCAGCTTGTCCTACCTGTCAATTACAAGCAGACGGTCTTGAAGTACTGTAGGAACAGAGAGGGTCCTCATCCTGGCAAAGGTAAGGTTCTAAGGCATGAGATGAGGAGGGATATAGAGGAGCATGTTACAGAGGTGTCCCTATGTCAACCAGAAGTCACACATGTAAGAGCAACCATGGGCAGTATCACATCACGTTCCCCTTCTGGAACTGGCCTCTATGGACGACATACGCCTGGAATCCAGCAGAGGTGGTTTTGAATACATCCTGGTGGTTGTAGACTACTTCGCAAGGTTGGCTCAAGCTTATCCGACAACAAAAACACAAAAAGTCCGGAAGAACAGCGCCTGAAAGAATCTTCAATGACTTCATACCAAGGTTTGGATACCCTTTTGAAGCTCCACCACAACCAGGGTAGAGCATTTGAGAACACATTTTTCAAAACACTTCAGCAACGGACGTGAGTGGGTCACTCGAGAGCATCACTGTACCATCCCCAGGGCAACCCAGCGGAGAGATTCAACAGAACTTTGCTCCAGATGCTGTGAACGCTTGAGGAGAAGTAAGGATGATACTCAAGTCCACAGGATACTCACCCTTGTATCTGTTCTACGGTCGCCATCCGCGCCTGCCAGTAGACCTGCTGTTTGCTGACCTGCTGTCTCAAATGCTGAGAGAAAGACTGAAACATACAGAATAGCATCCAAGAACAGCAAGCAGTCAAGTGCAAGAGGGAGAAGGTACAGACAGATTAAAAGTGTCGTCCTCCGGTGATCAAATCCTTGTCCAGAACCTGAACAAAAGAGGTGGTCCGGGAAAACTAAAGTCCTACTGGGAGAGAACCGTTTACGTTGTCAAAGAGCAAGTGTGTGACAACCCTGTGTACAAAGTAAGTTCAGAGTCTGGTGGCATGAAGATCCACACTCTACATGGAAAACTGCTCCACCTTGCTAATGACCTACCTGTTGACTTACCTGCACAGCCTGCTCGGTCGCAGTCAACGAAGACACCACCCAGAGAGAAAAGGAGGAGAAACAGAAACATGAGAGTCAGATGGGAAAGGGAGACAACACAGAAAAGTCTTACAACAGAAAATGAAAGCACACACTATTGGCTGAGGATACCTGCAAGGAGAGAAGAGAGAACAGAACACTCACCAACCTACCAGTGGACTGCAGATTTATCCAATCCGTAGAAGAGCATCCGGAGAAATCATAACTACCCGAATCAATGCACCTGTAAGAGAAACAAAACAAGCGAAACCAGAGGACCAACCTGAGGAGAGAGAATCAGAGGAAGAATACTCACCTGTTGAGCGAGCAATGCCCAGAGAGCAACCGTGGAGAATATACCCGACCTATACAGGAAGACAGTCTAACAACGACACTCAGACTTACCCAGTCAGAAGACCTACGTGAGACCACACACTCACATACCAGTTTCTAGGCCAGCCATCATTCCAACCACACACAGAAGGTAATACTGTCAGGGTTTATGGGGCACCGCCTATGCCATTTTGGGGATTCCCGTCTCACTATATCCAACCACCTGCGACACCCTATTCACCTTCATACTTACCATCAACACCTTACAACACCTTACACTTCCCCTATACACCTGAGTATACCTAGCATTCGGCACACCTTCCTAATATTGAGTTGCACCCCCCCCACACTTTTTTCCTCAGAACAGCCTCAATTCGTTGGGGCATGCACTCTACAAGGTGTCAGAAGTGTTCCACAGGGATGCTAGCCCATGTTGACTCCAATGCTTCCCAAAGTTGTGTCAAATTGGCTGGATGTCCTTTGAATGTTGAACACTTCGTTACACACAAACCGGTGCTCCTGGCACCTACAACCATACCCTGTTCCAAGGCACTTAAATTTTTTGTCTTGCCCATTCACCCTCTGAATGGTACACATACACAGTCCATGTCAGATTGTGCGGCAGGTACAGGTAGCCTAGTGATTAGAGCGTTGGGCCAGTAACCGAAAGGTTGCTGGATCGAATTCCCGAGCTGACAAGGTAAAAACATATCGTTCTGCTCCTGAACAAGACAGTTAACCCACTGTTCCTAGGCCGTCGTTGTAAATAAGAATTTGTTCTTAACGGACTTGCCTAGTCAAATAAAATAAAATGTCTCAAGGCTTAACAATCCTTCTTTAACCTGTCTCCTCCGCTTCATCTACACTGATTGAAGTACCATCAATAAGGTGTCATAGCTTTCACCTGGTCGTTCTGTCGGTCGTCATTGTAAGTAGGCCGTCATTATAAATAAGAATTTGTTCTTAACTGACTTGCCTAGTTAAATAAATAAAATTAAATGTCATGGATTTCCATTGTAAATTGGTTATGCCTGTTGCCGCCAGCAGGGGGCGAGGTAGGAGCGTAAGTGCAGCGGTTTGTGACGTCTCCCCTCTAACACTAGAGGAAGACGATTCTGATAACTTTAACCGTTTCCTCCTGTCTCCCTTTTTATTTATTTTGTTTAACAGAAACACAACATTATCTGTACATTACTCCCTGACACCTGGGACCTGTAATATGCTCCCGACAAGTATGGACCGTTCTGCAGATCAATATTATAAAATGTGTGTGTGTGTTAGGCTTGGGCGGTATCCATATTTTCATATTGTCTGGTATTCCCAGCATTGCACACAAGAGGGCACTAGAAATGCAAGAAAAGCCCATTGGGCCTCTATTACCAGAATCCAGAATGCTAAGAAAATTTGCACAAACTAATAGCGAAATCACATAGCTATAGAAAAATGCTACGGGGCGAAAACGAACAGAAACTAATTGAAAAGACAGGCAAATCCAACTGATAAAGTTATACGAGCATAGCTAGTAGCTACCAAATGTAATTTATGGTGAGTATGAACATTTTTACAAGCGAAAGTGAACGAGACAAATTGTGCAAATGAACAAAGTTGGGATGAATAACTTTCCTGAAGGAAGAGCAGCATGTGTACTCGGAGCAGAGCGGAGAAGAATGGAGAAGACAAAAAAAATCTAGTAAGAAGCAAGGGAAAAAATGGCAGAGGTGCAGACAACTCATCCAGAGCTATGTGACTTCTGGCTGAAAATCATTATAAGATATCTGATGGCAAACATTTAGTTGTGAATTGCGTACAAGTGTAACTTCATCACCTCATGTGCGCCGCACAGCAGAGTCTCGCCACTAGATATAGAACGACATGAACTCACCAGCTCCCGCCATCTCCCATTCTGCTGTTTACAAACAAACGCGACTGACTCAACTGTTTTGGGGCACTATGGTCAGCTTCATAATGTAAAATAATGTGACTGGTGAAATGAAGAACACAATCTGCTTCATCTCCTAACGTATTGCACAAGTTGACTACAGGTATTAACTTAAAAAGTAGCTACAAATGTTCAAATGTATTGAAAAAAGTTTTCCAAATACCCCGGTACACGGTACACCACCCAAGCCTAGTGTGTGCAATTCATGGGATCACCCGTACATAAAATGTATGCACGCATGACTGTAAGTTGATTTGGATGAAAGCATCTGCTAAATGGCATGTGTGTGTGACATTGACCTAGAGGTGTGTACTGTAGCAGAGAGAGAGAGAATATATCCAGGAAACGCATGTATGAGAAATGATTGGCCAGATTCTGGGTTAGCAGTAAGAAGACGGGTTCAGGATGGGTGGTGCAAACAGGGTTTGCATCCCAAATGGCACCCTATCTCCTACATGGCTCTACCATTTGGGACGTAAAGGCTTCTTCTGTTGGGAAAGTTAGTTATCAACTTCAGAGCACAAACAAGCTTACATCACAGAGTAACCTTGTTGGGAATATTTGAATCATTTTCATTTGAAATGGAACCGATTTGAATGGAGCTATTTATAGTAGTAAAATAAAAGGGCCGTACCGCCACTGGTCCGTGTAACGCTTATCAGTCTAATGATCCAACACACTTGTTAAATTTGAATAATTTCACTCCCAGGTCTTTTCACAGTAAAATAGTTTCTTAATTTGGTTGAGCGTGCTCATAACGCACCATGGTTATTTTAATAGAGTGCATGCCTAAAGTCTGAAGTTGCCAGGGTGAAACGTGTGTGTGTGTGTGTGTGTGTGTGTGTGTGTGTGTGTGTGTGTGTGTGTGTGTGTGTGTGTGTGTGTGTGTGTGTGTGTGTGTGTGTGTGTGTGTGTGTGTGTGTGTGTGTGAGAGAGAGATATTTCTCCTCCAAAGCACCCCATTCATTTCCCACTTTGGATGAACAGGGTCTCACCCTGCACACTGTAATAGTAGTGTCCACTGGAGTCACGTATTTAGAAATCATCCAGTTTTCCTAACCGCACCAATACTTCTACTTTCATTTTTCAAACATTTTTGGAAAAGCAATATGCAAAATCTCAAATTAACAAGGTAGACATTTTTTTATTTGAAAATTTTTAACACAGTTTCTAGTATCCCACTTCACAAGTGGATAAGAAAATGTAGAAATTTAAACATTGAAACTTGTTATATTATTCAATATGAACATTGGTTTGATAAGCGTTACACACACCCACCACAAATAGGTAATGACAATTTATGATAATGTCAATGTTTACTGCTATTTACATAACACATATTTCAAAAGTAACGAATAAAACAAATACATTATACATTTCACCTTCAACCAATACAAAAATGTATCAGACAAATGTTGAATGTTTCTTTCTTCCTCTTCTAAAATTCCATTCCAAAGGTCCATTCTCCCCCAAATAGTTGGAGGACAAAGCCATCTAGAGGTTTGAGGGTAGAACATTTCCATGGCAACTACATGTGCGCCAGTAGCCCATGGCAACAAGCAGCAGCAGTCAGGTTCCATCCCCTGAGAATTGTATAGGTAGCTGTCACTAGTGTCTGAATAGCACACTTATGTTCTTCTGTCATACCGGTATGTCAACAATATCAACTTAACGACACTTGACTGCACGGTGGCCTGGTGCATTCACAATAATCCGGAACACAACAGAGACAAAACTGTGGAGATGGGGGTTGACTTCAGAAAACCCCGCCTGGTCATCGGCTGCCACCTGCACTCCATCAAGGTCACGACTCCAAATCAACTACAAATGCACGACTCCAAATAACATTTTATTCATCACATACTTTGTTGTGGACGGTGTGGACTAACAGTGAAATACTTCAAGTCCTTCCAAGGCAAGAAAGCGTGCAGAAAAGATCATCGCCAACCCCGGTCACCCCCTTTTCCAAAAACTATCCTCTGGCAAGGCGGTTTAGGTCAATCTTTCCCCGTGCTGTGGCCCTCACCAACCGGCCATTTGGCCCATTGGGAATAAGGGACTATGCACTCTACGCTGCTCACCGCATCAAGCAATCTGTGAACTGTACACAAACTATGTACTCTGTTCATCCATCTGCATTTAGATATATTCATACTGATTCTGTAATGTGTACATCCAGTGTATATCAACTCTATATCCACTTGTGATGAAGTCGGCCATTGCTTGTCACATAAAAAATGTGAAAAGGTAGACTGGAACAGGATTGACAAAAAATTCAGAGTTTTATTTGGAATAAATAATAATACATACAACTGACTTAAAACAGGAGAATTAAGGAGGCTAAAAACTTTACTCCTATGGGTTTTTCTCGCTTGGGCAAAGGACCATCCTCCATCGTCCTCTCTCCTCCTTGACCTGGGAACCAATAAGTGGTCGAGGAGTGTGTAAATTCGTTAGTAGGCAAACGGAAGTGTCATACCCTTCTTGATAGCCACCTTTCATCAAAGAGTTTTGAAATCTGCAACATTTTGAAAACATGCACAAGTTTGAAAACAATATGCTACTTGTTGTTTTATCTATAAAATGTCTTGCACAAGTAAGTTAATTTGTTTTGATCACTTTGCACATTTATTTTGGGATCCACCCCTGTAGACATCATTTACGTATTTAATTTTTGTTCCACCTTTATTTAACCAGACAGGCCAGTTGAGAACAAGTTCTCATTTACAACTGCGACCTGGAAATTAATTCTGAGTGGAGAAGGAAAGGCTATTTCAAGTGAGCGCGTTTCCCTCCATGGGGTAGGACACTCTCTCCTCACCGACTCTCCTCGATTAACTTTGACCTTTTTCAAAGAAGGTGATAGAGGATGACCGTGAGCAAACCTAATTAATACAAGGCCCTAGCATCCTCCTTATCTAACCAAACAATGACATGCTCCTACACACCTTTATCCACCTGCAAATGATCAGGCCTAATTGTTAGGAGGGGCTTGCACTTAGCACATTAACCAATGACTATCTACACACATGAAAGGCACACTGATATACAATTAAATAGACTGCTTGGGTGAAATGATAAAAACAAATTCAACTCTGGAAATTATAAGAGAATGTAATGAATACAGGATCCTGAAATACACATACACAACATTGATGGAAAGGATACTGAAGAGCATAGCTTCACACCGCTGTATATTTGAATATCCACTGCTCATTATCTTATAGCTAGCACTATATTCACTTTATATAATGTACAGTACCAGTCAAAAGTTTGGACACATCTACTCATTCAAAGGTTTTTCTTAATTTGGACTATTTTCAACATTGTATAATAATAGTGAAGACGTCAAAACTATGAAATAACACATGGAATCATGTAGTAACCAAAAAAGTGTTAAAAATATTAAAATATAGTTTAGATGTTAGAAACTTCAAAGTAGCCACCCCTTTCCCTTGATGACATTATTGCACACTCTTGGCATTCTCTCAACCAGCTTCACCTGGAATGATTTCCAACAGTCTTGAAGGAGTTACCACATATGCTGAGAACTCGTTGGCTGCTTTTCCTTCGCACTACAGTCAAACTCATCCCAAACCATCTCAATTGGGTTGAGGTCAAGGTGATTGTGGAGGCCAGGTCATCTGATGCGGCCCTATATCACTTTCCTTCTTGGTCAAATAGACCCTACACAGCCTGGGGGTGTGTTGGATCATTGTCCTGTTGAAAAACAAATGACAGTTCCACTAACCGCAAACCAGATGGGATGGCATATCGCTGCAGAATGCTGTGGTAGCCATGCTGGTTAAGTGTTCCTTGAATTCTAAATAAATCACTGACAGTGTCACCAGCAAAGCACCCGCACACATCACACCTCCTCTTCCATGCTTCACGGTGGGAACCACACATGCGGAGATCATCTATTCACCTACTCTGTGTCTCACAAAGACACCGTGGTTGAAACCAAAAATCTCAAATTTGGACTCATCAGACCAAAGAACAGGTCAAATGTCCATTGTTTGCATTTCTTGGCCCAAGCAAGTCTCGTCTTATTTTTGGTGTCCTTTAGAAGTAGTTTATTTGCAGCAAATTGACCGAGTGGTGCAGCGGTCTAAGGTGCTGCATCTCAGTGCTAGAGGCATCACTACAGACCCAGGTTTGATTCCAGGCTGTAGCACAACTGTCCGTGATTGGGAGTCCCATAGGACGGTGCACAATTGGCCCAGCATCTTCTGGGTTAAGGTTTGGCCGGGGTAGGCCATCATTGTAAATAAGAATTTGTTCTTTTAACTGACTTGTCTAGTTACATAAAGGTGAAACATTTTTATAAATGAAGGCGTGATTCACGCGGTCTCCTCTGAACAGTTGATGTTGAGATGTGTCTGTTACATGAACTATGTGAAGCATTTATTTATCCTATGCAGCAAAGGTAACTCCGGATCTTCCTTTCCTGTGGCGGTCCTCATGAGAGCCAGTTTCATCATAGCGCTTGACGTTTTTTGTGACTACACTTGAAGAATCTTTCAAAGTTCTTGAAATTTTCCGTATTGTCTGACCTTCATGTCCTAAAGTAATGATGTACTGTCGTTTCTCTTTGCTTATTTGAACTGTTCTTCCCATAATATGGACTTGGTCTTTTACCGAATAGGGATATCTTCTGTATACCACCCCAACCTTGTCACAAAACAACTGATTGGCTCAAACGCATTAAGAAGGAATAAAATTCCACAAAGCAACTTTTAACAAGGCACACCTGTTAATTGAAATGCATTCCAAGTAACTACGTCATGAAGCTGGTTGAGAGAATGCCAAGATTGTGCAAAGTTGTTATCAAGGCAAAGGGTGACGACTTTGAAGAATCTCAAATATAAAATATCTAATGATTTGTTTAACACTTTTTTGGTTACTGAACTCCGCAACAAACAAAAAAATATCCTCACACTGTCAACTGCGTTAATGTTCAGCAAACTTAACATGTGTAAATATTTGTATGAATATAACGAGATTCAACAACTGAGACAAAAACTGAACAAGATCCACAGACATGTGACTAACAGAAATGGAAAAATATGTCCCTGAACAAAGGGGAGGTCAAAATTAAAAGTAACCGTCAGTATCTGGTGTGGTCACCAGCTGCATTAAGTACTGCAGTGCATCTCCACCTCGTGGACTGCACCAGATTTGCCAGTTATTGCTGTGAGATGTTACCCCACTCTTCCACCAAGAGTTCCCAGACAGTTCTGGGGGGAATGGCCCTATTCCTCACCCTCCGATCCAACAGGTCCCAGATGTGCTCAATGGGATTGAGAACCGGGCTCTTCGCTGGCCATGGCAGTACACTGACATTCCTGTCTTGCAGGAAGTCACACACAGAATGAGCAGTATGACTGGTGGCATTGTCATGCTTGAGGGTCATGTCAGGATGAGCCTGCAGGAAGGGTACCACATTAGGGAGGAGGATGTCTTCCCTGTAACACACAGCGTTAAGATTGAATGCAATGACAACAAGCTCAGTCAGATGATGCTGTGACGCACCATGGCGGACCCTCCACCTCCAAATCGAACCCGCTCCAGAGTATAGGCCTCGGTGTAACGCTCATTACTTAGACGATAAACATGAATCCGACCATCACCCCTGGTGAGACAAAACTGCAACTTGTCAGTGAAGAGCACTTTTGCCAGTCCTGTCTGGTTGAGCGACGGTGGGTTTGTGCCCATAGGCGACGTTGTTGTCGGTGATGTCTGGTGAGGATCTGCCTAACAAGAGGCCTACAAGCCCTCAGTCCAGACTCTCCCAGCCTATTGTGGACAGTCTGAGCACTGAACGAGGGATTGTGCGTTCTTGGTGTAACTGGGGAGTTGTTGTTGCCATCCTGTACCTGTCCTGCAGGTGTGATGTTCAGATGTACCGATCCTGTGCAGGTGTTGTTACATGTGGTCTGCGAGGACGATCAGCTGTCCGTCCTGTCTCCCTGTAGCACTGTCTCAGGCGTCTCACAATTTATATCCCTGGCCACATCTGCATTCCTCATGCCTCCTTGCAGCATGCCTGAGTCAGTAGAAAGGCCTCTTTAGTGTCCTAACTTTTGATAACTGTGACCTTAATTGCCTACTGTCTGTAAGCTGTTAGTGTCTTAACGACCGTTTCACACGTGCATGTTCATTCATTGTTTATGGCTCATTGGACAAGCATGGGACACAGTGTTTAAATCTTTTACAATGAAGATCTGTGAAGTTATTTGGATTTTAATGAATTATCTTTGAAAGACAGTGTCCTGAAAAAGGGAAGTTTCTTTTTTTGCCTTGTTTACATGATTCCATATGTGTTATTTCATAGTTATGATGTCTTCAGTATCATTCTAAAATGTAGAAAATTGTAAAAATAAAGAAAACCCTTGTATGAGGAGGTGTGTCCAAACTTTTGACTGGTACTGTATGTAAACTTTGTGTAAACTCATCTGTCTTTATTCTGTCTCTAAATGTTGTGTAGCACTAGCAGCACCATATCACCAATTAAAATTATCTGTAAATGTACTTGGCTAATAAAGGTGATTCTGATTCTGATTGACACACTACTGAAGAGAATGAGGCCTTTGACATTCTAAACACTTGACAATTCCCATTCAGTGATTTGATGTTTGACTCCAAAACAACATGTTGGTGTCAAAAGCAGTCTGTTATGCTATTTGGAGTAGGCAGGTAGAATAGTATTGAACCTAAATATCTGGCAATCATGTCATTTGCGTCAAAGCTTTTTTTTCCATCTCTTCAAAATCAAATCTCTCTATTTGGAAGAAAGCATCTTGTCCAATCAGTCCATGATGATGTTTTGTGAACAAAAATGTAAATGCAACATGTAAAGTGTTGGTCCCATGTTTCATGAGCAGAATTAAAAGATACCAGGAATGTTCCACGCTCACAAAAAGCTTATTACTCTATAATGTTGTGGACAAATTTCTTTGCATCCCTATTAGTTAGCGTTTCTCCTTTGCCAAAATAATCCATCCACCTGACAGGTGATTAAAGAAGCTGATTAAACAGCATGATCATTACACAGGTGCACCTTGTGCTTTGGAGAGCTCCTTGGTCTTCATGGTGCCGCTTGCTTGATGGTGCCACTTGTTCAGACTATGGGGCCTTTCAGAACAGGTGTATCTATATACGAGATGTGACACATAGATTACACACAGGTGGACTAATTATGTGACTTCTGAAGGTAATTGGTTGCACCAGTATAATTTAATTTAAGAAGTCATTTTTTTTCATTTCACTTCACAAATTTGGACTATTTTGAGTTTGTCCATTACATGAAATCCAAATAAAAATCCATTTAAATGACAGGTTATAATGCAACAAAATAGGAAAAACGGCAATTGGAATTAATACTTTTGCAAGGCACTGTAAACCCTTAATACATGAGACGAAAGGTCCCTAGTGGACTGACAAAATATGGTGACTTATACACTTATAAAAGGACACTTATCATGAATACATTTTAAGACCGGTCTCACATTAATAATTTTCTTTTCACACAAACCGCCGCCCATTTGGAATAAGAAATCATGAATGTATTTACGTGTTAATGCTGTTCACTGTTTCTCTGTCGGAACTAGCCTTCCTTCAGAAGAATGTTGGTTTGGCCTTTAAGCGGCACGCTTGTAAGGCTCTGGTGTCCAAAAGGGGGATCCCCACTTTTCCATCTTCTTACGTCTGTCCACTCTAGACGACGCTCCTATGGTGATGGTTAGCCAGCCGTGTCAACAGTTCCCCTCGGTGATGAGATTAGGAGCATACAGTGATTTGAAACTTATAGTCGGATGACATGGTTTGCAGTGTAGTATGATGATCCCACTTCAATTCGCTTTTGTCGATATCTGACTTAGGGCAGCTAAACAGTCGTACCAGTGATTGTCTGGGAAGTGAGCTTCTAGCCTACACCTCGTGTTGATTATTCAGGATTCAGGATTCAGACCACTTTACACACAGAGCAACCTGGCAATTTTATCTTATGATTCATAAAACCACATTCCTATCTTAACAAAATCCCTTTCATTATTTTTCATATCGTATGCACAATACGGATGAAAACTTGACAGATAAAGGGGTATCCTTTCCAAGTTACAGTATTTTGTCCATGCAGCTTTTAATGACATCACAAAATGATAACAATATGACATTAGTTTCCTACATCTCCCAACTGACCATTCCCCCATTCTTTATGTTAGAATTACTGTTCCATTATCCACTTTTTGAGGACAAAGGAGAAAGAGAAAGAAGAGTCTCGCTCTCTTTTAATTTACAACAGGGTGTGAACGGTCAACCATCCAGCAGCTCCACCTCTCCCCTCTTTGGGAGGGAGAGAGGCCTGGTTACTGGTATTCAGCAGGCCCCCCCTCCCCATTCTGATCTGACACATTCTGATCCCCACAGGACAGTCATGAACCCGCCAATATCCAGCAACTTCGCACAGCCATTGAAGAGGAGTGGGACAACATTCATCAGGCCACAATCAACAGTCTGATCAACTCTATGCACCAGATACTGACTGGTTTTCTGATCCACGCCCCTAGTTCAGCAGAGGGAACACCCCCCTATCCACATCGATGGAACAGTAGTGGAGAGGGTAGTAAGTTTTAAGTTCCTCTGCGTACACATCACAAACAAACTGAATTGGTCCACCCACACAGACAGCATCGTGAAGAAGGCGCAGCAGCGCCTCTTCAACCTCAGGAGGCTGAAGAAATTCGGCTTGTCACCAAAAGCACTCACAAACTTCTACAGATGCACAATCGAGAGCATCCTGTCGGGCTGCATCACCGCCTGGTACGGCAACTGCTCCGCCCACAACCGTAAGGCTCTCCAGAGGGTAGTGAGGTCTGCACAACGCATCACCGGGGGCAAACTACCTGCCCTGCAGGACACCTACACCACCCGATGTCACAGGAAGGCCATAAAAAGCATCAAGGACAACAACCACCCGAGCCACTGCCTGTTCACCCCGCTATCATCCAGAAGGCGAGGTCAGTACAGGTGCATCAAAGCTGGGACCGAGAGACTGAAAAACAGCTTCTATCTCAAGGCCGTCAGACTGTTAAACAGCCACCACTAACATTGAGTGGCTGCTGCCAACACACTGACTCAACTCCAGCCACTTTAATAATGGGAATTGATGGGAAATGATGTAAAATATATCACTTGCCACTTTAAACAATGCTACCTAATATAATGTTTACATACCCTACATTATTCATCTCATATGTATACGTATATACTGTACTCTATATCATCTACTGCATCCTTATCTAATACATGTATCACTAGCCACTTTAACTATGCCACTTTGTTTACATACTCATCTCATATGTATATACTGCACTCAATACCATCTACTGTATCTTGCCTATGCCGCTCTGTACCATCACTCATTCATATATCTTTATGTACATATTCTTTAACCCCTTACACTTGTGTCTATAAGGTAGTAGTTTTGGAATTGTTAGCTAAATTACTTGTTGGTTATTACTGCATTGTCGGAACTAGAAGCACAAGCATTTCGCTACACTCGCACTAACATCTGCTAACCATGTGTATGTGACAAATAAAATTAGATTTGATTTAGTTTCTTTTCTTAAGGTATCTGTAACCAACAAATGCATATCTATATTCCCAGTCATGTAAAATCCATAGATTAGGGGCTAATTAATTTATTTCAATTGATGGATTTCCTTATATGAACTGTATCTCATTAAATCTTTGAAATTATAGCATGATGCGTTTATATTTTTGTTCCTGGTAACTTCAGCTCCAACCTTGATTATCAAGCCATACATGCATCCTCATGAATAGGCCTACACTCTTAGAAAAAAAAAGGTTCCAAAAGGGTTCTTGGGCTGTCCCCATAGCGGAACTATTATGAGTTCTCTCGTATTTTGGGTTCCATGTTAAGTGTTCTACATGGAACCCAAAACATTTCTTCCTGGAACCAAGAAGGGGATATTCAAAGGGTTCTCCTATGGGGGCAGCCGAAAATCTAGATAGTACACTCTTTAAAAAAAAAGGTGCTCAAGTACTCTCCATCACTTAAGGTCCACAATATATCTATAGATAGACCAGAAGAGGGGCGATAAATATCACAATGTGCCTTAATTAACAACACTACACCGGAGAGTCTCGGTAGCCTATGCCTCAATATGTACTGAGAACAAAATAAGTTGTGGATGATGTACCAAAAAACTGTACGTTTGTATCTCAGTCATTTAAAACCCTTGTTTTCAACGAGCATCGTTTTGATACCATGATATTTGTTCAACATTTTCTAAATGTTTTTAATTACATTTTTTTTCTTTTTTTTCTTTTTTCTGTTCTTTATTTTCACTCCATATACAAACGTATGTATACGAACAACAACTTACAGACACACACAAACAATGACTACATCTCATCTTCCCAGACCCCAACCTGTATCAATTTGTTTTTCCTCTGTCGCCCATGGTATTTCAATAGTAAATCAGACGATTTTTCCATTGTGTTAATTATGGCGGATTCATTGGATTCCATGGTTTTAGTTTACGTTTCTTTCAAGATGAGTGATGAGAAGAGAATAGTCCAGCCCATTGGGTATCTCACGACACCCCCATATGCCATGTCTTGAAATATGCAGACAGACAGATTAAAAGTACATGAACATTGTCATGCCAGACTTTATAGCATTTCCAGAAATTAGGGGTTATTGAGTCATTATTAGAGTAGTTTTACACTTAAGACATGACTCTTCCGTTGTGATGTAGAATTTGTGAATTTTGTATAAAGATTCGATACATTTGTTTCTACTGGATTAAGCGTACATTTTCGTGAACTGTAATTTCGTTAGTTAGTAGGCACCCCCTAACCCAGATAGCATATGAACAGGTCATAAGCCATGACAAAAATCTATAGAATAACAGGAAATTAGCTGTAATACTGCAAAGTCAAAATGTTTAGAATAGCAGAAAATGTGCTTTAAAAATACAAAATGTTTAGAATAGCATGATATTAGCTATGAAACTGCACATTTACTCTCTAACCCATGGCAATATGTGTAGAATTAGCAGGAAATTAGCTGGGGAGGTGGACTTGCTCAGACCTTGTGGGAGGCCTTGTGAAACTGCGGTACTCCACTTGTCACAATGTCCATGTCATTTACATAAAACTGGAGAGAGCCTCAATATGCAAGGGCAATATGCAGGGGCACCAAAGTAGCAGGGGCACCAAATGTAAAATTAAATTTACACTACCCCTGAGAAAGCTTCCAACTCGGGGCCAACCACTATGGGCTGGCAGCAGCCTACACAGATATAACGCAGCACACACAGGTAGACGATCCCAGAGAGTCCCACGGTTAGACACAGGAGTAGGAGACTGAGGTAAGACTGGGTAGGTGGGCCAGGTAGGCCAGATGGTATCTGGGTCAGGGGGAGTGAGATGTCGTCGTTGATGTCGAGGATGGGTGGAGGAAGGTTACTGTTTTGTGCTGTGAAAGGAGACATTTGTAGGGAGGGAAGGGAAGGAAGAGAGAGGGAGAGAGAATGGGTTGGGGTGAAATGAGAGAAACAGAGAGAGAATGGGTTGGGGTGAAATGAGAGAAACAGAGAGAGAATGAGAACAAGAGAGAGGAGTAGAAAGAGTAAATGAGAAAAGGGATAATAAAACAGATGTTTTGGTGATAAAATTAAAAAGTCATAAAAGTTTGGGTAGGAGGTTAGAAATTGAAAGCATTGGGGGTGGGGGGTGAGTGGGGAAACAGAGGAAGGAGACAAAGAGAGGGGAGCGATAAGTAGAAAAGCGAGCAAGAGAGAAAAGGATGTGAAATTGAGGTTGGTGGTCAAGAGGTAACTGTCATGCAGGTGAAAGAGGACCCAAAAGCGACTTAACAGAAACAGAGTTTATTAAAGTCCAAAACGGAATAACAGAAATCCTCTAGACTTGTAGAGGGGAAACAACTGGAGAAGCGGCCACAGACTGCAGGTCGCTTCGGGTAGGCGCAGGCCGTAGTCGACTGAGACACCTGCTCACACGCAGCATCTGATGAAGGCACAAAACACGACAGGACAGGGTGATACACAATCACGGCAAAAACACGACAGGACAGGGCGAAACGCAATCACAGCATGGTGAATACAATAAAGGAACCGACGGGACAGGAACGGATCACAAAGGAATAAATAGGGACTCTAATCAGGGGAAAGGATCGGGAACAGGTGTGGGAAGACTAAATGATGATTAGGGAATAGGAACAGCTGGGAGCAGGGACGGAACGACAGAGAGAAGAGAGAGCGAGAGAGTGAGAGAGGGAGGGGAGAGAGAGGGATAGAAGGAGGGAAAGAACCAAACAAGACCAGCAGAGGGAAACGAATAGCATGGGGAGCACAGGGACAAGACATGACAATAAATGACAAACATGACAGTACCCCCCACTCACCGAGCGCCTCCTGGCGCACTCGAGGAGGAATCCTGGCGGCAACGGAGGAAATCATCGATGAGCGAACGGTCCAGCACGTCCCGAGACGGAACCCAACTCCTCTCCTCAGGACCGTAACCCTCCCAATCCACTAGGTATTGGTGACCCCGTCCCCGAGAACGCATGTCCATAATCTTATGTACCTTGTAAATAGGTGCGCTCTCGACAAGGACGGGAGGGGGGAGGGAAGACGAACGGGGGTGCGAAGAAAGGGCTTAACACAGGAGACATGGAAGACAGGATGGACGCGATGAAGATGTCGCGGAAGAAGCAGACAGGATTGACGACCTGGGAGACACGGAACGGACCAATGAACCGCGGAGTCAACTTACGAGAAGCTGTCGTAAGAGGAAGGTTGCGAGTGGAAAGCCACACTCTCTGGCCGCAACAATACCTTGGACTCTTAATCCTGCGTTTATTGGCGGCTCTCACCGTCTGTGCCCTGTAACGGCAAAGTGCAGACCTCACCCTCCTCCAGGTGCGCTCACAACGTTGGACAAACGCTTGAGCGGAGGGAACGCTGGACTCGGCAAGCTGGGATGAGAACAGAGGAGGCTGGTAACCCAGACTACTCTGAAACGGAGATAACCCGGTAGCAGACGAAGGAAGCGAATGTGAGCGTATTCTGCCCAGGGGAGCTGTTCTGCCCAAGACGCAGGGTTTCTGAAAGAAAGGCTGCGTAGTATGCGACCAATCGTCTGATTGGCCCTCTCTGCTTGACCGTTAGACTGGGGATGAAACCCGGAAGAGAGACTGACGGACGCACCAATCAAACGACAGAACTCCCTCCAAAACTGTGACGTGAATTGCGGGCCTCTGTCTGAAACGGCGTCTAACGGGAGGCCATGAATTCTGAATACATTCTCAATAATGATTTGTGCCGTCTCCTTAGCGGAAGGAAGTTTAGCGAGGGAATGAAATGTGCCGCCTTAGAGAACCTATCGACAACCGTCAGAATCACAGTCTTCCCCGCAGACAAAGGCAGACCGGTAATGAAGTCTAAGGCAATGTGAGACCATGGTCGAGAAGGAATGGGGAGCGGTCTGAACGACCGGCAGGAGGAGAGTTACCCGACTTAGTCTGCGCGCAGTCCGAACGCTCCTGAGTCGGCCACCAAAAGCGCTGGCGAATAGACGCAAGAGTGCCTCGAACACCGGGATGACCCGCTAACTTGGCAGAGTGAGCCCACTGAAGAACAGCCAGACGAGTGGAAACAGGAAACTAGGACAAGCGCGCGGCGGCGCAGTGTGCGTGAGTGCTTGCTTAACCTGTCTTTCAATTCCCCAGACTGTTAACCCGACAACACGCCCATAAGGAAGAATCCCCTCGGGATCAGTAGAAGCCACTGAAGAACTAAACAGACGGGATAAGGCATCAGGCTTGGTGTTCTTGCTACCCGGAGGTAAGAAATCACAAACTAAAAACAACGCCCAACGAGCTTGACGGGCATTAAGTCGTTTGGCAGAACGGATGTACTCAAGGTTCTTATGGTCTGTCCAAACGACAAAAGGAACGGTCGCCCCCTCCAACCACTGTCGCCATTCGCCTAGGGCTAAGCGGATGGCGAGCAGTTCACGGTTACCCACATCATAGTTGCGCTCAGATGGCGACAGGCGATGAGAAAAATAAGCGCAAGGATGAACCTTGTCGTCAGACTGGAAGCGCTGGGAAGGATGGCTCACGCCTGCCTCTGAAGCGTCAACCTCGACAATGAATTGTCTAGTGACGTCAGGAGTAACGAGGATAGGAGCGGACGTAAAACGTTCTTTTAGAAGATCAAAAGCTCCCTGGGCGGAACCGGACCACTTAAAACACGTCTTGACAGAAGTAAGAGCTGTGAGAGGGGCAGCAACTTGACAAATTACGAATGAAACGCCGATAGAAATTAGCGAAACCTAAAAAGCGCTGCAACTCGACACGTGACCTTGGAACGGGCCAATCACTGACAGCTTGGACCTTAGCGGAATCCATCTGAATGCCTTCAGCGGAAATAACGGAACCGAGAAAAGTAACGGAGGAGACATGAAAAGAGCACTTCTCAGCCTTTACGTAGAGACAATTCTCTAAAAGGCGCTGTAGAACACGTCGAACGTGCTGAACATGAATCTCGAGTGACGGAGAAAAAATCAGGATATCGTCAAGATAGACAAAAACAAAAATGTTCAGCATGTCTCTCAGAACATCATTAACTAATGCCTGAAAAACAGCTGGCGCATTGGCGAGACCGAACGGCAGAACCCGGTACTCAAAATGCCCTAACGGAGTGTTAAACGCTGTTTTCCACTCGTCCCCCTCTCTGATGCGCACGAGATGGTAAGCGTTACGAAGGTCCAACTTAGTAAAGCACCTGGCTCCCTGCAGAATCTCGAAGGCTGATGACATAAGGGGAAGCGGATAACGATTCTTAACCGTTATGTCATTCAGCCCTCGAAGGGGGCGCAGAGTACCGTCCTCTTTTTAACAAAAAGAACCCCGCCCCGGCCGGAGAAGAAGAAGGCACTATGGTACCGGCGTCAAGAGACACAGACAAATAATCCTCGAGAGCCTTACGTTCGGGAGCCGACAGAGAGTATAGTCTACAGGAGGAGTGGTCCCCGGAAGGAGATCAATACTACAATCATACGAGGTGAGGAGGAAGGGAGTTGGCTCGGGACCGACTGAAGACCGTGCGCAGATCATGATATTCCTCCGGCACTCCTGTCAAATCGCCAGGTTCCTCCTGAGAAGTAGGGACAGAAGAAACGGGAGGGATGGCAGACATTAAACACTTCACATGACAAGAAACGTTCCAGGATAGGATAGAATTACTAGACCAATTAATAGAAGGATTATGACATACAAGCCAGGGATGACCCAAAACAACAGGTGTAAACGGTGAACGGAAAATCAAAAAGAAATAGTCTCACTGTGGTTACCAGATACTGTGAGAGTTAAAGGTAGTGTCTCAATCTTGATACTGGGAAGATGACTACCATCTAAGGCAAACATGGGCGTAGGCCTGTCTAACGGTCTGAAAGGAATGTTATGTTTCCGAGCCCATGCTTCATCATGAAACAACCCTCAGCCCCAGAGTCAATCAAAGCACTGCATGTAGCGCCCGAACCGGTCCAGCGTAGATGGACCGACATAGTAACAAGATCTAGATGAAGGGACCTGAGTAGTAGCGCTCACCAGTAGCCCTCCGCTTACTGATGGGCTCTGGCCTCTTACTGGACATGAATTAACAAAATGTCCAGCAACTCCGCAATAGAGGCACAGGCGGTTGGTGATCCTCCGTTCCCTCTCCTTATTCGAGATGCGAATCCCTCCCAGCTGCATGGGCTCAGTCTCAAAGCCAGAGGGGGAGATGGTTGCGATGCGGAGCAGGGAAACACCGTTGATGCGAGCTCTCTTCCACGAGCCCGGTGACGAAGATCTACCCGTCGTTCTATGCGGATGGCGAGCAATCAAAGAGTCCACATCTGAAGGAACCTCCCGGGAGAGAATCTCATCCTTAACCACTGCGTGAGTCCCTCCAGAAAACGAGCGAGCAGCGCCGGCTCGTTCCACTCACTAGAGGCAGCAAGAGTGCGAAACTCAATGGAATAATCCGTTATGGACCGTTCACCTTGGCATAAGGAAGCCAGGGCCCTAGAAGCCTCCCCACCAAAAACTGAACGGTCAAAAACCCGAATCATCTCCTCTTTAAAGTTCTGGAATTCGTTAGAGCAATCAGCCCTTGCCTCCCAGATAGCTGTGCCCCATTCTCGAGCCCGGCCAGTAAGGAGTGAAATGACGTAAGCAACCCGAGCTCTCTCTCTAGAGTATGTGTTGGGTTGGAGAGAGAACACAATCTCACACTGCGTGAGAAAGGAGCGGCACTCAGTGGGCTGCCCGGAGTAGCAAGGTGGGTTATTAACCCTAGGTTCTGGAGGCTCGGCAGGCCAGGAAGTAACAGGTGGCACGAGACGTAGACTCTGGAACTGTCCAGAGAGGTCGGAAACCTGAGCAGCCAGGTTTTCCACGGCATGGCGAGCAAGACAATTCCTGCTCGTGTCTGCCGAGCATGGCTCCTTGGATCTCGACGGTAGTGTAACGTGCGTCTGAAGTCGCTGGGTCCATTCCTTGGTCGGTTCCTTCTGTCATGCAGGTGAAAGAGGACCCAAAAGCGACTTAACAGAAACAGAGTTTATTAAAGTCCAAAACGGAATAACAGAAATCCTCTAGACTTGTAGAGGGGAAACAACTGGAGAAGCGGCCACAGACTGCAGGTCGCTTCGGGTAGGCGCAGGCCGTAGAAGGCACAAAACACGACAGGACAGGGTGATACACAATCACGGCAAAAACACGACAGGACAGGGCGAAACGCAATCACAGCATGGTGAATACAATACAAGGAACCGACGGGACAGGAACGGATCACAAAGGAATAAATAGGGACTCTAATCAGGGGAAAGGATGGTGTGGGAAGACTAAATGATGATTAGGGGAATAGGAACAGCTGGGAGCAGGGACGGAACGACAGAGAGAAGAGAGAGCGAGAGAGTGAGAGAGGGAGGGGGAGAGAGAGGGATAGAAGGAGGGAAAGAACCAAACAAGACCAGCAGAGGGAAACGAATAGCATGGGGAGCACAGGGACAAGACATGACAATAAATGACAAACATGACAGTAACAAATAAAAAACAGACATTGAGGCACAGAAAAATAATTTGGGCAGGGACATGGGCTACTACATTATTATTTTAACAATTATCTAATGGTTCGTGTAGTAGATCAATTCTAGTAGCATTACGTAATTAGAAAATGTGTGTGCTCTCACTGTTTCCACTGGCAGTATATCAGAGGAACAAAACGTACCAAATGGCACCCTTTCCCCTCTATAGTGCCCTACTATATGAGAAGTGGCCTGGTCCAAGATCTGTTAGTGCTAAAATGCTAACCCGATTGCTGACTATCATTGGGAAGATCCATTCAAAGAATACTGATGTGACCAGTGACAATATTTTGAAAACCTTACTGCTGACATGCATAACATTTTGGGACTGTATTAACAGTGGAATAATGAAAAAAATACCAAACTAATGTTTTTTTGTTCGTTTTTTTCCCTTTGAGTCAAACATGTTCGGCGTGACAATGAGTAACAAGGAGTTCACATTATAGCACAAACAGACTGGCGCTCAGGCTATATTAGATGGCACTGACATTTGGCACAAAGTCTATATGAGATGGCATGATAGCACAAACAGACTGGCACTCAGGCTATATTAGATGGCGTGATAGCACAAACAGACTGGCACCCAGGCTATATGAGATGGCACTGACATTTGGCACAGACAGACTGGCACTGAAGTTATAAGAGAGGCACAGACTCACCTGTATTAAATGGCAGAATCATCATCAGCATCAACCTCAACCCTTTAGACAACATCTTGGAGAAATACTTTTATCTATGCAGATATAAACATATTATCTTACAAATATATAAACATATTAATATAGAACAAAAAAATAAAGGAGGACCGGAAGGCTGCTAAGGTATACAATAGTAGAGTTTGGTAGACAGAAGATGCTCTTTGGTAAAAGGGGTAAATTGGTTATCATAAATAAAGGAGGACCAAGGCACTCTTCATATAATTAATTAAAATGCCTTTATTTGTATGGCATGTTCAATAGTAACAAAGTTTTACAAATCCAACACGTTTTGGCTGCATGGCCTTCGTCAGGGAGTACAAAGAAATGATAATACAATGTTCTCTTTTGAACAGCTTTTTCCAATCCGCCCTAATTAGTAGAGGGAGTGGTTACAAAATGGATTGGACAACACCTAATAAGCAATACTATACACATTAAAAAGTGAAATACTGTAGATATGTTATCATTTTTTACTCCAATCTAGAAGCATCAGAACGCCTAGAAAGGTAGTTCTAACCTTAAATAAGACTGGGCAAAGTGCCAAGAAAAGGAAAGCAATCTATTCCATAGTACACTAGAACACAGCAAACATGGACAACAACAGTCTAAACATAGCTGAGGGCAATAGAGCAAAATGTCCACTAGATGACAGCAAATGGACCTATCACGACCTTACAGAAAAGGTCAGAAATCCATATCTTCATTTAAACCAGGGTACTTAGTGGCCTATACTTTGTAAATCCAAAACTTTCCCTTTGGTTTAGCCGTTTAAGATGGTCCCCTTTTCTAATTGAGGTTGGGAAATGATCAATACCCATAGCTTGTAGGGAGGCAGGGTTGCCTTGGTGCAAGGCTATTCTCAACAAGTGACCTTTGACCTACTTCTAATAGAAGAACTTAAAATTTAAAAGGCACTCGCAAATCTGAGCAATCTTTTTTTGCAGGTGCATGGTGACAGTTGAACAAGATGAAGGAAAAAGGAAACCGCACACTGCTCTCTAGTATGACTGATCTTTAAAAAGCTTACGTATCTGCCTCACGGCCTTCGTCAAAAGCTCTGACGAAGACTGGATACTATAGTGATACTATCAAGAGCAGTGTGCGGTTTCCTTTTTCCTTCGTCTAATAGAAGAATATAAAAAGGACAGACAAGTAGTCCAAACAGAAATTGAAGAAGTAAAAAGGAAAATCACAGAACACAGTGACAATTCTAACAAAGCACAATGTGATGAGATATCGAAAGAGAAAGTAGACACATTCACTCTGACATTGAAGCAAGACAAGCTAAGAAAATTTAGAAGAGATGAAGTAGACTACAGAGATGGCAAGGTCTTTGCCTGGGGAAAACCAATCCGCAAGAATTCAGAATCACATCTGCAGAGAAGGAAGCCTAGATCAGTTTATTTCAACTTTATGAGCAGCGACGATGAGGATCACCCCAGAAACTCAGAGGCCAGCTCCTTCCAATATTTTTTAGACCAGGAAGAGGAGTCATGCAGGTTCTTCAAGAAGAGAGGGAGAGGACGCAGAAGAGGCCAACACGGAGGGGGAGGAAGAAATCAAGACTATCCAACCACACGGAGCAGGACCAGAACAAGGCTGTGATCAACATTTCTGGAGAATCCCTTTCTGATGATTGTGTAAGGGTCTTGTCTAAAGGACTGTCCTTTGCCCCCCCCCCCCCCCCCCCCACATACTCAACTAATGAATTCAATACAAAGATTGACCTATTTAGTTTCTACTGGAATCTACGTCTGAAGGCCTGGTACAGGCAAAACATCTCTCCAACTACAGACGCCAAGGCAGTTTCTCTGCCTTCAAAAACACTTTTGAAGCCGAAGTTTTCCTTTTGTCCCGTCATCCAGAATGCCACACCAAATACATTTGCCAATAAGGTGAATTTTGATGTGGAGAATCTGTTTAAGGGTAAAATTGACGCCAACCAAACACGATGTAATCTTTCAAAGATGGAGCGGGATGCAGTTCAACCATTGTCCAAAAATGAACGGGTTGTGGTTAAAAAAGCAGACAAAGGTGGTGCTACAGTAGTGTGGAGTAAAGACAAACATGTGACAGAAGCCTACTGTTAATTAGACAATGATGAATTCTACCAATCTCTTACCTTCAACCCTACAGAGGACCTAAAAACTGAATTGAAAGGGATCCTCACAGAAGGTAAGGAGAATGGTTACATTTCAGACAATGAGTTCAAATTTCTTTTCAATTGCAGTATGGCTTCTTTTTACCTTCTTCCAAAAGTCCACAAAAATCTTGAAAATCCCCCAGGCAGACCAGTCATTAGTGGTCATGAAAGTCTGACCGAACTCATCTGAAAGTGCATTGATTACTTTATTAAGCCTTTTCTGACGTCACTCCTAGCCTATCTTCAAGATACCACAGATGTGTTGAACAAAATTAAGGAATTGAACAATATACAGTTGATGTCAGAAGTTTACATACACCTTAGCCAAGTACATTAACACTCAGTTTTTCACAAATCCTGACATTTAATCCTAGTAAAAATTCCATCTTAGGTCAGTTAGGATCACCACTATCTTAAGAATGTGTAATGTCAGAATAATAGTGGAGAAAATGATTTATTTCAGCTTTTATTTCTTTCATCACATTCCCAGTGGGTCAGAAGTTTACATATACTCTATTAGTATTTGGTAGCATTGCCTTTAAATTGTTTAACTTGGGTCAAACATTTCGGGTAGCCTTCCACAAGCTTCACACAATAAGTTGGGTGAATTTTGGCGCATTCCTCCTGACAGAGCTGGTGTAACCGAGTCAGGTTTGTAGGCCTCCTTGCTCGCACACGCTTTTTCAGTTCTGCCCACACATTTTCTATAGGATTGAGGTCAGGGCTTTGTGATGGCCACTCCAATACCTTGACTTTGTTGTCCTTACGCCATTTTGCCACAAGTTTGGAAGTATGCTTGGGGTCATTGTCCATTTGGAAGACCCATTTGCAACCAAGCTTTAGCTTCCTGACTGGTGTCTTGAGATGTCGCTTCAAAATATCCACATAATTTTCCTTCCTCATGTTGCCATCTATATTGTGAAGTGCACCAGTCCCTCCTGCAGCAAAGCACCCCCACAACATGCTGCCACCCCCGTGCTTCACGGTTGGGATGATGTTCTTCGGCTTGCAAGCTTCCCCCTTTTTCCACCAAACATAACAATGGTCATTATGGCCAAACAGTTATATTTTTGTTTCATCAGACCAGAGGACATTTCTCCAAAAAGTACAATCTTTGTCCCCATGTGCAGTTGCAAACTGTAGTCTGGATTTTTTATGGCGGATTTGGATCTATGGCTTCTTCCTTGCTGAGCGGCCTTTCAGGTTATGTTGAAATAGGACTCATTTTTTTGTGGTTAAAGATACATTTGTACCTGCTTCCTCAAGCATCTTCACAAGGTCCTTTACTGTTGTTCTGGGATTGATTTTCACTTTTCGCAACAAAGTATGTTTATCTCTAGGAGACAGAACGTGTCTCCTTTCTGAGTGGTATGATGGCTGCGTGGTCCCATGGTTTTTAGACTTGCGTACTATTGTTTGTACAGATGAACTTCAGGTGTTTGGAAATTGCTCCCAAGGATGAACCAGACTTGTGGAGGTCTACAATTTATTTTCTGAGGTCTTGACTGATTTCTTTAGATTTTCCCATTATGTCAAGCAAAGAGGAACTGAGTATGAAGGTAGGCCTTGAAATACATCCACAGGTATATCTCCAATTGACTCAAATTATGTAAATTAGCCTATCAGAAGCTTCTTCAAAAGCCATTTTCTGGAATTTTCCAAGCTGTTTAAAGGCACAGTCAACTTAGTGTATGAAACATCTGACCCACTGGAATTATAATACAGTTAATTATAAATGAAATAATCTGTCTGTAAACAATTGTTGGAAATATTACTTGTGTCATGCACAAAGTAGATGTCCTAATCAACTTGCCAGAACTATAGTTTGTTAACAAGAAATTTGTGGAGTTGTTGAAAAACAAGTTTTAATGACTCCAACCTAAGTGTTTGTAAACTTCCGGCTTCAACTGTAGGTACAGCTTCCTTCTTAGTCACCATGGATGTGGAATCTCTTTACACCACCATTGAGCATGAACAAGGTTTGGCAGCTATGCACCATTTCATGAGTACCTGACCTGAAACTGAGATTCCTCCTACAGAATTCACTCTCTCACTGACTGAATGGACTCTTAATCATAACATCTTTATCTTTCAGGACAGTATTTTTAAACAGGTTAAAGGATGTGCCATGGGAGCTACAGCCCCTCCTACGCTGTTGTGTACTTGGGTAAATGGGAAAATGACTTCATTTTGGATCCTTCTAATAACCATTTCTTTGACCGGATTATATGGTGGGGACGCTATATTGAAGATGTTTGCCTGTTTTGGTCCGGCTCAGAAGATTACCTTATTTCCTTCCACCAATACCTTAACAGCATTAACCCTGACATCAAACTAACTATGGAGTACAGCAAGGATAACATTCGTTTTTTGGACCTTGACATCAGTAAAAATGTTTGCACACGTCAATCTTTCGGAAGCCTACAGATGGGAATACCATTCTGAGGGCAGACAGCTTTCACCCCCAAAAGGCTAAAAGAAAACATTCCATATGGCCAATTCCAAAGAGTCCGCAGAATTTGCGATCAGGAAACTGCAGTGTCAAATCTGCTGAATTGGAGAATCGCTTCTTGAATCGGGGCTACAGCGCCCAGGTCCTGAAAGACGCAGTTATAAGGGCCGGACGACTTGACAGAGAGAACTTTTTTGCGAAGGGGAGTGCCTCGTTGATACATCAGAGAGAGTGTACTTTGTTACAAAGTATAGCACTGAAGCAGAAAATAATCATAAAAATTAATTGGGGAATCATCCAAATTGATACACTGCTACGCCAAGTCTTCCCTGAGCCACCAGTCATAAGATTTAAGAGATGTTCTACCCTAAATGACAAATTAGTCCACAGTTATCTTCTTGGTGACTCTCAAAAAACTTGGCTTGACCACAAACTCAAGGGCTCTTTTAAGTGCAACCATTGCAGAAATGTTCCATTTTGTTGACACAGCTTCTAAAATGGAGTATCACGTCAAGCATTTCATTAACTGCAAAACCACTGATGCCATCTACAGATTGGAATGCCCACAGTGTAAGGTGTTCTACATTGGAAGGACAAAGAGATGCCTTCAAGACCGCTTAGCGGAACACAAGTACGCCATACGGGTAGGCAATGAAGACTACCCCATGGCAAGGCACTACAAGTCCCTACACCAAGGCAACCCTGCCTCCCTACAAGCTATGGGTATTGATCCTGTTCTGGCCCCAATTAGAAAAGGGGACCGTCTTAAACGGCTAAACCAAAGGGAACGTTTTTGGATTTACAAACTACAGGCCACTAAGTACCCTGGTTTAAATGAATGTTCCTTTTCTGTAAGGTCGTGAGAGGTCCATTTGCTGTCATCTAGTGGAAATTTTTGCTCTATTGCCCTCAGCTATGTTTAGACTGTTGTTGTCCATGTTTGCTGTGTTCTAGTGTACTATGGAATAGATTGCTTTCCTTTTCTTGGCACTTTGCCCAGTCTTATTTAAGGTTAGAACTACCTTTCTAGGCGTTCTGATACTTCTAGCTTGGAGTAAAAAATGTTGACAACATATCTACAATATTTCACTTTTTACTGTGTATAGTATTGCTTATTAGGTGTTGTCCAATCCATTTTGTTAGCACTCCCTCTTCTAATTAAGCTATTCAAAAGAGAACATTGTATTATCATTTCTATGTATACTCCCTGAGGAAGGCCATGCAGCCAAAACGCGTTGGATTTTAAAAACTTTGTTTCTATTGAACATGTCTTACAAATAAAGGCATTTTTATTAATTATATGAAGAATGCCTTGGTCCTCCTTTCTTTTTGATATTTTATTAACATAGACTAATTACATCTGAAGAAATCAATCATTTTTCATACACAAAATATTAACATTAAAAAGGTATGTAGATGTATTTATAGCTATGCAGATGTCTCGATCAATATAAAAAGGATATACTTATAAATATTGTTGGAAATCAAAGATTAGAAATAGACAGTCTGAGACAGTCAGACCAATAGACATACAGTATCAACAGCAAAATGTGTATATTAAAATACTCACAACAGTAAAAATGTATACGTTTTTTGGTATATTTTCCACGGTCTCTTCTGCTGTCACATCAATTCCACTTTCCACCTCGTTTCTAGAATCAAGGTAGCCTAGTCATGTAAATTGGTCCAATTAGTCCTCTTTTTTGCTTTGAGAAAAATCTACAAGAAATCTGCCCTCCAAGTGCTATAGCCTACCACATCAAGCCCTCACAATCTTCTACCCACCCGCGTTATCCACAAGAGCATTTTGTTATATTTAACAACACCACAGCTGCGCTTCACAGGCAAGGAAAGGCAAGGAGGAGGAGAGATATGGGTGTGAATAATTTAATACAAAGGACTAGTAATCTAACATAAGTATTGGATTATGCCATACAGCCTCAGGGCGGGTTTAAGTCCTTTGTTCTTTTGCCTGCAGGTGGGCTGATGCATGGTTTTTCTCACCTCCTCCTCAAGGTACCTAAAATACTTTCGTTTTGTCTCTATAAGACTTAAGATCCACATTCATGTTAGCTGTAGCACATTTTAGGTGTGCACACAGTTCATTAATTTTATAGGCTACACGTTGTACACGTTGTACACACTCAATTTTGATTCTCCCCTACTGATAGCCTATAGTTACATACATGCATATCAGCCATTTGTAGTCTAATAGTGTGTGTCCACTCCACGCCTGTTCCCAACATGGGAGCATCTATTCAAAGTTACATTTACAAGGAAACATACCGAGCCTCCTACCATTCAACGCGCATACCAGAAAGAAAAACTCAGGTATGAGTTCAATTTGAACTTTAATAGATGCCCCCCCTGACTGCAACAACAGGGGGCTGCAGAAGTTCAACTTCCAAGGAACATGCATAGGCTATACCTTATAGCTTATTCAACATGCATAACTGACACAGAAAGAAAACATTTGAAAAATCTGATTGGTTCCCTTTCAGTAGAACATCACTATGGGGAGTTGGCGCTCTCGCAACATCCACTGAAGAACTACACTCGCGCCTGACAAGACCAATGACAACCGTGCCTCGCTGGAAGCCCCCACTTCCACAGGTGATAACGCTGAAGCTTGGATTCGTTCCATCAATTCTTCTGCTCTTCACTTCGAGCTGAGCGGGAACGATTCACACTACTAAAAACAAACGTTTTGGAACACGAGACTGTCTGACTTTGTGCCAACTAAACTGTCCGTTTGTGGTCGAGCGTGCTCCCCCCTTTGGACGTGTTCCCCCATTGGACGTGTTCCCCCTTTGGACGTGTTCCCCCTTTGGACGTGTTCCCCCTTTGGATGTGTTCCCCCTTTGGACGTGTTCCCCCATTGGACGTGTTCCCCCTTTGGACGTGTTCCCCCTTTGGACGTGTTCCCCCTTTGGACGTGTTCCCCCTTTGGATGTGTTCCCCCTTTGGACGTGTTCCCCCTTTGGACGTGTTCCCCCTTTGGATGTGTTCCCCCTTTGGACGTGTTCCCACTTTTGGACGTGTTCCCCCTCTGGACGTGTTCCCCCTCTGGACGTGTTCCCCCTTTGGACGTGTTCCCCCTTTGGACGTGTTCCCCCTTTGGACGTGTTCCCCCTCTGGACGTGTTCCCCCTCTGGACGTGTTCCCCCTCTGGACGTGTTCCCCCTTTGGATGTGTTCCCCCTTTGGACGTGTTCCCCCTCTGGACGTGTTCCCCCTTTGACGTGTTCCCCCTTTGGACGTGTTCTCCCTTTGGACGTGTTCCCCCTTTGGACGTGTTCCCCCTTTGGACGTGTTCCCCCTCTGGATGTGTTCCCCCTCTGGACGTGTTCCCCCTCTGGACGTGTTCCCCCTCTGGACGTGTTCCCCCTCTGGACGTGTTCCCCCTTTGGACGTGTTCCCCCTTTGGACGTGTTCCCCCTTTGGATGTGTTCCCCCTTTGACGTGTTCCCCCTTTGACGTGTTCCCCCTTTGTCGTGTTCCCCCTTTGGACGTGTTCCCCCTTTGGACGTGTTCCCCCTTTGACGTGTTCCCCTTTGGACGTGTTCCCCCTTTGACGTGTTCCCCCTTTGACGTGTTCCCCCTTTGGACGTGTTAACCCTTTGACGTGTTCCCCCTTTGGACGTGTTCCCCCTTTGGACGTGTTCCCCCTTTGGACGTGTTCCCCCTTTGGACGTGTTCCCCCTTTGGACGTGTTCCCCCTTTGGACGATTTTGTATTTGTTCTAACCCCAAACCAATCAGTTATTCTTTGGATTGCTTGGCTTGGCTATAGAAATGTGATTAAAACGACAAGGGGTAGCAAGTTGGGTTTGGGTCGCTCCCAAAAGACACTCACGTTTGTTGTCTAGTATGTCTCAGCTCGGGGCATGCTCTGGCTGCCCTCGCTTGAATCAGTTCTTGTGCGGGACTAGGGAACGGTGTCAGTAACAGTGGCTTGCCCCCTTGGCTGGCATTGTTCCTCTAGTCCACAGGTTATCTTGGCAATCATGTAGCATTCTTGTGGAAGCTTTGTGTTTCCGATAGGGACTTCCTCCCCCAGATGTCAGTACCTCGGCTGAGTCCTCAGTTGCAGGACGCGGGATGGATAGGGTCTTTGGTTGGAGCAAATGTCTTGTGTGCCTGGGCTGCTGGGTGTGGTACATGCTATAGCTGCCCTCGCTCAACCCGGCTCCTGTGGCTCTGTTGCCATTACAGGAGGCTACTCGAAGGTAGAGGGCGGCCAAGTTCGGTGGGTACTCCCTGCTGCCTGGGTCAGGCACCACTTGCCTCTCTTCCCAGACTCTGTCCATGAAGGGTCTGGTCCCACCTCTGTGAGATGGTCCTACGTAGACTTTCGAGACCTGGCTAGCTAAACAAGCACTGCATAGCGTGCTAACCAGGTTAGATAACTCACCAATGCGAGCCAGCTGCTGCTACTAGCTATTCCTTACCAGCTTTCCACCCGGAATTATGGCAACCCATTCCTATTTTAAATTCCTGGAGTTGGAGGGAGTGGAGGAAGGAGCGTCTTGTGTGAGGAGGGTCTTGCATACACCTTCGATGAGGGAGCAGCCCCCAAGCACTCAGGTAACCCCTGGAGTAAGGAGGTGAGCACAGGTCTGAGCCACCAGTGCTCCCCTCCCTAAAAACATTATTTCGACAACATTGCCCCCATGTTTGGTTACATCTGAAGGGGATTCTATATCAGCCATTGCCAGAGTCCCAAGTGCCCATGGAGGCCCAGGCAAATCACTCTCTGTCCACAAGGAGGCACCCCGCCCCCATAGGTGGCTCATTTCTGGGATGCATTACGGATTCCTGCCTGTAGCTCACTAGTCCCAATGAGGTGCCTAGTGATACAGGTTATGGACTTTATAGGTGATTGGTTGTTGGTCGCAGAGTCAAGGGAACAAGCAGGATTGGAGACGACCATGCTATTATCCCACACACACTTTCTGTGGTTCGTAATGAGCTATCGCTCTCCAGCTCAATGCTTTTGATGCCTGGGAATTGGATTACAATTACAAATCGCCCATCTGTTAAAACAGAAGGGGTCTGTTTTTCAGAGCTGTCTGTCCCATTTCCAGCTAGATACTAAGAAGCTTTGTGGCCAGTACCTATGACTGGTGGGTATGATAACCTACATGATAACGTTTTTTCCCCCCCTGGGTCTATTTATTTATGCGTGCGGGCGGTTACCTGCCGCTTACCTGGACGTATCTTACTGCCAAAACCGAGTAAGGCTTGTGGTAACAAGAGTGCCCCCAAGTGGCACTGCCAATCGGGGTATGTCACTGATTTCCGGAGCCCTTGTACCTAGAGTGAGGCCGGGCTTCAGGCAAAACTTGGCGCATAAACCCCTTGTTTCAACCCCTAGTTTTCACAGTGTTCACAAGTGTCAAAAAGTGTTGTCTCCCACATGTGAGTTCATTGAAAAGAATACCTTCCCCACATTCAGACACACGGTTGTCAAGAGTGGTGGAAATGGAAAGATAAACCATCTCTCCCAGTCCACAAGTTGGCATCCCTCCCTTTCAGATGGCACTTCACAGGAGGCTCGCTGTCTGCAGTGTCACCCTGGATCATGTAACAGTGACATCGGGGTACAAGATACAATTTGTTATGTGTCCCCCACGCTTCAGCAGCATCATCACGTCGACTCTGCCCAAGGCCTCAGCGCCTGTTTTGAAAGAGGAAATATCTTCCCGTCCCCAGAAGCAGGGAATCCGAGTGGTTCCTATGTCGAAGATCCAGGATGGATGATACAGCCGGTATTTCTTGGTTCCGAAAGGGGATGGGACTTTGCGTCCTATTCTAAACCTACCTGCTCTCACCAAGCACCTCAGAGTCTACAAATTCAGAATGCTCACGAACCGCCGGCTATTACAGTCGATTGGCTGGTGGCAGCAGAGTAGAGGGAGCAAGCAGTGTTACACACATCCATGCAACTGTCCCATATTCAGTCTCGAGGCTTCATAGGAAACCAGAGAAAGAGGTGTCTAACTCCATCTCAGCTTATTCCATTTCTGGGGCTCGAGGTAGTCTTGATTCGGGGGTATAGAGGCAACTTGATTCGGGGGTATAGACAGTGGTGCGGAGTGCACTGCATATCATTTACCTGGAGCTCCTAATGGTGTATCTGGCTCTCATACCCTCCTAACCTTGGCTTGCTCCGCATTGCTGGGGAGCAGTGCGCACATGCTCTCGCTTCGGGGTCCTATGTCCCCAATTGCATCAACTCCGGTGCAGATAAATCTATCCAGGGGGGTCCTCTCTCCCAGGAGTGAAGGCTACACCCCTGGGTGGTCTCACTGTGATGGCAAATGTTTTCAGGGCTGACATAGATCTTTATGAATAGCAAGTAAACACACATTATCGTCTGTTTTTTTCAAAGAGGGACCTGAGTGCTCCATTGTGAATGGACACAATGTCACTCCAGTGGCCACAGACCCTCCTTTACACATTTCTCGTGTGGAGTTGATTCAGCCGTTTGGAGAGGGTGCGCGTGGAAAGCTTGCCGTTGATTCTTGTGGCTCCTCTTGGCCCTATGCGCCCTGGTCAAAAGTAATGGAAACCAGAGAAAGAGGTGTCTAACTCTCTGTTTAAGTTTAGAGTGTGTAGTCTTAGAGTGATTATCTTAATTTACCGAGGTTAGCTAGCCAGCTATTTGTCGTCCTTAACGTAGGTGACTCTGCTAGCTAGCCAACAGCTAGCCAACGCTAGCCAACGTCTTCTGTATAGAACTCAACTACCCGGTCGCATTCACAGGTTGTATCACATTTTCACTTCATTCTCATTACAGTACAACGGTTTGATTTGTTTGATCGTAGCTAGCTACTTAGCTAGCTACATAGCCGTCTTTGTATCAAAGATAATTGTGTAGTCTAGAGCGATTTTCTAGGTTCGCTAGCCATCTATTGTCGTTCTTTTAACGCAACGTAACGTAAACAACACTGCTAGCTAGCCTGCTAGCCCCCGAATAGCAACACTGCAGAAACTATTACACTCAACGGAACGACTTGATTAGTGTAGTGTCAACAACGCACCCACTGCCAGCTGGCCTACTTCAGCAGTACTGTATCATTTTAATCATTTTAGTCAATAAGATTCTTGCTACGTAGCTTAACTTTCTGAACATTCGAGACGTGTAGTCCACTTGTCATTCCAATCTCCTTTGCATTAGCGTAGCCTCTTCTGTAGCCTGTCAACTATGTGTCGGTTTATCCCTGTTCTCTCCTCTCTGCACAGACCATACAAACGCTCCTCACCGCGTGGCCGCGGCCACCCTACTCTGGTGGTCCCAGCGCGCACGACCCACGTGGAGTTCCAGGTCTCCGGTAGCCTCTGGAACTGCCGATCTGCGGCCAACAAGGCAGAGTTCATCTCAGCCTATGCCTCCCTCCAGTCCCTCGACTTCTTGGCACTGACAGAAACATGGATCACCACAGATAACACTGCTACTCCTACTGCTCTCTCTTCGTCCGCCCACGTGTTCTCGCACACCCCGAGAGCTTCTGGTCAGCGGGGTGGTGGCATCGGGATCCTTATCTCTCCCAAGTGGTCATTCTCTCTTTCTCCCCTTACCCATCTGTCTATCGCCTCCTTTGAATTTCATGCTGTCACAGTTACCAGCCCTTTCAAGCTTAACATCCTTATCATTTATCGCCCTCCAGGTCCCCTCTGAGAGTTCATCAATGAGCTTGATGCATTGATAAGCTCCTTTCCTGAGGACGGCTCACCTCTCACAGTTCTGGGCGACTTTAACCTCCCCACGTCTACCTTTGACTCATTCCTCTCTGCCTCCTTCTTTCCACTCCTCTCCTCTTTTGACCTCACCCTCTCACCTTCCCCCTACTCACAAGGCAGGAAATACGCTCTACCTCATCTTTACTAGATGCTGTTCTTCCACTAACCTCATTGCAACTCCCCTCCAAGTCTCCGACCACTACCTTGTATCCTTTTCCCTCTCGCTCTCATCCAACACTTCCCACACTGCCCCTACTCGGATGGTATCGCGCCGTCCCAACCTTCGCTCTCTCTCCCCCGCTACTCTCTCCTCTTCCATCCTATCATCTCTTCCCTCCGCTCAAACCTTCTCCCACCTATCTCCTGATTCTGCCTCCTCAACCCTCCTCTCCTCCCTCTCTGCATCCCTTGACTCTCTATGTCCCCTATCCTCCAGGCCGGCTCGGTCCTCCCCTCCCGCTCCGTGGCTCGATGACTCATTGCGAGCTCACAGAACAGGGCTCCGGGCAGCCGAGCGGAAATGGAGGAAAACTCGCCTCCCTGCGGACCTGGCATCCTTTCACTCCCTCCTCTCTACATTTTCCTCCTCTGTCTCTGCTGCTAAAGCCACTTTCTACCACGCTAAATTCCAAGCTTCTGCCTCCAACCCTAGGAAGCTCTTTGCCACCTTCTCCTCCCTCCTGAATCCTCCGCCCCCTCCCCCCTCCTCCCTCTCTGCAGATGACTTCGTCAACCATTTTGAAAAGAAGGTCGACGACATCCGATCCTCGTTTGCTAAGTCAAACGACACCGCTGGTTCTGCTCACACTGCCCTACCCTGTGCTCTGACCTCTTTCTCCCCTCTCTCTCCAGATGAAATCTCGCGTCTTGTGACGGCCGGCCGCCCAACAACCTGCCCGCTTGACCCTATCCCCTCCTCTCTTCTCCAGACCATTTCCGGAGACCTTCTCCCTTACCTCACCTCGCTCATCAACTCATCCCTGACCGTTGGCTACGTCCCTTCCGTCTTCAAGAGAGCGAGAGTTGCACCCCTTCTGAAAAAACCTACACTCGATCCCTCCGATGTCAACAATTACAGACCAGTATCCCTTCTTTCTTTTCTCTCCAAAACTCTTGAACGTGCCGTCCTTGGCCAGCTCTCCCGCTATCTCTCTCTGAATGACCTTCTTGATCCAAATCAGTCAGGTTTCAAGACTAGTCATTCAACTGAGACTGCTCTCCTCTGTATCACGGAGGCGCTCCGCACTGCTAAAGCTAACTCTCTCTCCTCTGCTCTCATCCTTCTAGATCTATCGGCTGCCTTCGATACTGTGAACCATCAGATCCTCCTCTCCACCCTCTCCGAGTTGGGCATCTCCGGCGCGGCCCACGCTTGGATTGCGTCCTACCTGACAGGTCGCTCCTACCAGGTGGCGTGGCGAGAATCTGTCTCCTCACCACGCGCTCTCACCACTGGTGTCCCCCAGGGCTCTGTTCTTGGCCCTCTCCTATTCTCGCTATACACCAAGTCACTTGGCTCTGTCATAACCTCACATGGTCTCTCTTATCATTGCTATGCAGACGACACACAATTAATCTTCTCCTTTCCCCCTTCTGATGACCAGGTGGCGAATCGCATCTCTGCATGTCTGGCAGACATATCAGTGTGGATGACGGATCACCACCTCAAGCTGAACCTCGGCAAGACGGAGCTGCTCTTCCTCCCGGGGAAGGACTGCCCGTTCCATGATCTCGCCATCACGGTTGACAACTCCATTGTGTCCTCCTCCCAGAGCGCCAAGAACCTTGGCGTGATCCTGGACAACACCCTGTCGTTCTCAACTAACATCAAGGCGGTGGCCCGTTCCTGTAGGTTCATGCTCTACAACATCCGCAGAGTACGACCCTGCCTCACACAGGAAGCGGCGCAGGTCCTAATCCAGGCACTTGTCATCTCCCGTCTGGATTACTGCAACTCGCTGTTGGCTGGGCTCCCTGCCTGTGCCATTAAACCCCTTCAACTCATCCAGAACGCCGCAGCCCGTCTGGTGTTCAACCTTCCCAAGTTCTCTCACGTCACCCCGCTCCTCCGTTCTCTCCACTGGCTTCCAGTTGAAGCTCGCATCCGCTACAAGACCATGGTGCTTGCCTACGGAGCTGTGAGGGGAACGGCACCTCAGTACCTCCAGGCTCTGATCAGGCCCTACACCCAAACAAGGGCACTGCGTTCATCCACCTCTGGCCTGCTCGCCTCCCTACCACTGAGGAAGTACAGCTCCCGCTCAGCCCAGTCAAAACTGTTCGCTGCCCTGGCCCCCCAATGGTGGAACAAACTCCCTCACGACGCCAGGACAGCGGAGTCAATCACCACCTTCCGGAGACACCTGAAACCCCACCTCTTTAAGGAATACCTAGGATAGGTTAAGTAATCCCTCTCACCCCACCCCCCCTAAGTTTTAGATGCACTATTGTTAAGTGACTGTCCCACTGGATGTCATAAGGTGATTGCACCAATTTGTAAGTCGCTCTGGATAAGAGCGTCTGCTAAATGACTTAAATGTAAATGTAAATGTAATGGGAACAGGGTACCATTTTGGAATTAAGGGAATAGTGTGCCATCTTGGATGCAGGCAAAGTAGAATAATGCCAAAACAATCAGAAAATGAGTCAACAACATGTATTTATGATTGAACGACTTGTGGTATTATGTACATCCATCCCTGGATTTGCAGATTTGTTTTGTTAATCATACTTTTGAATGCAATATGACTCGTCCATGTGCAGTCGCTGTGTGTGTGTGTTGTAGAATCATTGGAAACATGAATCCCAATTAATTATATTAGTGGAGCTGTGGTTATTTTCACACCTCTATAGTTGTGAGGGTATAGATTATGAGTATTCATTTTTTTATTGTTAATTTCACTTCTGTTTATTACCTATTCCGCTTGCTTTGGCAATGTAAACATGTTCCCCATGCCAATATAAGCCTTTTGAATTGATTTGAATTGAATTGAGTGGAAGGGGAGAAAGGGGGAAGAGAGGGGGAGACGGGGAGTCTGAGTGAGAGGTACAGCGAGGGGAAAGAGGCAGGGTAAGTTGAAGTGAGAGAGTGGAAGAGAAAAAGGAGAAACTAGCACAGCAGGAGTGAGTTTGTAATTGTAAAGAGAGAGAATGTAAGAGAAAGATAGAGGATAAAAGCAGGAGAGAGAAACCAGAAAGAAGCAGACAGAGGAAGAGAGAAAGAGAAAGTAGGGAGAGAGAGGGAGGGAGGGAAGAAGTATAGAAAGAGAGACAAACAATGAGAAAAATAGCAGACGAAGAGAGAGAGATGGTATCATTTACATTTACATTTAAGTCATTTAGCAGACGCTCTTATCCAGAGCGACTTACAAATTGGTGCATTCACCTTATGACATCCAGTGGAACAGCCACTTTACAATAGTGCATCTAAATATTTTAAGGGGGGAGGGGGTGAGAAGGATTACTTTATCCTATCCTAAGTATTCCTTAAAGAGGTGGGGTTTCAGGTGTCTCCGGAAGGTGGTGATTGACTCCGCTGTCCTGGCGTCGTGAGGGAGTTTGTTCCACCATTGGGGAGCCAGAGCAGCGAACAGTTTTGACTGGGCTGAGCGGGAACTGTACTTCCTCAGTGGTAGGGAGACGAGCAGGCCAGAGGTGGATGAACGCAGTGCCCTTATTTGGGTGTAGGGCCTGATCAGAGCCTGGAGGTACTGAGGTGCCGTTCCCCTCACAGCTCCGTAGGCAAGCACCATGGTCTTGTAGCGGATGCGAGCTTCAACTGGAAGCCAGTGGAGAGAGCGGAGGAGCGGGGTGACGTGAGAGAACTTGGGAAGGTTGAACACTAGACGGGCTGCGGCGTTCTGGATGAGTTGTAGGGGTTTAATGGCACAGGCAGGGAGCCCAGCCAACAGCGAGTTGCAGTAATCCAGACGGGAGATGACAAGTGCCTGGATTAGGACCTGCGCCGCTTCCTGTGTGAGGCAGGGTCGTAATCTGCGGATGTTGTAGAGCATGAACCTACAGGAACGGGCCACCGCCTTGATGTTAGTTGAGAACGACAGGGTGTTGTCCAGGATCACGCCAAGGTTCTTAGCGCTCTGGGAGGAGGACACAATGGAGTTGTCAACCGTGATGGCGAGATCATGGAACGGGCAGTCCTTCCCCGGGAGGAAGAGCAGCTCCGTCTTGCCGAAGTTCAGCTTGAGGTGGTGATCAGTCATCCACACTGATATGTCTGCCAGACATGCAGAGATGCGATTCGCCACCTGGTCATCAGAAGGGGGAAAGGAGAAGATTAGTTGTGTGTCGTCTGCATAGCAATGATAGGAGAGACCATGTGAGGTTATGACAGAGCCAAGTGACTTGGTGTATAGCGAGAATAGGAGAGGGCCTAGAACAGAGCCCTGGGGGACACCAGTGGTGAGAGCGCGTGGTGAGGAGACAGATTCTCGCCACGCCACCTGGTAGGAGCGACCTGTCAGGTAGGACGCAATCCAAGCGTGGGCCGCGCCAGAGATGCCCAACTCGGAGAGAGTGGAGAGGAGGATCTGATGGTTCACAGTATCGAAGGCAGCCGATAGGTCTAGAAGGATGAGCGCAGAGGAGAGAGAGTTAGCTTTAGCGGTGCGGAGCGCCTCCGTGATACAGAGAAGAGCAGTCTCAGTTGAATGACTAGTCTTGAAACCTGACTGATTTGGATCAAGAAGGTCATTCTGAGAGAGATAGCGGGAGAGCTGACCAAGGACGGCACGTTCAAGAGTTTTGGAGAGAAAAGAAAGAAGGGATACTGGTCTGTAGTTGTTGACATCGGAGGGATCCTCAATGAAACGATCAATTATACAGACAACAAATTCCAATTGGCTATACTAAAACTCTTTAACATCATACTTAGCTCTGGCATCTTCCCCAATATTTGGAACCAAGGACTGATCACCCCAATCCACAAAAGTGGAGACAAATTTGACCCCAATAACTACCGTGGAATATGTGTCAACAGTAACCTTGGGAAAATCCTCTGCATTATTATTAACAGCAGACTCGTACATTTCCTCAATGAAAACAATGTACTGAGCAAATGTCAAATTGGCTTTTTACCAAATTACCGTACAACAGACCATGTATTCACCCTGCACACCCTAATTGACAACCAAACAAACCAAAACAAAGGCAAAGTCTTCTCATGCTTTGTTGATTTCAAAAAAGCCTTCGACTCAATCTGGCATGAGGGTCTGCTATACAAACTGATGGAAAGTGGTGTTGGGGGTAAAACATACGACATTATAAAATCCATGTACACAAACAACAAGTGTGCGGTTAAAATTGGCAAAAAACACACACATTTCTTCACACAGGGTCGTGGGGTTAGACAGGGATGCAGCTTAAGCCCCACCCTCTTCAACATATATATCAACGAATTGGCGCGGGCACTAGAAAAGTCTGCAGCACCCAGCCTCCCCCTGCTAGAATCCGAAGTCAAATGTCTGCTGTTTGCTGATGATCTGGTGCTTCTGTCACCAACCAAGGAGGGCCTACAGCAGCACCTAGATCTTATGCACAGATTCTGTCAGACCTGGGCCCTGACAGTAAATCTCAGTAAGACCAAAATAATGGTGTTCCAAAAAAGGTCCAGTCACCAGGACCACAAATACAAATTCCATCTAGACACTGTTGCCCTAGAGCACACACAAAACTATACATACCTTGGCCTAAACATCAGCGCCACAGGTAACTTCCACAAAGCTGTGAACGATCTGAGAGACAAGGCAAGAAGGGCATTCTATGCCATCAAAAGAAACATAAATTTCAACATACCAACTAGGATTTGGCTAAAAATACTTGAATCAGTTATAGAGCCCATTGCCCTTTATGGTTGTGAGGTCTGGGGTCCGCTCACCAACCAAGACTTCACAAAATGGGACAAACACCAAATTGAGACTCTGCACGCAGAATTCTGCAAAAATATCCTCCGTGTACAACGTAAAACACCAAATAATGCATGCAGAGCAGAATTAGGCCGATACCCACTAATTATCAAAATCCAGAAAAGAGACGTTAAATTCTACAACCACCTAAAAGGAAGCGATTCACAAACCTTCCATAACAAAGCCATCACCTACAGAGAGATGAACCTGGAGAAGAGTCCCCTAAGCAAGCTCGTCCTGGGGCTCTGTTCACAAACACAAACACACCCTATAGAGCCCCAGGACAACAGCACAATTAGACCCAACCAAATCATGAGAAAACAAAAAGATAATTACTTAACACATTGGAAAGAATTAACAAAAAAACAGAGCAAACTAGAATGCTATTTGGCCCTACACAGAGAGTACACAGCGGCAGAATACCTGACCACTGTGACTGACCCAAAATTAAGGAAAGCTTTGACTATGTACAGACTCAGTGAGCATAGCCTTGCTATTGAGAAAGGCCGCCGTAGGCAGACATGGCTCTCAAGAGAAGACAGGCTATGTGCTCACTGCCCACAAAATGAGGTGGAAACTGAGCTGCACTTCCTAATCTCCTGCCCAATGTATGACCATATTAGAGAGACATATTTCCCCCAGATTACACAGATCCACAAAGAATTTGAAAACAAATCCAATTTTGAAAAACTCCCATATCTTTTGGGTGAAATTCCACAGTGTGCAATCACAGCAGCAAGATTTGTGACCTGTTGCCACGAGAAAAGGGCAACCAGTGAAGAACAAACACCATTGTAAATACAACCCTTATTTATGCTTATTCATTTTATCTTGTGTCCTTTAACTATTTGTACATTGTATATATATATATAATATGACATTTGTAATGTCTTTACTGTTTTTAAACTTCTGTATGTGTAATGTTTACTGTTAATTTTTGTTGTTTTTCACTTTATATATTCACTTTGTATGTTGTCTACCTCACTTGCTTTGGCAATGTTAACACGTTTCCCATGCCAATAAAGCCCTTGAATTGAATTGAATTGAGAGAGAGAGAGAGAGAGAGAGAGAGAGAGAGAGAGAGAGAGAGAGAGAGAGAGAGAGAGAGAGAGAGAGAGAGAGAGAGAGAGAGAGAAAGGGTGAGAGAATGAAAGAAAGAAATAGGGAAAGCAGAGGGAGGACTCGGCACAGCAGGAGAGTGACTACGTGATTAGCCATGTAAATCCCTCAGCCCAACTGGAGCATAAATTAATACCTAAAGAGATGTCAGACCACACACACACACATGATGATGCATATACAAAGAGACACAAAGAGACCGACTCGTTATTACCTAGATAATTAGTGAACACTCAGTGACCAATTTACATGCTAAGCATACTCGTACTGACACACACACACACACACACACACACACACACACACACACACACACACACACACACACACACACACACACACACACACACACACACACACACACACACACACACACACACACACACACACACACACACACACACACACAGACACAAATATAACAGTATACACATACGTGTTAGTCATGTGACAATAAAGAACCCTTACAATACACAACAAAAGCCACTGCACTTGATCTGTACCACACATTCACACACACACTCACACAAGAGCGTACATAATTACACAACTTCACACAGTGGCCAATTTATTAGGTACACCCATCTAGTACCGGGTCTGACCCCCCCCCTTTCCCTCCAGAGCAGCCTGAATTATTTGAGGCATGGAAACGTTGTTCAGTTGGATTCAACGGACCTAACGTGCGTCAGGAAAACATTCCCTGAAACCATTACACCACCGCCACCAGCCTGTACCGTTGACACCAGGAAGGATGGGGCCATGGACACCAAATACTGACTCTACCATCAGCATGTTGCAACGGGAACAGGGATTCGTCAGACGAGGTCATGTTTTTCCACTCCTCATTTGTCCAGTGTTGGTGATGGCGTGCCCACTGGAGCTGCTTCTTCTTGCTTTTAGCTGATAGGAGTGGAGCCCGGTGTGTTCGTCTGCTGCAATAGCCCATCCGAGACAAGGGCAGACAAGTTGTGCTTTCTGCACACCACTGTTGTACTGTGAAGTTATTTGCCTGTTTGTGAACCGCATGTTAGCTTGCACAATTCTTGCCATTCCCCTTCGACCTCTCTCATCAACGAGCTGTTTTCGCCCACTGAACTGCCGCTGACTGGATGTTTTTTGTTTGTCGCACCATTCTTGGTAAAACCTAGACACTGTTGTGCATGATAAGCCCAGGAGGCTGGACGTTTCTGAGATACTGAATCCAGCGTGCCTGGAACCGACGATCATAGCTATCCAGAAGCTGTGTGCCAGAAGAAAAAATAACTTATCCTGGCCATGAAAGCTGCCAGAGCGCATAGGGATATTGCTTAAATCCGCTGTGACAGGGTCATTGTCCACCCTCGCTTCCAAAAGCCTGGAAAGAATGAGAGAGCCAAGCCTATTGGTTCGTAGCTTCAACCCCGCAGCACACACACACACTTACACACACCAACTGATTAATGGACTGCTGAATGTTTTTGTTTTCTCTTGCTTTGTTTGATATTTTCCATGTTATGTCAATCTCTGAGAAGCTACCCAGGAAAGGCCTGAAAATTGCCCATATGTAGCCTTAGAAATAAGGTTAATGAAATCAATAACTTGCTAACATCCGATATCATTCAGATGCAATATTAGACATTTATGAGACTCATGTAGATAATTCCTTTGATGATACAGTAGTAGCAATACAAGGATATAGCATCAATAGAAGAGACAGAAATGCTTATAGGAGAGGTCTTGCTATATGCTGTATATTCAGAGCCATATCCCTGTAATGCTTAGAGAAGATCTCATGTCAAGTGTTATTGAAGTGCTGTGGTTGCAGTTCACCTGCCTCATTTAAAGCCATTTTTGGGGGGTTGTGGCTATAGGCCATCAAGTGCTGACAATCCGTATCTCAATGATGTGTGTGAAATGATTGATAGTATATGTGTTGTAAACAGAGAGGTCTACTTTCTTGGTGACCTGAATATTGACTGGTTTCCTTCAAGCTGTCTGCTGAAGAGGAAGCTTCTCACTGTAACCAGTGCCTATAATCTGGTTCAGGTTATTAATCAAGCTACCATTACCATAAAAAAAATTGTGTTTGACCAAATAGAATGCTATTTCTCTGTAAACTAACTGTCAACAGACTTTCAGCATGCTTATAGAGAAGGGCACTCAACATGTACTGCACAGACACAAATGACTTGGTTGAACTTGGTTGACTTGGTTGAAATAAATAGATAAGAACAAGATTGTGGGAGCTGTACTGTTAGATATTATTGACCATAACCTCTTGTTGAGAAAACATATATTTTATAGCTTTTCAAACTCTGCCATATCATGGATTTATAGCTATCTATCTAATATAAACGTTTTATTTAATGGAAGCTTCTCTATTGTCAAACATGTAGGGTGTGGTGTGCCACAGGGCAGCTTTCTATGCCCTCTACTCTTTTCTATTTCTTTACCATAATCTACCATAATCTGCCACATGTGTGTCCATGTATGCTGATGATTTAACCATATACGTGTCAGCAACTAAAGCTAGTGAAGTCACTGAAACCCTTAACAAGGAGTTGCAGTCAGGTTTGGAAAGGGTGGACAGTAATAAACTGGTCCTGGACATCTCTAAAACTAAGATCATTGTATTTGGGACAAATCATTCCCAAGCTCTAGACCTCAGCTGAATCTGATAATGAATGATGTGGCTGTTGAACAAGTTGAGGAGACTAAATTACTTGGTGTTATCTTAGATTGTAAACAGTCATGGTCAAAACATATACAATGCAATTTGAAAGTATTCAGACCCCTTAAATTTTTCCACATTTTGTTACGTTACAGCCTTATTCTAAAATGTATTAAATATTTTTTCCCCTGTAGTGGAAATTTCCTGTATTTACCAAATCATGAGAGCAAACCACACACAAGTCAAAGTTATCATAAAGTCCATCTTTAATTATATGAGCTCCATCACAATCCTGTGACTCTCAAGATTAATTCAGTGTCTATAAATGAATTCTCTGAGAGTGCTTACACATTGCAACTGAGATCCTTTATAGCAAAGACACACATAGCCAGACAGCATTGGCTATAAATTATCGTTCAGCTTTTTCTCCTAAACTATGTTCTTATTTCGCTCTTGGTACCACTCAGGACCAAAAACTAGCATATATCAAATACACCCCTCCTGGACAAGATCACAGAGACACAGTGACTGGCACACAGACATTGTGGAGCCAAGAGATAATTGGTTCCCCCTCAATCATCCCTTCACATGGTTTAAAAGATATGTTTACATATGAAGACAAGCTTGACCTCTCCCCTCTCTGCGGCCCAAGTAACTGAACCCAGGACAGAGAAAGGATAACTGCAAATGGCCCCCACTATAGTACAACAAGATACATTCTAAATGAGAAGTAACTCACAAGCATATAATGAAAATAAAACATCTTATCTATGTTACCCAACTATTCTGATTAATCCCCAACACCCCTCATCAAGCTATACACAATACCCCATAATGACAGAGCAAAAACAGGTTTTTATTATCTCCTGCTAATTTATTAAAAATAAAAAACGGAAATATCACATTTACATAAGTATTCAGACCCTTTACTCAGTACTTTGTTGAAGCACCTTTGGCAGTGATTACAGCCTTGAGTCTTCTTGGGTATGACGCTACACACCTATATTTGGGGAGTTTCTCTCATTCTTCTCTGCAGAGCCTCTCAAGCTCTGTCAGGTTATTTCTTGGGCTCCTGAGAGGCGCAATGGTCTAAGGCACTGCATCTCGGTGCTAGAGGCATTACTAGAGACACCCTGGTTCGAATCTAGGCTGTATCACAACCAGCCGTGATTGGGAGTCCCACAGGGTGGCGCACAATTGGCCCAGATTCGTCCGGGTTTGGCTGGTTAGGCCGTCATTGTAAATAAGAATATATGCTTAACTGACTTGCCTAGTTAAATAAATGTTACATAAAAATAAATAAATAAAAGGTTGGATGGGGATTGTTGATGCACAGCTATTTTCAGGTCTATCCAAAGATGTTCGATCGGGCTCTGGCTGGGCAACTCAAGGACATTCAGAGACTTGTCCCGAAGCCACTCCTGCATTGTCTTGGCTGTGTGCTTGGGGTCATTGTCCTGTTGGAAGGTGAACCTTCACCCCAGGCTGAGGTCCTGACTGCTCTCGAACAGGCTCTCATCAAAGATCTCGCTGTACTTTGCTCCGTTCATCTTTGCCTCAATCCTGACTAGTCTCTCAGTCCCTGCCAATAAAAATAATCTTCACAGCATGATACTGCCACCACCATGCTTCATCGTAAGGATGGTGCCAGGTTTCTCCAGATGTGATGCTTGGCATTCAGGCAAAAGAGTTCAATCTTGGTTTCATCAGACCAGAGAATCTTGTTTTTCATGGTCTGAGAGTCTTTAGGTGCCTTTAGGCAAACTCCACGGGGGCTGTCATGTTCCTCATGTGCCTTCCGTGTGGCCCCTCTACCATGAAGGCCTGATTGGTGGAGTGCTGCAGAGATGGCTGTCCTTCTGGAAGGTTCTCTCATCTCAATAGAGGAAGTTTAGAGCCTCCTCCTGTGGTCATTTGCAATAAACACCTGCTGCGCCATGCGCTTAAAACCAGCTCTCTGTCTCCCCTCGTGTTCATTACAAATTTATTATTTTTTCTAACCTATCTACAAACATTACCCCATAATGACAAATTGAAAACATATTTTCAGAAATTGCAGCAAATTTATTGAAAATTAAATATATAAATATCTCAATTACATAAGTATTCACACACGAGTCAGTCAATAGAATCACCTTTGGCTACGATTACAAGTATTTCTGGGTAAGTCCCTAAGAGCTTTTCACACCTGGGTTGTACTATATTTGCACATTATCCTTTTAAAAATTCTTCAAGCTCTGTCAAGTTAGTTGTTGATCATTTCTAGACAGCCATTTTCATGTCTTGCCACAGATTTTCAAGCCGAATTTAAGCCAAAGCTCTAACATTCAATGTCATCTTGGTAAGCAACTCCAGTGTATATTTGGCCTTGTGTTTTAGGTTATTGTCCTGCTGAAAGGTTAGAAAAATGGGAAAACAGACTGAACCAGGTTTTCCTCTAGGATTTTGCCTGTGCATAGCTCTATTCCGTTTCTTTTCATCCTTAAAACTCCCTAGTCCTTGCCAATGACAAGCATACCCATAACATGATGCAGCCACCACCATGCTTAAAAATATGAAAAGCTGTACTCAGTGATGAGTTGTGTTGGATTTTCCCAAAACATAATACTTTTTTTAATGTATTCAGGGCATAAAGTGAACATTTTTTGCAGTTTTACTTTAGTGCCTTATCACAAACAGGATGCATGTTTTGTAATTTTTTATTCTGTACAGGCTTCCATCTTTTCACTCTCATTTAGGTTAGTATTGTGGAGTAACTACACTGTTGTTGATCCATCTTCAGTTTTCTCTTATCACAGCCATTCAACACTGTGACTGTTTTAAAGTCACCATTGACCTCATGGTGAAATCCCCGAGTGGTTTCCTTCATCTCCGGCAACAGAGTTAGGAAAGACGCCTGTATCTGTAGTGACTGGGTGTATTGATACACCATCCAAAGTGTAATTAATAACTTCACCATGCTCAAAGGGATATTCAATATCTGCTTTCTTTATTTTTACCCATCAACCAATAGGTGCCCTTCTTTGCGAGGCATTGGAAAACCTTCCTGGTCTTTTTGGTTGAATCTGTGTTTGAAATTCACTGCTCAACTGAGGGACCTTACAAATAATTGTACGTGTGGGGTACAGAGATGAAGTATTCATAAAGAAATCATGTTATTGAACATTATTATTGCACACAGAGCGAGTCCATCAAAATTATTATGTGACTTGTTAAGCACATTTTTACTCCTGAACTTTTCAGGCTTGCCGTAACAAAGGGGTTGAACACTTATTAACATAAGACATTTCAGCTTTTCATGTTTATTAATTGTAAAAAAAAATATATTAAAAAATGTATTCCACTTTGACATTATGGCGTGTTATCCAGTGACACAAAATCTAAATTTGATACATTTTAAATTCAGGCTGTAACAAAATGTGGAAAAAGTCAAGGAGTGTGAATACTTTCTGAAGGCACATGTGCTAACTAAGGTTGTCTCAAATGGCACCCCATTCCCTACATACTGCACTACTGAATAGGGCTGGGAATTGCCAGGGACCTCACAATATGATATTATTGCGATTCTCACTATTCTATATGTATTGCGACTCAATACTGCGATTCTATTGCAATTTGATGTTTTAAACATATGTCTGCTGCAGAGATGCAAGAGAGAGCATACTAACATTTGTTTTGATCAGTCACGGAAGTAAAAGTGCTGAAAACATGGTGTCTCACTATTTAAAAAGAAGATGGAGAACAAATCTATAGAATAAAAATACCGTAATTTTGGTGCAGGTACAGCTGACTAACGTGAGCTAAAGTTAGCTAGTAAAAATAAATAAAATATCCATACTTGGAGCCAATTAAAGTATCGATACAACATTGTCCAAAAAAGTATTGTGATGTGTAACTGTATTTCAAAAAATCCCCATAATTACTACTAAATAGGGTGCAATTTGAGACACAGACTAACTTACACCTTTCAGCCTCCCGGTTTCATTATCACAGACTAAAAGCGTCCACATGCTAGGTTGGTTTGCTCCTAGCAGAACTCAGCCAGGCGAAGAGAACGTCCATGACTAACATACTCCCTTAAAATGATATTTGCTTCAAATTATTACACACATTATTTTGGTATAGAACGACACTGTCTCTTTTTCACTATGGGTGTGTTCATAAATTGCCTCCAGTGTGTCATAGTACGCTCTGGGTCGTTTGTAATTTCAGAGCATTGTCAGATTGTAAAATCAGAGCGTTTTTGCTCTCGGAGTGTTCAGAGCGCAAACTGGACGCTCTGGCCCGTGGACAAGGGTTGATCCGAGTGTTCTGACCCTCGCAACAAGCACCCAAGCACCTAAGCTAAGTGGCTAAAGTTGGCTAGCTCACTAGCTACTTCTAGACACATATGAGAGAACACCTCACTGGCCATTTTACTCACCCTAGCAGGGGCTGTTTTCGTGTTATCTAGAGCATTAGTGACTATAACTGTGCTCCTGGCAACAATTGAATGACGTTTTCTTGCAGACGTTTATTGACACCGGTCTTATTCAGCGGGTGTTGAAATTTTGTAAATTCATCAGTTGTTCTGCACTCTGACACACTCAGATGAGAGTGCTCTGAAATCGGAATAGATGGCCAGAGTGAATTTACAAAAGCAGCCTTCGTGATGAGTGTGTTGCAATAGCAACTCTATTGATAACATCACAGCTGTTTCCTTGCCGATGTGGATGCTTCTGTCCTCCACTGTGATGTGATTAGATCTCTCATGTCATCCAGGCTTAGCTCAGTTCACATGACCCTTTGTAGCAGTCCATCCATATCTAATGCATCATGCTACTATCGCTCTCTCTTTTACACACACTATATTTCCCATCCCCCTCTCTCTCTGTGTGTCTCTCTATCCCCCTACTCCTTCCCATCTCTTCCTTCATCTCTCCCCCTCGGTCCCCCCTTCCATCCTAGCATAGAGAGTTTGTTGGAGTCAAAAGCCACTGTCCTTCTCTCTCCCTCAATCCCCCCTTCAGATATCGTCCATGTCCCTCTGGCCCGGCAAAGTTAACTTATTATACCCATCACAACTAGAAAGCTCGCAATCCTCTCTCCTCCACTCCCCCCATCTCTCATCCCTCAAATATCCCCCATCTCCCTTCGGCCAGGCAGAGGTCGCTTTTTACACCCATCGCACCCAGGCAGTCCATCCATCCCTGTCCTATTGTAGTCAAAGCGTGGTGAGACCAGGACACTAGGGTCTCTAGGATCTCCAGCTGGCGGCCTCTCCTCTTCTACAGCCATGATGCTCTCTACCAAACACATGATGGCCGCGTCGATGTTGATGTTGTCCTGAGAGGGAAAAGAGGGGGAAAGAATTGAAGGGCAAAGAGAGAGAGATGTTTGTGTGAGAGAGAGACACGAGAGCAAGAGAAAGAGAGGGGGTGAGGGACAGATAGAGAGAGCAAGAGAATGGGAAGGAAAAAATACAGTCTTTATATGCACAGACACAATCCCTCACTCAGCTAGCAGTAAGTAGGTATAATGACACTTTTTACATTCCAGAAAGCAACTCATACACACAAAACATTGTCTGCTAACACACACAACGTCTCTTAACATTTCCAAACACAAAGCTTGTATCCCCTGATATACACTACATACAGCAACAATAGAGACCCATCCCTCTCTATGCCGCGACCCCATGTCGTGACCCTTGACCTCTTACCACACCTACGAAACCATGGTCTTGCTCTCTCTCACACACACACACACCCCTCACCTTGGCGGAGGTCTCGTACCACCCTACAAAGCCGTGGTCTCTAGTGAAGTTCTCCAGTTTGGGCAGTTTGGAACAGAGACCCGTACTCAGCTGGTCACATTTATTACCCAATAAGACGGCCGGAACTGGCCTCCCGTTACCCAGAGCAACCTGGGAGGGGTGTGAGGTGAGGGAAAGAGAGGGGGGTTGGAGAGAAAAATGAGGGAGAAGATGTAAGTGCAAGGAAATATAGAGAAAATGGGAGTGAGGGGTGAGATGGATGAGAGGAGAGAAGGATCTTAACAAACGTTTTAATTTAAAAAAAAAAGTCTTTATGAAATGAAAACAACGGTGGAGATGTTTTATTTGAAGGGAGGATAGTACTAGTTGAGCCACTCAGGCTACAGGCCTACCACCTCACTGTATAGTACAACCTGCATGTATACTTCATTATGACTAGTTCTAAGCATGTTAAAGTAATAATGTATCTCTTACCTTGGAGTCGAGGTCTCCCTTCCACTTGAGGACAGCCTGGAAGGTAGAGGCCCGCGTCATGTCATAGATCACCAACGCTCCTACAGCCTCGCGGTAGTAAACCCGCGTCATGTTGCCATAGCGCTCCTGGCCTGGGGAAAAACAACAACAACAATGATATAACAACAACAGCACCAACAACAACATCTACAACTATACCATCTAAATCAACAACATAACAACAATGAATATTTCTCAATAAAGTGAATTAAGAAGCAAAGCGATACTCCAATGTGTTGAGACATTTCAAGTGTGTGTGTGTGTGTGTGTATATATTTATGTGTGTATGTGTGCGTGTGTGTGTTTAAGTGAGTGTTGACATAAAAATGGCATTTCTCCCGGAAGTTAACCTCTCTCACATGACTGTAATATACCAGTGAGTAACCATGATACAGCTGAGAGAGAGAAAGAGAGGGACGGAGAGAAAGAAAGAGAGAGAGAGAGAGAGAGAGAGAGAGAGAGAGAGAGAGAGAGAGAGAGAGAGAGAGAGAGAGAGAGAGAGAGAGAGAGAGAGAGAGAGAGAGAACAGGGTCTTTCTAACATTAACACATAACGTACAGAATACGGTTTGAAATATCACTGGTTGTCACTGCCAATAGCCAGCATGCATTGTGTAAATACCATCACACTGGCTTTACTGCTATGTTCTCCTACAATGTCTATCTCTGTCTTTCCACTGCCTACATGCATTGTCTAAATTAATAAGACTCAATGGATAGGGGTGAACCTGATCCTAGATCAGCAAGAGGCCAGTCTGAGGCCTTTCATTTAACTGTAAAAATGTATTACCTGTTAATGTGCCATGAACACAACCAGTCATGATGTTTTCATCTTATTGTCAAACAAATCACTTCAAAAAGTAGGTTACCGTCGCACATTCATCCAAAATAATCCCAGCATCTGAACAGTGCACAGTGCACCCTTCAACTTTTCCTTCAATTCGCAAGTGGCTGAAACTATCTCACTAGAGAAAATGTTTTCAAGTGAGCGAAACAGCGCCCCTCTGTCTTACTATATACTGTATGTAGCCCATGTATCTGATGCTGTGTCTGGCCAAAAAGAGTATGACATGCCATTCTGTTTTTGGCCAGACAGCATCAGATACATGGGCAAAACATACATATTGTTTCTTTCTTTTTCCTTTCCTGTCCTGCACTGAAAGCGCTTCATTGTTGCAGCTTGATTTCAATGAATGTCATGTTTGCAATCATATCTTGTGAAACAATGCATGGGGACTGTCTCAGGGTGGAATAGTTCATTATTATGAACCAGACAGTAGTTGATTATTGACACTTGTTTATACTATTATGAGAAAAACTTGGATTATATTAATATTGATATGAAATGTATGTTTATGTAAAAACTAAATGATTGATCTATTATGAATTATTATTAGGCTGTACGGATTAATTTGGTCAACATTGTGGTTTCATTAACCTGGGCACACCCCCTCCCTCTCCCTCCCCTAGACATGATGTGATGAGGTCATTATCTACCGTTGAGATGATAAGGAGGAAAAGTCTGCTGACGTTTAGAGATACAGCACCATAGAAGCTCAGACACACCCATAGCGTTTGCTGGCCGAGAGTACTTCCTACCTCTGAACGTACAGTGCCTTGCGAAAGTATTCGCCCCCCTTGAACTTTGCGACCTTTTGCCACATTTCAGGCTTCAAACATAAAGATATAAAACTGTATTTTTTTGTGAAGAATCAACAACAAGTGGGACACAATCATGAAGTGGAACGACATTTATTGGATATTTCAAACTTTTTTAACAAATCAAAAACGGAAAACTTGGGCGTGCAAAATTATTCAGCCCCCTTAAATGAATACCTTGTAGCGCCACCTTTTGCTGCGATTACAGCTGTAAATCGCTTGGGGTATGTCTCTATCAGTTTTGCACATCGAGAGACTGACATTTTTCCCATTCCTCCTTGCAAAACAGCTCGAGCTCAGTGAGGTTGGATGGAGAGCATTTGTGAACAGCAGTTTTCATGTGCGTGACATATTTTTGACATATTTTAAACTTGTGTATCTAATCAAATATAACAGTTATAAAAGTAAAGGTAGGCGAACTGTCGAAGAAGATTACTCGTAATTAGTTTACCAACCTGCGATGTCCCACAGCTGCAGTCGCACGACCGTCTTGTGATCCCAATTGAGGAGTTTGAGGGCGAAGTCGACTCCGACGGTGGCTCTGTAATGTTGGGCGAATATCTGATGGACATAACGCTTTATTATGGACGTCTTCCCGACCCCTAGGTCACCGATGACTAGAACCTTCAGCAAGCGTTCCTGCTGCATGGTTGGGTTATGGCTTGATATAGAAAAATATATAGGCTACAACTTAGTTGTTCACTTAGAATGTAATATTCTACGTGAAAATAATATTACAAAAGTCAGTGTCCTCTTTTTTCAGTTTTCTATTTCATATGGGTCCACTTTTCAGCAGTTCTATTTTCCCGTTACCTGAAGTTGCCTGTATGTCAAAGGTGAATGGTTGTCAAAATCTTAGTAGCAGGAGAAAACCATATTAATGAATTTATGAAGACAGAAAATAAGCGGAACTTCTCCCTCTTTTATTCAAAATGTGCATGCACAAAAATGTTCCGAAATGGTCTTCCTTTCTTGCAATTGTTATATTCCATACATGTCCTTATATCAGAGTCATGCAATGTATACTTTGGGCGACCCTTCTCTCTTACCAAACGTTCATTATTTCTCTCTCGTTCTTTCTCCTACCAACCTTCATTCCATCCAGAGCAAAAAAATGAGAACTTCTAAAAAGAGTAGTCAGCGCATTTCATCCACAAACTGTCAATTTTGGTCAAACAGTCTACGGTGTGTGTGCGCGCACATCTCGCCTGGAAGCCGTTGCCATTAATCTGCGCATGAAGCTTCTGCATCTGACCGTCAGCTGTTTGGAGATTAGGAAACCACAGCCCTTTCGTTTACTGATAAAGTTGTGTACATACAGTAAGTCAATAGTTCACTGTACTTTCTGTCCACCACTTTGCTGCTGGGGGAAAGGAAACGAACTACATATCCAGCGTATTTGATACACTGTATCCGGATCAACGCACAAGCAGCTGTGGTAACCAAACATACAATGTTATGTATCTTTACGCGCATACAATATTGTCAGTTTTACACCCACGATTATAAATCGTTATATCAGTTAAAGTCCAAAATATGTGTCATGTCTGGTACGCAGTATATAGGGTCTAAAACTTGAATATTTAGTGGCAGTGGCCCTATCTATATTTTTGCCTTTTAGCTTACTAATATTGTTGGATAGGCTATAAAATACTATTGGTGAGAGGTTATTTCAATAACCGACCAAAAATGGTAGCCAATAGGTCAAATGAATTACATTTCATAAAACGACTTAAGAACAAGAACATTGATCTACATGTCATTGCTCTAATGGTTTTATTGTTGTTTTTTTTAGATATGCGGATAAAGTGTTTGTGCGCGTCGATATTGATGTTTACGGTAGTAGAGGTGCTGATGCGGGCTGGGCGGTGGAATGAGTCAGGGTCTGTGATGGTGCTGCTCGCGCTGCAATTTCATCAGCGGCAACATTTATTTCGTTTAGCTTCCTTCAAAAACACAAAACGAGATAAGGAGAGGAGTGAAAACAAAATTAACCTTCAGAATTTTTGCCATAGGTCTATCACATTTTACAGTTGTGTGATTTCAAAACAACAGTGTAGACCTAGGCTGTCATTCACAAATGATAGCATTCTGGGGAGTAAAGCGTGCTTTGAATTTTTCTAGGGAGTCATTAATAGACCGTTATAAAGACATCACAACGAAGACCCGTTGGTAGATTTCCGCAGGGCAATTGTAAACTGCTGTTCATGCGTTGCTGTGAGACGTTCTTTCGGGCGTTTGTTCTACGAAAGCTTCTCAATGCAATGGAACCTGCACCAGTCGGGTTCTGAGCCGCGCGACCAAACCACGTAAGATGAAACCATTTCGTTCTCTCTTAGGCAATAGGCCTTTCTAGCAAATGTGAACTATACAAGGCCTTCTTATTTGAGCATAATGATGCGAGAAATAAGAACAGCGACACTACTTGGTCTTGAAAGCCTATTGTGAGAGCGACAGAAGTGATGTTGTCTAACGCACTTCTGCATCAAATAATCGTGTAGATTCTATTTTACTGTTCTCCATTCCATTTACCATTACTGACATATCGGGTGAAATGATGCCTGTAAGACTAAAATAAGCAATGATCCTACCATAAGGCAAAATGGAGGGATCTATTCATTGAATCTGGAATAAATCAGTTGATATTTAATGCAAAAGCACCTGATGTGAAATATCTAACCTACAACCCTCTATTAGTTCTTTACAGTAATGGCTTCTGTACAATAGACTGTCCATGTAATTAAACATATTTGTGTTTATCCAAAAGCACCTGATGTGAAATATCCACAGTAAACAATACAATAGACATTATGATGACTAGTAGTTACCATAGTAGGGTACAATCTAGCCTAGGCTACTGTCCATGTCAATGCTCCAGAGACCCTAGCTGAAGCCTATATCCAGTCTCAGGCAAAGCTATGGGGGTGGATATTCCAGGTATTATTTCGGGGATCTGTTTGTCCACGGTTGTGTTTGCATACCAAGCTCACTGTGTGATTCCCAACCAGCCAGAGTGAGGAAGTAGCGGTGTGTCTAGATGTCACTGGAGGCAGTCTGATGACTGGATAACCAAGGCCTGTGCATAGAATGCAATACCATAATAAATCCGTGCATTGTAGGGTTTTAAATAAGCATAGGTCTATAGAATATGGAATAGAAAATAATAGATTATAGAATAGAGTATGTAAACTGACCTAATTGCCACTGGCTACAAACAGAATGGAATAACTGAATTCTTCCTAAAGGGAAGTTCAATGGGGCTTCATTCATAGCCTAACGTAAAACACAAGCTATCAAAGTTGCCACAATCAAGGGATTTGAATGTTGGCCAATATAGGCTAAAACAGATTTCCAATAGTCACATGCTTGTAAATAAACATGTGGACTATAATAGGCATTGTAACACCGCAGGAGGGCTTAGGCCTAGATCAAAGCCATAGTCAAATCCAGAAGAGACGTGGCTTTTTACTTGTCACCAAAGGGAATTTAGACACAAAACAAGGGCACAAAGAGTAGCGGTGTTGTGCTCTCTCCAAAGGCCTCGTTATCATTCAGGGGCTGCGCTCTGTTGGGAAGCCAAGCTACGGTCCTGTGGAGGAGGGAGGGCAGTAAACCAATTGAAATCTCCGTTATAGCTGCCCCTCTGTCTGCGAGGTCTCTCTCACAGGCTTTCACCAGGGCGCCCGAGGCTATCTATCTTCTGAAAGCACTGTTGTTATGGGTTAACTGACTCAGGCTTTTGCGCTGTGTGAGCGTGTGTCCCTGCATGTGTCTGTGTCTCACGGTGTGCGTGCCTGTGCGTGTGTTCCATCCGACCACGATTCTACGAACAGAAGCTAGACAGCAGTCACCATGGAGGCGATATGGTTGTACCAGTTCAGACTCATCGTCATTGGGGACTCGACGGTGGGGAAATCGTGCCTGATCCGGCGGTTCACGGAGGGAAGGTTTGCCCAGGTGAGTGACCCGACGGTCGGCGTGGATTTCTTCTCTCGCCTGGTGGAGATTGAGCCGGGGAAACGCATCAAGCTGCAGATCTGGGATACCGCGGGACAGGAGCGCTTCAGGTATGGGGGGGGGGGGGGGGGGCGGCTCCATAAGAACTGTCACACAAATGATTATGCATAAACTGTGCTGTCGGTATAATCCATCACGCTTGCTTGCTCGTTTATCAAGGATACTTCTTGTGCAGCTGGCCAAACCATGAAATGTAGACATCATTTTCATTCAGAGCCCTCTATTAGTCAGGCTATCAATCATAATGGTTGATCAAAGTATATACAAGGATATCAAAGGATAGGATAGTCCACAGTTGCCATTTGCACCAAGGTCTAAACTGCCAGATAGTTTTTGTCATACCACTACTGATATTGTTGTTTGACTATTCAAAAGTGCCTTATTGAAACAGTGCATAAGGTACAAAGGTTAGTCTACATCAATATTTACACTTTGGCACATCAGTGACACAGTTAGAATAGGCCTATAAATAGTTTAGTTTCTAAAAAAAAGTGAAAAACAAGTATGCAGGAGTCTCTTTTCATAGATAAACATTTATTTTACATATTGAAAGAGTTAACAGCTTTTAAACACACACACACACCCTTGCTTGGTCAGCGTTCCATAATAATTCCTCATCATACCCTGCTCTTTTGTCTGTGATTCATTTAAACTGGTTATTTATTTCTTTTGAATATGTATTTTACCACTGTCCTCCTATCTTCATCCTCTCTTTCTAATGTCTTCCTCTTCTTCCGTTCTTTCATTGCACCTCCCTCCCTCATCACCCACACTTCGCATCCCTCCTCTCACTTCTTCCCTCCTCTCACTTCTTCCCCCCTTCATGTTCTTCCTCTTTCCTTCTCTCACATTCTCTCCCTCTTTTCTGCCAAACTTCTTCTCTCCCTCACTACACACTCTCCTCCCCCTTTCTCACTTTCACATCTGTTGCTTGCTACTTGTCTCGCCTCCCAACACATATCTATTTTTATTTCTCCCTCCGTCCCTACAATATTCTAACACTGTATGTCTCCCCTCTCCTTCTAACACTCAATTCTCTCTCCTCTCATTCCTCTACTTCCTGTCTATCTCTCCTTCTCTCCCTATTCCCTTTCTCATCTCCTAACATAAACACCCTCTCATCCCTTTCTCCTCCCCTCTTCCAGGTCCATCACCAGAGCCTACTATCGTAACTCGGTGGGCGGGCTCCTCCTGTTTGACATCACAAACCGCCGTTCCTTCCAGAATGTTCATGATTGGCTAGAGGAGGCCCGGAGCCACGTACAACCACACAGCATTGTGTTCCTATTGGTCGGCCACAAGTGTGACCTGGAACCTCAGCGCCAGGTAGCCTATCAGATTGCAGTAGTTTACGTGTATGTGTGGAGGGGGGTAGGTGGGATGTGTGTGTGTGTGTGTGTTTGATTGAGCATTGAAATAAATACATTTTTTCCCCCTACCTTTACTAATGATATTATAAGTAATGCACAACACATTTCCATATAAACAGACAATACTATCGCATGTTTACCTCTCCAGGTAACTCGTCAGGAGGCTGAGAAACTCGCCGGCGCCTACGGGATGCGTTACGTAGAAACTTCGGCCCGCGACGCCATAAACGTGGAGCACGCCTTCACGGAGCTGACCAGGGACATCTTTCAGCTGGTGAGGAGCTCCAGGTTGAAGATACAAAGTTTGAGTCAAGAATTAAAATTGAGTCCTGTACAACCTTTGGCTAGCTACGCAATGGCAACAGCTGGTCCGATGAATTGTTTATTATCAAAATGTTCTGCATGTCAATATTCTGGTCCCAGATCTGTTTGTGCTATCATGTCAACTCCTTGCCATGGCAAACATGACATTTGGCATGACAATGAGTGACAAGGAGTTGATATGATTGCACAAACAGATCTGGGACCAGGCTAGCATGTGAATACAACATTGTCCCTTCTAACCTTGGTATCTTCACCCTAGGTGAGGAGCGGTGACATCACTATCCAGGAGGGCTGGGAGGGGGTGAAGAGCGGCTTCGTTCCCAACGTGGTCCACTCCTCCGAGGAGGTCACCAAGAGCGACCGACGCTGCCTCTGCTGATCTAGAGGGATCTACTAGATCCAACTAGATCCCTGACTCGAGTCTGGTTTCCCTTAGGTCCTCCTGAACTTCCACCCAGATCAATTTCAGCTATCTCGTCTAGCCATTTGCCTCTACTGATCTGCATCTGGATGGAGGGATCCTACTCGCAACTAGATCCCTGCCTGGTTTTCATTTGATCCTCCTTGGTCCTCAAAAGGTGTCCACTTTTCAGAGTGATCTGCTATCTGGATGGATGATGGATCCCTTCCCTACAAATACCTGGTTAATACCTGGTTTCCCTTTAGGTCAGGGATGGGGGATCTTGGATAGGGGTGGGGGACACAAAAAATCTGAACTCATCATGAGGGGCCGCAGTGGCTCACGGGTCTGTGTACCCACATCCATACCCACACCTGTCACTGATTTGTACAATCAATCTATTTGTGCAGTTAAACTACTTAACTCTTAACTAAATGCATTATACCAGTAGCTAGGGCCATCCCTAGCCTTTTGGTGGCGTTAAGCGAGATTTGGTTGGCATCCCCCTACCTCACAGGTAAAACATTTTACTGGCCCTCGTCTTGACGGTGGAGAGAAAAAAGTACATTTCCTGCAATTCTACACATTTTGCCATGGTGCGGAGGGAAAATGTGTGCCATTTTATAACAAATTTCAAGCAATTCTACTCATTTTGCCATGGAGTGGAGATACATTTTTGCAGTTTTAAAAATAATTTCCTGCAAATCTACACATTTTTGCCATGACTTATGCCATGTTAATATGATATATGAGTGAGAGTGATTAACAAAATCAATTGGTCCCCCCTGGAGGTCAAGGCCCCTGGGCATGTGCTCTGCATGTCTGGTCAGTATTCGGCCATGATTACTACAAATAAAACATTTTATAAAATAATTATTAGCTGACATAGCTAATTGAGTGAGTGACTTAAGAGAAAACCTGCTGATGCACAACCACATTTCAAAACTGCACCTTGTGAATTCTACTATTCTATTCCAACAGTAAGTTGAGACCCTGACTGAGTTGCTTAACATGGCCCATCCCTGCTTTAGGTAATTTTCTTGAATTGCACCCAGATCTATTTCAGCTCTCTAGTCACCGGCTACCCCGATCTCTTCTCTTCCACTATGCAATCCGATAACACAATTGATACCTCCAGAAGGCATGACACGTCCCCTTAGAAGGCCATATTGACCCAACGAACTTATCTGATTCAGTTGTTCAAAGGAGACTGAGGAGGAGGGTCTCAGAGTCTCTTACTTTCCCCTTTTGGGAAATTAAGTATGGTCCCAAACGCAAACTCTGTGGTTCTATACGTACTTCTCCCATCATCTAACTAACACTCCAATCCTCACCCTTCTCCATTAACCATCGCCATATTGGACACTTTGGAAAGGGACTGAATGTAAGGGGACAACTGTTTGACTCTCTATCTGACTGGACAAGTGGACAAAGGGACTCCAGGGTCGTATTCACTAGACACCAAGCGGAAGAAAATGCACTAAAATGGAGAGGGAGAATCTGATTTTTTTTTTTATTGTTTCAAAACGTTTTGCTATGGTGTGCACTAATGAATACGACCCAGTAAAGGCGGACGATGAGATATTGGGCACACCGGAGGCCGACACTACCTGTACATTTAACTGTCCCCTTTGAGACTAGCCTATGAGTGATTCCAGAATCTAGCTGAGGAAACCATGGTAACAGTGGACAGACAGGAAGCTGGGAGAAACACACCCTAAAAACACTACATTACCTATAAGTCCACATCTGCAAGCATCTAAATTACACATATTAATGACACAGTACAACAAGTATGGCAACAGACATGTGCATTCAATATCTCAATCTCAATCAGTCTAGAAATAAGGATATTCATTCCATAAATAATCACATTATCATTCGATAACGTTATCATGAATGACCATGCTGTTGTGTTGAAAGTCATATTTTAGTTTGGCGCACTGGATGTAACAACGTTTCTGGTTAGGTAACTGAGAAATGAAATGCTTTGGCACAATAGGTGGTGGAGGGACAAAACTTGCTGTTTTGAAACAAAAGATGTCCTACCTATTTTCTGTTCAAGATGTTTTGTAGCCACTGTGTTCAAGGTCAATCTCTTTGTCATCAGCGCTACAAGCTACTTCTTGCTATCAGATAATCAGAATCCAAAACTTTGATTCTTTCTTCTCTACGCTGAGTAATAATAACTGCAAGGATGAACTGCTATCATCCACTTTATCCAAAGAGAGTTTTGGTAGCACCATTTAATGTGAATGTAACATTCTAGGGAAAGGGGGAGTTGACAGTGTGCAAATGCACTTTCATCTAAAAATGTATCGCTGACAAGGACAGGATGGGAAATGTTCTCAATCATTTATTACAATAAAGGGGACATCTTGCAGGGCCTTGACAAGTGATATCCCATTAAGTGTGACTTTTCATTACTTTTTCGGCATAGATTAAGAATGGGCATCTTTGGATTCCGTTGCATCTTCCACTTGCTTGGACATTCTGGTTCTAGAATGGAATCTTGGACATCATGATAACTGACATGCTGATAACTGATCTCCTTCTGTAACTATGGTCCAGCCATAACCGGTGCTCATAATTGAACGACAGTGGCTTCACCAATCTCACCAAATCAGAGGGTTTCAGGAGTTTGGATCAGTTGGTCCTCATCAAGTAAGATACTCTCTAGGTAGAAGTTTCCCCCAACCACAGATCTAGGATCAGATAACCCAGAGCACTAACCTTTACCAGTAGGCTAATGACAAATATCCGGTCCTGTGTCAGTGGTTAGAGGAAGCGTCTATCTAGTCTGTAACAAACAACCAGACCTTCATGTAGGCGTACAGCATGTACAGCACCTAGGCCATTTCAGAACATAGGAGTTTGCAGCAAGTGCTTAGCCTGGTAAAACCAGACTGAATTAAGTGAAACAACAGTGATACCAAGCTAGCAGTTGCTCATCATATTAATAACACACAAAAATATGTTAATCAATGTACAGCACTACCAGGGTCGTGTTCACTAGACACCAAAATGAAGAATACAGACTGAAAACAGAGACTAGCTGACTACCTAATTTCCGCTGGAAAATGTTTTGCTATGTTGTGCTCTACTGAATACGACCCTGGATGACTCTTCTTCATTCTACATCATATTTGACAAAGTCTCTATCTCCAAGCTGTACAATGCCATGTAACTACAGTTCCTTCAATTCAACAATGGCTATGGGATTTTCTGTGCCACTACTCATCTATCAAAATAACTTGAAATGTACAAAAAAAATCAAATAAAATGTGACTGGTAAAACAACCCTGTTCTGCTTTGTGTCTAAAGATGTAGCATCTTGTTGTTTGGGTAAAACGATGTCGGCTAGTCTTGGGGAGAATCTCAATCTCACCTGCTTTTGAAAAATGTCAGAGGTAATTGAGGAGCGGATGCGAGGAAAGGAAATGTTGAAACAAATGCGCTTGTTTGATATTAGACTCTCCTCCACTCGTCATTAGGCAAATTACCTTTACAGGGGTTGTAACCCCAAAAATAAATGTGTAAAGTGATACAAATTTAGCTAGTTGTGGAAGACATGTTATTAATAAAAGTATAAGAAGCTCAGTTGGTAGAGCATTGCGCTTGTAATGCCAGGTTAGTAGGTTTGATTCCCGTGACCATCCATAGGTAAAATGTATGCACGCATGACTTTAAAACTGTCTGCTAATGGCATATGTTATGTAAGCGTATCGTCTTTAAATGTGAACATGAATTTCTCTGATTAAACAACAGCTGATTCAAAGGGTGTGGGGCAGATTTCCAAATTCTTCCATGGAAGATGCACTTCAGTATTCTTCGGGAGAGCAGGCTATAGATGTGAGGAGGACACTCCTCGGCTCGCCTACTAACGAACTGACTCTCCTCAACCACTCTACCCACTTTTCGGTTTCCATGAAATGGAGAGGAAGACGGGAGAGTTGAGGAGAGGACAGAATTTTCCATCTTTAAACCCATTTTCACGAGAGATAAAAAAAAATCATATTCGTGACCCATAAACGGTGACTCCGGACATGCCGAATTTGCGACATTCTGGATAGGACCAAAACAATATTTAAGAATCTCTTGGTTGTTAGTTGCAGTGCCAGAAACCAACCACAAGATGGCCACTGACAGTGTCAACCAGCCTGTATCTGTGGAGCATCAGTAAGTACCACTTAGAGTGATTAAATCATTAGACACTGGATACATTCATTATTAGAAACATGTATAAACTAGGTAATTGAGGGTTCTAATGTTAAGAGCTAGATCAGACCAAACTCTTTTAAAGCTGCATTTGTAGAGTGCTGGAGGGTTTAAGGACATAATCAATCCCTGTCTGCTTTCCTCACTTGCTTCATGTTCACCATTGTTCCTGTACCTAAGAAGGCAAAGGTAACTAAGTGAACTAAATTACTATTGCCCCGTAGCACTCACTTCTGTCATCATGAAGTGCTTTGAGAGACTAGTTAAGGATCAGATCACCTTTACCTTACCCGACACCCTAGAACCACTTCAATTTGCTTACTGCCCCAATAGATCCACAGAAGATGCAATTGCCATCACTCTGCACACTGCCCTATCCCATCTGGACAAGAAGAATACCTATGTAAGAATGCTCTTCATTGACTATGGCTCAGCATTCAACACTAGTACCCTCCAGGCTCATCATTGAGCTCGGGCCCTGGGTTTGAACCCCGCCCTGTGAAACTGGTTCCTGACGGGCCGCCCCCAGGTGGTGAAGGTAGGAAACAACACCTCCACTTTGCTGATCCTCAACACAGGGGCCCCAGAAGGGTGCATGCCCCAGCCCCCTCCCGTACTCCCTGTTCACCCATGACTGCGTGACCACGCACATCTCCAACTCAATCATCAAGTTTGCCAATGACACAAAAGTATTAGGCCTGATTACCAACGATGATGAGACAGCCTACAGGAAGGAGATGAGGGCCCTACGAGAGTGGTGCCAGAAAAATAACCTCTCACTCAACTTCAACAAAACAAAAGGAGTATCGTGGACTTCAGGAAACAGCAGAGGGAGCACGCCCCTAACAACATTGACGGGACCGCAGTGAAGGAGGAAAGATTCATGTTCCTCGGCGTACACATCACTGACGATCTGAAATGCTCCACCCACACAGGCAGCGTGGTGAAGAAGGTGCAACAGCGCCTCTTCAACCTCAGGAGGCTGAAGAAATTTGGCTTGGCCCCTAAAACCCTCACAAACTTTTACATATGCACAATTGAGAGCATCCTGTCGGGCTGTATCACCGCCTGGTCGGCAACTGCACCGTCCGCAACCGCAGGGCTCTCCAGAGGGTGGTATATGGTCTGCCCAACCCAACGAAACTACCTGCCCTCCAGGACACCTACAGTACCAGTCAAAAGTTTGGACACACCTACTCAAAGGTTTTTCTTTATTTTTACTATTTTCTACATTGTAAAATAATAGTGGCGACATAAAAACTATGAAATAACACATATGGAATCATGTAGTAACCAAAAAAGTGTTAAACAAATCCAAATATTTTATATTTGAGATTCTTCAGGGTAGCCACCATTTGCCTTGACAAAGATGCTAGTTCTCAGTACAACCATCAATATTAATTGTCAGATCCAACTGAAGATCTCTTTGTTTCTTGAGACCTAGAACGAGCATCTTTGTTTTGAGTTTAAAAGTAACACATTTTCTGCCATCCACTTCCTTATGACTAAAACACAGGCTTCTAGGTAGGGCAATATTGGGGCTTCACCATGTTTCATCGATATGTACAGCTGTGTATCGTCCACATAGCAGTGAAAGTTAACATTGTGTTTCCGAATGACATCAGCAAGGGGTAAAATATATAGTGAAAACAATAGTGGTCCTAAAACGGAACCTTGAGGAACACCAAAATTTACAGTTGATTTGTCAAAGGACAAACCATCCACAGGGACAAACTTATCTTCCGACAAATAAAATCTAAACCAGGCCAGAACTTGTCCATGTAGACTAATTTGAGTTTCTAATCTCTACAAAAGAATGTGGTGATCAATGGTATCAAAAGCAGTACTAAGGTCTAGGAGCACAAGGACAGATGGGGAGCCTTGGTCTGATGCCATTAAAAAGGTAATTTACCACCTTCACAAGTGCAGTCTCAGTGCTATGGGGTCTAAAACCAGACTGAAGCATTTCGTATACATTGTCTTTAATATGGTAGCGCAACAGCTTTTTCTATAAAACTTTGAGAGGAATGGGAGATTTGATATAGGAGGGTAGTTTTTTAAATATTTATGGTTTGTCTTTTTCAAGAGAGGCTTTATTACTACCTATTTTAGTGAGTTTGGTGCACATCCGGTGGAGGCATTTACTATGTTCAACATAGGATGGCCAAGCACAGGAAGCATCTTTTTTAGTAGTTTAGATGGAACAGGGTCCAGTATGCAGCTTGAAGGTTTAGAGGTCATGACTATTTTCATGAATGTGTCAAGAGATCTAGGATTTTAAAAACTTGTGTCTCCCTTGGTCCTAGGTCCTGGCAGTGTTGTGCAGACTCAGGACAACTGAGCTTTGGAGAAATACAGTAAATTCATCAGGCTTAAGCCATGTTTCAGTCCGTCCAATCACATCAAGATTATGATCAGTGATTAGTTAATTGAATATGGCTGCCTTGGAAGTGAGGGACCTAACATTAAGTAGCCCTATTTTGAGATGTGAGATATCACAATCTCTTTCAATAATGACAGGAACGGAGGTTTTTATTCCAGTAGGATAGCTAGAGTGAACACGCCCATGTTTTGTTTTTCCCAACCTAGATCAAGGCACAGACACAGTCTCAAAAGGGATAGCTGAGCTGACTAAACTAGTGGCAGACTCCACTAATCTGAAAGGCTGGCTAACAGCCTGCACCCTCTCTCATGGTGGAGCTAGAGCCCTGTCTATGTTCATAGATAAGATGAGAGCACCCCTCCAGCTAGGATGGAGTATGTCACTCCTCAGCAGGCCAGGCTTGGTCCTGTTTGTGGGTGAGTCCCAGAAAGAGGGCCAATTATATATTTTGCGAGGGGCAGAATTTTTTTTCAACCAGCGATTGAGTTGTGAGACTCTGCTGTAGAGCTCATCACTCCCCATAACTGGGAGGGGGTCAGAGACAATTACTCGATGCCGACACATTTTTCTAGCTGATTTACACGCTGAAGCTATGTTGCGCTTGGTGACCTCTGACTGTTTTATCCTAACATCATTGGTGCCAATGTGGATAACAATATCCCTATACTCTCTACACTCACCAGTTTTAGCCTTATCCAGCACCATCTTCAGATTAGCCTTAACGTCAGTAGCCTTGCCGATGGTGAACAGTTTATGATCGCTGGATGATTCTTTTTAAGTCTAATACTGCAGGTAATGGAGTCACCAATGACTAGTGTTTTCAATTTGTCAGAGCTAATGGTGGGGGGCTTTGGCGTCTCAGGCGCCGTAATGGTTAGAGGACAGACCAAAGGAGGCTCGGCCTCTGACTCGTTGCTTCATGGGGACAACCGGTTGAAAGTTTGATGGCTGAATGAGCGACACCGGTTGAGCATTCCTACAGCATTGTCCAGAAGCCATGAGAAAAGTATGGCGATCCTCAACACAAGGCGATCGTCCTTCTGTATATTATGAGTACAGAGGGCATAATGTTAATGTTACTACTTAGCTTCGACTGGTGGAGGTTGTGCAGAATCATGTCCAGATAAAGCATCCGGGGTGAAAAAGTTGAATAAAAAGTCAAGTGAGGGAAAAAATATAAAATGGTAATTACAAAGTAAAAACCATAAAGTTGGCAACGACCCGCACAGCAGCACGTAAGTCCACAAGTTGTGACCGGAAATTTCAGAGTTCAATTGGAGTTGAAATGTTGCATTTTAACACTGCTGTATCAAAAACTATGGTTGATTATTTTGCCAAATAAGTGATAACAAGATGTGGGAATGGACTGAGCCCAGGTGTAGGGCAAATCCACGATATCAGAGTGATGCGGACACTCAGATTTTACACTTTAAAATGTGTCAAACAAAAACCAGTGATTTCAAAGTAAAACAAACCATACAACTCTATGCACAATGACTACTTTTAACAATGTGCAATCATTGGTTGCACACACATTTTAAAGTGATAAATCTGACTCTCAGCATCACTCCAAAACCGCGAAATTGCCCTGTACCAATCCACGGCACTTGTCAGTCAGCTTGGCTCAGTATTGAACAGCATGCCATCAACTCAAGCCCAATCCACCTCGTGAAGAGCTATCCTCCTATAGGTTCACTTCATCTCTTACCTACTCTACTCATATTGTTTAGCAATGATTATCACATACATTCAGTACAGAACCATCTTTCTAACCAATAATAGAAGCTCTGGTTAAACCACATAGCTAGCTCACATTAGCTAGTTAGCTTCCCAGCTAGCTGATGTTCACCTAGCTTGCCTCATCAATAGCCTGTTTTAATAACACAAGACCAAATAACTACCTACCTTCAATATTGAAATCATAGTTGTTCAACCCTAGTCTGAAGGATATTGAGTTACACTCCCCAATGTGTTGAAGACAGTGAAGCTACATATTTTCATTCGGCTCTTATACTCCAACATTTTAGATTTGAGATAAACTGTTTTGCACGAGTGTCAACTTTTACCTGGAGGGTATTTTTTTACATATGTTTTACCGTTTTAGAAATGAAAGCACTTTATGTATCTAGTCCCCCCATTTGAAGATGCCATATGTATTTGGTCAAATTCACATACAGTATGTATTACATTTAGTCAAAAGTAAAGTATTTGGTCCCATATTCCTAGCGCACAATGACTACATCCAGCTTGTGACGACATACTTGTTGGATCAAATAAATGTTATTTGTCATGTGCCGAATACAACAGGTAGACCTTACAGTGAAATGCTTACTTACAAGCCCCTAACCAACAACACAGTTAAGAAAAATAGAAGAATATGTAAAAGTAAAAAGATAAGTAAAAACTAAAAGTAACAAATAATTAAAGAGCAGCAGTAAAATAACAATAGCGAGGCTATATACAGGAGGTACCGGTACAGAGTCAATGTGCGGGGGCCCCGGTTAGTCTAAATGTTTGAGGTAATATGTAGATGTAGGTAGAGTTATCAAAGTGACTATGCATAGATAATTAACAGAGAGTAGCAATGCAAATAGTCTGGGTATAATAGTCTGGGGCAATGCAAATCGTCTGGGTAGCCATTTTAATAGCTGTTCAGGAGTCTTATGGCTTGGGGTAGAAGCTGTTTAGAAGCCTCTTGGACCTAGACTTGGTGCTCTGGTACCACCTTCCGTGCAGTAGCAGAGAGAACAGTCTGGACTAGGGTGGCTGGAGTCTTTTGACAATTCTTAGGACCTTCCTCTGGTAGAGGTCCTGGATGGCAAGAAGCTTGGCCCCAGTGATGTACTGGGCCGTACACACTACCCTCTGTAGTACCTTGCAGTTGGAGACCGAGCAGCTGCCATAACAGGCAGTGATGCAACGAGTCAGGATGCTCTCGATGGTGCAGCTGTATAACATTTTGAGGATCTGAGGACCCATGCCAAATCTTTCCAGTCTCCTGTGCGGGAAAAGGCTTTGTTGTGCCCTCTTCACAACTGTCTTGCTGTGTTTGGACCATGATAGTTTGTTGGTGATGTGGACACCAAGGAACTTGAAGCTCTCAACCTGCTCCACTACAACCCCGTCGATGAGAATGGGGGCGTACTCTGTCCTTTTCCTGTAGTCCACAAACATCTCCTTTGTCTTGATCCCGTTGAGGGAAAAGTTGTTGGTCTGGCACCGCACGGCCAGATCTCTGACCTCCTCCCTATAGGCTGTCTCATCGTTATCGGTGATCAGGCCTACCTCTGTTGTGTCATCGGTAAACTTAATGGTGTTGGAGTCATGCCTGGCCGTGCAGTCATGAGTGAACAGGGAGTACAGGAGGGGACTGAGCACGCACCCCTGAGGTGCCCCTACCCTTACCACCTGGGGGCGGCCCATCAGGAAGTCCAGGATCCAGTTGCAGAGTGAGGTGTTTAGTCCCAGGGTCCTTAGCTTAGTGATGAACTTAGTGGGGACTACAGTGTTGAACGAGGAGCTGTAGTCAATGAATAGCATTCTCACATGGGTGTTCCTTTTGTCCATTTGGGAACGGGCAGTGTGGAGTGCAATAGAGATTGCATCATCTATGGATCTGTTGGGGCAGTATGCAAATTAGAGTGGGTCTAGTGTTTCTTGGATAATGGTAATGTGAGCCATGACCAGCCTTTCAAAGAACTTCATGGCTACAGAGGTGAGTGCTGCGAGTTGGTAGCCATTTAGGGAGGTTACCTTCATGTTCTTGGGACAGGGACTACGGTGGTCTGCTTGAAACATGTTGGTATTACAGACACAGTCAGGGACAGGTTGAAAATGTCAGTGAAGACACTTGCCAGTTGGTCAGCACATGCTCGGAGTACACGTCCTAGTAATCGTCTGGCCCTGCAGCCTTGTGAACGTTGACCTGTTTAAAGGTCTTACTAACATTGGCTACGGAGAAAGTGATCACAGTCATCCAGAACAGCTGATGTTTTCATGCATGTTTCAGTGTTACTTGCCTCGAAGTGAGCATAGAAATAATTTAGCTTGTCTGGTAGGCTCGTGTCACTGGGCAGCTCGTGGCTGTGCTTCCCTTTGTAATAATTTGCAAGCCCTACCACATCCGACGAGCATCAGAGCCAGTGTAGTACAATTCAATCTTAGTCCTGTATTGACGCTTTTCCTGTTTGATGGTTCGTTGGAGGGCATAGCAGGATTTCTTTAAGCTTCCTGGTTAGAGTCCCACTCCTTGAAAGAGGCAGCTCCCCCTTTTAGCTCAGTGCGGATGTTACTTGTAATCCATAGCTTCTGGTTGGGGTATGTACAGTCACTGTAGGGACGACGTCGTCGATGCACTTATTGAAGCCAGTGACTGATGCGGCGTACTCCTCAATGTCATTGGAAAAATCCTGGAACATATTCCAGTCTGTGCTAGCAAAACAGTCCTGTAGCTTAGCATCTGCATCATCTGACCACTTTCTTTATTGACCGAGTCACTGGTGCTTCCTGCTTTAGTTTTTGCTTGTAGGCAGGAATCAGGAGGATATAATTATGGTCTAGTTTTTTCCCCTCTGGTTGCACATTTAATATGCTGGTAGAAATTATGTAAAAAGGATTTAAGTTTCCCTGCATTAAAATCCCCGGCCACCAGGAGCGCCGCTTTTGGATCAACGTTTTCCTCTTTGCTTATGACTGTATACAGCTCACTGAGTGCGGTCTTAGTGCCAGCATCGGTTTGTGGTGGTAAATAGACAGCTATGAAGAATATAGATGATAACTCTTGGTAAATAGTGTGGTCTACAACTTATGAGATACTCTACGTCAGGCGAACAAAACCTCAAGACTTCCTTAGACTTCGTGCACCAGCTGTTGTTTACAAATATACATAGACAGCCACCCTTGTCTTACCAGAGGCCGCTATTCTATCCTGCTGAAAATGCACAAAACCCGCCAGCTGTATGTTATTCATGTCGTCGTTCAGCCACAAATCGGTGGTGACAGTACAGTTTTTATTACATGTCCCGTTGGTTGGATATACGTGCTCGTAGTTCATCCATTTTATTATCCAATGGTTGTACGTTGGCTAATAGGACCGATGGTAAAGGCAGATTACCCACTCGCCCTTGGATCCTTACAAGGCACCCAGACCTACGTCCCCGATATCTCAGTCTCTTACTACTGCGAATGATGGGGATCAGGGCCTTGTCGGGTGTCTTTAGTAAATCCTTGACGTCCGACTCGTCAAAGAAAAAATCTTCCAGTACGGGTGAGTAATCGCTGTCCAGATATCTAGGTCTTTTCAGTGACAATGGCAGAAGCATTATGTAGAAAATAAGTTACAAATAACGTGAAAAAAAGCACACAATAGCACAATTGGTTAAGGGGCCGTATAATGGCAGCCATCTCATATAATGACAGCATTTGCAATTAGTTTTGGTTGTTTTAGATTGTGTTGTGCCCAATAGAAATTGTAAATAACTTAAGTCATTTTGTAGTACATTTTATTGTGAAGAATATATGTTTACTACATACTTCTACATTAATGTGGATGCTTCCATGATTACATAGTGCCTAAGCAAAGTATTCAGACCCCTTGGCTTTTTCCACCTTATTTTAAAATCGATTAAATAGAACAATTTCCTCAGCAATCTACACACAATACCCCATAATGACAAAGTGAAACGTTTTATAAATGTTTTCAAATCGATTAAAAACAACAAAAAAACGTATTTACATAAGTATTCAGACCTTTTGCTATGAGACTCAATTTAGCTCAGGTGCTTCCTGTTTCCATTGATCATCCTTGAGATGTTTCTACAACTTGATTGGAATCCACCTGTGGTAAATTCAATTGGTTGGACATGATTTGGAAAGGCACACACCACAAACCAAGCCATGAGGTCAAAGGAATTGTCCGTAGAGCTCTGAGACAGGATTGTGTCGAGGCACAGATCTGGGGAAGGGTACTAAAACTTTTCTGCAGCATTGAAGGTCCACAAGAACAGTGGCCTCCATTCTTAAATGCTATAAGTTTGGAACCACCAAGACTTGCCCCCTGGCAAGCTTTAGGAACTGAGCAATCGGTGGAGAAGGGCCTTGGCCACTTCGACAGAGCTCCAGAGTTCCTCTGTGGAGATGGGAGAACCTTCCAGAAGGACAATGATCTCCACAGCACTCCACCAATTAGGCCTTTATGGTAGAGTGGACAGATGGAAGCCATACCTCAGAGAAAGATGTACATGATATTTATTGTGTAGGTGTTCCCAAAATGCACCTAAAGACTCAAGACCATGAGAAACAAGATTCTCTGACCTGATGAAACCAAAATTGAACTATTTGGCCTGAATGCCAAGCGTCACGTCTGGAGGAAACCTGGCACCATCCCTACGGTGAAGCATGGTGGTGGCAGCATCGTGCTGTGGGGATGTTTCTCAGAGGTAGGGACTGGGAGACTTGTCAGGATGCAGGCAAAGATGAAAGGAGCACAGTACAGAGATCATTGATGACAACTTGCTCCAGAGTGCCCAGGACCTCTGGGACAAAGATCCACTTTCCAACAAGACAACGCAGGAGTGGCTTTGGGATAAGTCTCTGCATGTCCTTGAGTGGCCCAGCCAGAGCCCGGACTTGAACCCGATCGAATATCTCTGGAGAGACCTGAAAATAGCTGTGCAGCGACACTGCAGTGACGATATGAGGTGAGATTCTGTAGTCTCCTCATATCAAACATTTCATATCAAATCTAAAACACTGGAATATACAGCCAAATTAAGTTGTAGCTTTAGCCAGACTACCACCCGGCCTGTGAGAGGTGAAGTGAGTGTAAAATGTCTGCGCACACCCACTCTAACATGTTTCATGTCACCCACACAGGACCACCATGTAAAGTTTATTTTTTGTAATTTATTTTTGTCACTCAAGTGTCTTAATGGATACAACGTGACAAATAAATACATTGAGGAAGTGGAAAGAGGAGCAAACTAGACAGGAGGAAGATAAAATAAACAAAACAGGCAGGTGGTAGCAGAAAAGCGACAAGAAAGCTGAGAAGTTGTCTAAAATGGCACCCTATATATAGTGCACTACTATTGACCAAGGCCCGTAGGCTTTTGGTAAAAAGTATTGCACCATATAGAGAATAGGGCACCATTTCAGACTCATGCAGGGAGTAAGGGACAGAACAGAGGAGAGGAAAGAGGGGGCATGGAACAACAGTCTGAACATTCTGAATCCAGAGTGCACCATTTTGACATCACACACTCATGAAATCACATCAGAGGAAGGTTTCCGCTTTGACTGGTGAGCTGTTTCTCCTCTGTTTCTCCTCCTCGCTCCCATTTCCTGCTCAGCGAGGATTATGTGTAAGCGAGGATTATGTGTAGTAGCGCAGGGTGTTCCAAAAGCAAACCAAGTTCCCAAACTAGTACACAGTGAAGATCATTGTCAAAAACAGATTGAAAAATCAAAGAAAAAGACAAAAAAAGAGTGAGGAGGAGAAAGGGGAGGACAGTGAAAGCCTAGAGTCGCAGGCGGTCAAAAAATATGAGTGCTTAATAATAGTAGTAACATCATACAAAAAAAACTGCTGTAGTAACTTCTGTTTTGTCTTTTTTTACTTGAAAAAATAATTTTAAAGTAACAAATCAATAGAATAAAGCTTGGCCTAAGTCCCAAATGACATCCTATCCCGATCCAGTGCACTACTTTTGATGTTAAAAGTTGTGCACTATATAGGGAACAGGATGCAGATTTGTACTGTAGAGACTAGAGATGTGAACAAAGACATGGAGTTTGGGTGAGTTGCAGGAGCGGGAGGACATCCCTATTTCTTAAGACTTCTCAAGCGATTTGAGGAGGTTATCCTTGCTCCTTCTCTTTACGTCCCAGTTGTAGACTCGTGCCATGTCTGAGAGGGGCAATGGGTTAAGGATGACACATCAGTCTATGAAAGTTATCTAGTACTTTCATAAGGAGAGTGCCATGCGGTATCTCTAATTTAGTTGTTAAAGCACCCAACACTATCTTTAACAGTCTATCAAAAGAACAGTACTTACCCCAACAGTCTGAACAAGATCAAATTGCCAATGTTAAGTATGTACCTCAGTTTCAATGTGTTGTTTCCCCCTGGTTCGTGCCTACTGAACACAGACTTGCATTCCATGCTTTGACACAACCGTCTGCCACAGCTATCACCTGTCAAACGCCTGCAGCAATTACCTCAGCCCTACAAGACCATAAAACTGTCCTAATGAGAAAACAAGCAGACATTTCAGCTCCCAAAAACCTGGGCCTATAACCCTATAGTCTATACGATTAGAAGTGTTGATCTAGGATCAGTTTTGACTGGGGGGGGGGGGGCACCTGACACTTTTATGTATCAATGTCCAGAGTTACAATTCCCTAATTCAAACATTGTATCACAGATTTTTCTCCAGACAACAGGCCTGTTAAATGCTAGTCCCTGGGCCTATATTTAAGCAGAAGGATACTGACTTCGGTGGTGGTAAACTGGTCTCGCAGGAAGTCCAGGTCTTCTTCCAGGGAGTCCAGGTTGCGTGATGCGGTCGCCAGATTCTTCTCCAGCAGAGACTGGGCTTCGTCGATGTCGTACTCCAACATCACATTGGCCTGGTAGAGGAGAGGGGATGGAGGGAAGCGAGGAAAAGTGAGTGAGCAACATAAACAGTAAACTTCAATAGTGCTTGCTTTTATTCTATGCCGTCCTCCAACTTCACATTGTAATGGTGTATGTGTGTGTGTCCCCAGCACACACAGCAGATTAAACTATAGTGAACAAAACATTTAAATGCAACAGTTTCAAAGATTTTACTGAGTTACAGTTCATAACTAAATCTGTCAATTGAAATACATTTTCCATGGTTAGTTAAGCCCTGGAATTTGGGGATTTTTGCTTAAATTCATAAAAAAGTGCTTATAACAGTTAACCTTTTTTTGTGGGATACACAAGGAAATTCTAGGTCTTGTGGCATATTTTGGTTAAACTATCCCCAATTCAATGGAATTGCAACACCGTACTACAAAGTCTGAGCCAACATGCTTTCTGGTAAGTTTTGATTACAATACTGGGTGGGGTGAATATATTTTATATGACATACATGATTTTTTGTTAACTAGTAAATAGTAGCCTCCACAATGTGTGTTTAAAATCATTTCTAACTTAACAATTTCTGCTAGTTAGTTTTTGCTACCATGTGGGTTTCCGCTTGCTTGAGCCTGCTAACTGAGAGTTAATTCACTTGTTTCCATACATGTTTCATTTAAAAACATTTCTTACAAAATGAGTTGTTTAATCTAACTGCTTAATTATTTATCAGTACATGGAATTGTATGGTTCTTTTTTTTACAAATTGTTTTCTAATCTTTACAGGAAAATGCCACGGCACTATCTGATGTGTGGAGACATTTCACTGCAACTAATGTAGAAGGAAAAGCTGTATACATTTGCAAATACTGTGCCAAATCATATGTGAAGAATGCAACAAAGACACCGAATCATCTGGCCAAGTGCATAAAGTCCCCTCAGCACTCACAACAAGCAACCTCTGACAAAAGACTATTTATATTCGAGGTGAAAATTATGAATCCGACACCTTTTCGATAGCAACAAATTATGGTCCTCCTGGAATCAGAAGTTTTTTGACTCAATGGAGGAACGTAGTCAGAGAAATGCTGATGAATGTATTGCTAGAGCTGTGTATGCAACTGGTTCACCTCTGATGCTCACAGGCAATGTGTCTTGGAAGAGATTTCTGAATGTTCTTCCCCTAGCATACACCCCTCCAACCAAACATGCTTTATCTACTCATTTGCTGGATGCAGTGTTCAACAGAGTTCAAGTGAAGGTCAAGCAAATCATAGAGAAAGCAGAATGTATTGCAATCATCTCTGATGTGTGGTCGAACGTCCGTGGGCAAGGAATATTTAACTACATCTCCACCGCTCAACCAGTATTCTACAAGAACATAGACACAAGGGACAACAGACACGCCTGTCTCTACATTGCAGATGAGCTGAAGGCAGTCATCAAGAAGGTATTTGCACTGGTGACAGACAATGCTGCAAACATGAAGGCTGCTTGGTCTAAAGTGGAGGAGTTCTACCCTCACATCACACCCATTGGCTGTGCTGCTCATGCATTGAATCTGCTCCTCAAGGACATCAGGGCACTGAAAACTATGGATACACTCTACAAGAGAGCCAAGGAAATGGTTAGGTATGTGAAGGGTCATCAAGTTATAGCAGCAATCTACCTCACCAAGCAAAGTGAGAAGAATAATAGCACCACATTGAAGCTGCCCAGCAACACATTTACATTTACATTTAAGTCATTTAGCAGACGCTCTTATCCAGAGCGACTTACAAATTGGTGCATTCACCTTATGACATCTAGTGGAACAGCCACTTTACAATAGTGCATCTAAATATTTTAAGGGGGGGGGGTGAGAAGGATTACTTTATCCTATCCTAAGTATTCCTTAAAGAGGTGGGGTTTCAGGTGTCTCCGGAAGGTGGTGATTGACTCCGCTGTCCTGGCGTCGTGAGGGAGTTTGTTCCACCATTGGGGAGCCAGAGCAGCGAACAGTTTTGACTGGGCTGAGCGGGAACTGTACTTCCTCAGTGGTAGGGAGACAAGCAGGCCAGCGGTGGATGAACGCAGTGCCCTTATTTGGGTGTAGGGCCTGATCAGAGCCTGGAGGTACTGAGGTGCCGTTCCCCTCACAGCTCCGTAGGCAAGCACCATGGTCTTGTAGCGGATGCGAGCTTCAACTGGAAGCCAGTGGAGAGAGCGGAGGAGCGGGGTGACGTGAGAGAACTTGGGAAGGTTGAACACTAGACGGGCTGCGGCGTTCTGGATGAGTTGTAGGGGTTTAATGGCACAGGCAGGGAGCCCAGCCAACAGCGAGTTGCAGTAATCCAGACGGGAGATGACAAGTGCCTGGATTAGGACCTGCGCCGCTTCCTGTGTGAGGCAGGGTCGTACTCTGCGGATGTTGTAGAGCATGAACCTACAGGAACGTGCCACCGTCTTGATGTTAGTTGAGAACGACAGGGTGTTGTCCAGGATCACGCCAAGGTTCTTAGCGCTCTGGGAGGAGGACACAATGGAGTTGTCAACCGTGATGGCGAGATCATGGAACGGGCAGTCCTTCCCCGGGAGGAAGAGCAGCTCCGTCTTGCCGAAGTTCAGCTTGAGGTGGTGATCCGTCATCCACACTGATATGTCTGCCAGACATGCAGAGATGCGATTCGCCACCTGGTCATCAGAAGGGGGAAAGGAGAAGATTAATTGGGGTGGTGTTGTCATCATGTTTGACAGTCTCCTGAAGGGAAAGGAGTCTCTCCAAGAAATGGCCATATCACAGTCTGCCGATATGGACAGCCCAATCAAGAGGATCCTCCTGGGTGATGCATTTTGGGAGAGAGTGGTAAAGCAGCCTGAAACCTATATCAGTAGCAATTGCATTGATTGAGGGAGACAATGCCATCCTGTCTGATGTTCAGACTCTGCTTGCAGATGTAAGAGAATAAATCTGTACTGCCCTGCCCACTTCACTGTTGCTCCAAGCAGAGGAAACTGCAGTTCTGAAACACATCAAAAAGCATGAAGACCTCTGCCTGAAGCCCATACACACCGCAGTGTACATGTTGGACCCCAAGTATGCTGGCAAGAGCATCCTATCTGCTGCAGAGTTCAACAAGGCCTATGGTGTCATCACTACCGTGTCTCGCCACCTTGGCCTGGTGGAGGGCAAGGTTCTTGGCTGTCTGGTGAAGTACACATCCAAGCAAGGCTTTGGGATGGAGATGCAATAGGGCAGCCGTGCCAACATATCTCATCAGCCACCTGGTGGAAGGGACTTTGTGGATCTGAGACTCTTTCCCCTGTTGCCTCCATCATCCTCCAAATCCCATCAGCCTCCTCAGAGCACAACTGATCCCTGAATTGGGAACACACACACCAAAGCACGCAACAGGCTGATCAATACAAGGATTGAAAAATTGGTGGCATCTGGACAAATTTTAGGCTTTTTCAACAGGGTTGGAAAGTGACAGTGGAGATGAGGCCTCAGAGTCTGATGTTCAAGACGTGGACATTGAGATGGTCCAGGGAGGAAGACAACCTAAGCATTAGTTTCTAGACTATTATTTTACAGATGTATGTTGAAAACATTTTTGGGAGATGCAATAGATCACTGGGGATCATTCCATGTTCCCTTTCTTTTGTTGTTCAGTGAAATCATCCCATGTGAAAAGTCAATTCATTTAATTACAGTTAAATTTGTAACTAAATCTTTTTTTAAATTCTATTGGAAGGATTTCATTTGCCATGTCTACTTATGTTAAGGTAAAAGGTTTTTGTTTCTGTATCCATATGATACGGTAAATATATCCAATGCAAAAACATTACATTTAAATGGTATTAATATTAATTTCAATATATTCCCATTAATTCACACAGAAAGTTTCTACCTCTGAATATTCCCCAAAATGTGCAACCCTAGTAATGATCATGAAGTTTAATCAACTCCACCTGTCAGGTGGATGGATTACCTTAGCAAAGGAGAAATGCTCACTAACAGGGATGTAAACATGTGTGCACAAAATGTGAGCAAAATAACCCCTTTCTGCATATGTAACATTTCTGGGATCTTTTATTTCAGCTCATGAAACATGGGACCTAGGGCTGTCCCCTTCTAAAAATATATATACATCTTGGTCGACCGAAAGTAGTCGGTTCTTTCGACCAATCAATTGGTCAACATATATAGATTATTTGTATTTTACCGCCTTTTTGCGTTGTCTCATCGCTGCAACTCCCCAACGGGCTCGGGAGGCAAGGGTCGAGCCATGCATCCTCTGAAACATGACACGCCAAACTGCACTTCTTAACACCCACCAGCTCAACCCAGAAGCCAGCGGCACCAATGTGTCGTTAACTGACTACCGCAGTCAGCCCTGCAGGCGCCCGGGTTGCCACAAGGAGTCAATAAAGCGCGATGAGCCAAGTAAAGCACACCCTGCCAAACCCTCCCCTAATCTGGACGACCCTGGGCCAATTGTGCACCACCCTATTGGACTCAAGATCCCGCTGCGCTGCTCGGAAGGCCATGGTCGACATTTTTAAACATGTATTTTCTGATATATACACACAACCCATGTGTTTTAATGAAATCTACTATATGCATTCAGCTTGTCTTATGCTTTAAGCTTACTGTTTGATGAAATAACACACAATAACTCAAGAGGGAGCCAGAGATCTAGATAAACAGAATAAAAAACCTTAACATGACCCAATCATTCTCCTTCCACTCCTGCTGGCTTTCACAGATTCTGACATTACTCTCCTGAAGTTGCCGGTAATAGGCTACACGAGGAGTCATGTGGAATGCCAAGTTAACTTACCAATCTGTGTGCCAGGTATGATTTTCATATGCACATTTTAGTGGAACAGTATCCATTTAAATTTAAAATGTCTTCATATAGCAAAATCATTGTCACGTCGTTAAGCAAAATTATATCCAAATCTAAATGAAAATAAACCATTGTCAACTACGGAAAAATAGCCTACATTAAGACAACAACTAAAAACATTGCAGACTGCAGGTAGAAAATATCCGGACAAAATAAATATCCTATAAATCACTTTGGCTTGTGTTGTTTTTCTTCTTTGGTTTAGATTTTAGAAATTCCCTTCTTGGTTTTTGAGATATTTTCATCACTGCAGCATTTAGAGCTTTGTCCTTGTAGCCTAAACCAAAGAAGAAAAACAGAGTTTTGCACGAAGTACACTACGTACACAGTGTTCAGAGAAAATGAAAGCAACCCTGAAACAGCACTGGCTTACTCTGCAATCAGACCAAAACACTGCACACCTCTTCAAGGAACCCCCACTGGTGGTCTATAAGCGTGGTCACAATATTGGGGATAGCTTAGTGAGATCTGACCTGCCCCCTGAGCACATTCAGACATTTGACACCCATTCCAAATGGGAACTACAAATATAGCTCATGAGCAATAGCAAAAAAACATTGTTCTTCAGACACCCACATACAGGTCGAAAAACCCGTTGAGGGTATCATCTCAAACAAGACAAAGGGAGTAATCTCTCTCATCACCTGCACATGTGGGAAAGCCTACATAGGTCAAACGAAAAGACAGTTGAAACACATAGCTGAACACCTCAGCTCAACCAGGTGAGAACACTGACTATCCAGTAGCAACACACTTTGTTGAAGCTAATCATCCTTTCTCCTCCCTAAAATACAGGCATTGAGCATGATACTCTACCAAGGAGAGGATGTAACATTGAGTTCCTACTAGGGCTGGGCAATGTACCGTATTTTACTATATACACACAAAGTTCACCCAAGTGTTTTGATCTAAACGCAATTGCAACATTTGGTTAAAATAAGGCCTAGTATTTTTGCCCATATGGTATCAGTGTGGAAATTATCTCAAATGAGCCCAGGAAATGCAGAAATTCATGGAAATGCAGGAAATTTTAGGTTGAAGTTGAATTGAACAGTATTAAACCATTCGAATGGAGAAAGACCCATTGAAATGACACACACATATATATATGTGTTTCCACCATAAAATAAAATACAGGCCAAAGTGATTCATTCCACCACAGGGTGATTACTAATAGTAATCAAAAACATAAAATACAGTCAAAAATAACATATGATATTTTGGCCATATCACCCAGCCCTTGATCCTACTACTAGAGGGAAGCCTACTGGATATTGTTTTTAAAAACATTGACCCCTTTGACCCCTAGTGGTCTGAATATTGACTTTGATCTCAGGCCCTACTTATGACCAATTATATTTTCGGTGAACAGGTCTCGTAAATGAATGTATTCATCCTACAGCGTACACCCAATATGTTTCCACCTGTTGATGATGCTTATTATGCATTATGGTTGAACCAAAGGACTCCATGTAACAAATATTTTGAATTCAATTTAAAATATTTAAATATATGCAGTACCAGTCAAAAGTTGACACCTACTCATTCAAGTGTTTTTCTTTATTTTCTACATTGTATAATAAACTATGAAATAACACATATGGAATCATGTGGAAACCAAAAAAAAAAGTTAAATAAAAATATATGTGAGATTTGAGATTCTTCAAAGTAGCCAAGCCTTTGCCTTGATGACAGCTTTGCATGCTCTTGGCATTCCCTCAACCAGCTTCATGAGGTTATCACCTGGAATGCATTTCAATTAACAGGTGTGCCTTGTTAAAAGTTAATTTGTGGAATGTATTTCCTTCTTAATGCATTTGAGCCAATCAGTTGTGTTGTGACAAGGTAGGGGTGGTATACAGAAGATAGCCCTATTTGGTAAAAGACCAAGTCCATATTATGAGAAGAACAGCTCAAATAAGCAAAGAGAAACAAAAGTTCATCATTCCTAAAAGACATGAAGGTCAGTCAACCCAGAAAATGTCAATTACTTTGAAAGTTTCTTCAAGTGCAGTCGCAAAAACCATCAAGCGCTATGATGAAACTGGCTCTCATTAGGACCGCCACAGGAAAGGAATAACCAAAGTTACCTCTGCTACAAAGGGTACGTTCATTAGAGTTACCAGCACCCGAAATTGGAGCCCAAATAAATGCTTCAGAGTTCAAGTAACAGACACATCTCAACTAGAGGTCGACCGAATATGATTTTTCAACGCCGATACCGATATTGATTATTGGAGGACCAAAAAAGCCGATACCGATTAAGTCGGCAGATTTAAAAAATAAATAAAAATAACATGTATTTGTAATAATGACAATTACAACAATAATGAATTAACACTAATTTTAACTTAATATAATACATCAATAAAATCAATTTAGCCTCAAGTAGATAATGAAACATGTTCAATTTGGTTTAAATAATGCAAAAACACAGTGTTGGAGAATAAAGTGAAGGTGCAATATGTGCTATGTAAGAAAGCTAACATTTCAGTTCCTTGCTCAGAACATGAGAACATATGAAAGCTGGTGGTTCCTTTTAACATGAGTCTTCAATATTCCCAGGTAAGAAGTTTTAGGTTGTAGTTATAATAGGACTATTTCCCTCTATACCCTTTGTATTTCATTAACCTTTGAATATTGGATGTTCTTATAGGCAATTCAGTATTGCCAGTGTAACAGTATATAGCTTCCGTCCCTCTCCTCGCTCCTGCCTGGGCTCGAACCAGCAACACAACGACAACAGCCACTACATCGAAACAGAATTACCCATGCAGAGCAAAGAAACAACCACCCCAAGGCTCAGAGCGAGTGAAGTTTGAAACGCTAATAGCGTGCGCTAACTAGCCAGCCATTTCACTTCGGTCACACCAGCCTCATCTCGGGAGTTGATAGGTTTGAAGTCAAACAGCGCAATGCTTGACGCACAAGGAAGAGCTGCTGGCAAAACGCACAAAAGTGCTGTTTGAATGAATGTTTACGCGCCTGCTTCTGCCTACCACCGCTCAGTCAGATACTTAGATACTTGTATGCTCAGTCAAATTATATGCAACACAGGACACGCTAGATAATATCTAGTAATATCATCAACCATGTCTACTTAACTAGTGATTATGATTGATGATTTTTTATAAGAAAAGTTTCATGCTAGCTAGAAACTTACCATGGCTTACTGCATTTGCGTAACAGGCAGTCTCCATGTGGCGTGCAACGAGAGAAAGGCAGGTCGTTATTGCGTTGGACTAGTTACCTGTAAGGTTGCAAGGTGAAAATCTGTCGTTCTGCCCCTAAACGAGGCAGTTAACCCACCATTCCTATGCCGTCATAGAAAATAAGAATGTGTTCTTAACTGACTTGCCTCGTTAAATAAAGGTGTAAAAAAAATATTCATCGGTCGACCTCTAATCTCAACATCAACAGTTCAGAGGAGACTGCGTGAATCAGGCCTTCATGGTCAAATTGCTGCAAAGAAACAACTACTAAAGGACACCAATAAGAAGAAGAGACTTGCTTGGGCCAAGAAACACGAACAATGGACATTAGACTGGTGGAAATCTGTCCTTTGATCTGATGACTCCAAATTTGAGATTCTTGGTTTCAACCATCGTGTCTTTGTGAGACGCAGAGTAGGTGAACGGATGATCTCCGCATGTGTGGTTCCCACCGTGAAGCATGGAGGAGGTTGTGTGATGGTGCTTTGCTGGTGACACTGATTTATTTAGAAATCAAAGCACACTTAACAAGCATGGCTACCACAACATTCTGCAGCGATACGCCATCCCATCTGGTTTGCGCTTAGTGGGATTACAATGTTTTTCAACAGGACAATGACCCAACACACCTCCAGGCTGTGTAAGGGCTATTTTTACAAAAAAGGAGAGTGATGGAGTGCTGCATCAGATGACCTGGCCTCCAATCACCCGGCCTCAACCCAATTGAGATGGTTTGGGATGAGTTGGACCGCAGAGTGATGGAAAAGCAGCCAACAAGAGCTCAGCATGTGTGAACTCCTTCAAGACGGTTGGAAAATGATTCCAGGTGAAGCTGGTTGAGAGAATGACAAGCGTGCGCAAAGTTGTCATCAAGGCAAAGGGTGGCTACTTTGAAAAAGGTCAAATATAAAATATTTTGATTTGTTTCACACTTTCTTGTTACTACATGATTCCATGTGTTATTTCATAGTTTTGATGTCTTCACTATTCTTCTACAATGTAGAAAAGAGTAAAAATAAAGAAAAACCATTGAATGAGTAGGTGTCCAAACTTATGACTGGTACTGCATATAAATATATGCAGTGTAATTGCATGCTAAACTGAAGATGTTGATTATTGGAGTCAGGGGTGTTAGCTGGGGCGGGGGAAAAAGTTTGACTGTAGTTGCCCATCCATGCTCTTGGGCAATTCAAAAGGCTGATTGAGGATCTTTTTACAGAAGAATGTGTTTGTTTTCCATGATTGTGTATTAATGTTTATACAGTAGTGGTCAGCTGTTTGTCCATCCGCAACTGTTAATAACTAGTGATGCACCGATATTACATTTTTGTCCGATACTGATATTTTCCTTGCCCCAAAAAACGATACAGATAACCGATATTAAACATTTTAGTGGCCTTTTAAGCATTGTAGTGCAGTTAAATAGTGATCACACACACGGACGCATCGGTCTAAGGCACTGCATCTCAGTGCAAGAGGCGTCGCTACAGTCCCTGGTTCGAATCCAGGCTGTATCACAAGCGCACAATTGGCCCAGCGTCGTCCGGATTTGGCCGTCATTGTAAATAATAATTTGTTCCTGACTGACTTCCCTAGTTAAATAAAAGGTTAAACACACACCACACTGACCAAAAAGTTATTTTGTTGGCATTTACATATGTCGCCATTACCTGTAAAGCATAATCAAAACCTATTTATTTCACTTACTTACTGTGTTGTTTAGTTGTTTCATTCTCAACCAGGATTTCAATGGAATGGCGTTTGTGTCTTCGTGTGTCAAAAATATACTATTTAACACTATTTGACGTGTCAAATAACCCATTTTGAAGTGTCAGATAAGCTTGTTGACCAGTCAGAACCTGAATATGACTGCACCGTCACAATAATTTAACGCGTTCATACATTTTTTTACGTAGTTATTACACATTGATTAGACCATCACTCGTATTTCATACGTCACAACGACTCATCGATACATATTGCTATTGTACAGTTATCTTAGCTAGTTGAATTGCTAGCAGAATTGTTTACTTGTTGCTAAGCAGTTGCTAGGGACTCTCCTGTAAGAAGCTAGCTAGCTTACAAAGAATAACAACAAAAAATATCTAGTTAACAGAAGAAAGGAAGACAAAATAAGGATAAAAGAAGGACAGAAGAAAAAGGAAAAGAAAGAGGACAACAAAGTGAAACAGTCAGCACTTCTATTGCAACTTCGTATTTCGTCGTCCTAACGTAGTCTACACTGCTATCTGCCCAGCAGCTAGCCAGCTAGCAAACGTCCACCGTCTACCGAATCGCAGCACTGTAGAAACTATTACACTCAACTGAACGACTTGATTAGTGTAGTGTTAGCTAGCTACATAGTTGTCTTTGCTGTCTTCGTATCCAAGATAATTGTGTAGTTTAGAGCGTGTAGTCTTAGAGTGATTATCTTAATTTACCGAGGTTAGCTAGCCAGCTATTTGTCGTCCTTAACGTAGGAGACTCTGCTAGCTAGCCTACAAAGTCAACAACGCAGCCACTGCCAGCTAGCCTACTTCAGCAGTACTGTATCATTTTAATCATTTTAGTCAATAAGATTCTTGCTACGTAAGCTTAACTTTCTGAACATTCGAGACGTGTAGTCCACTTGTTATTCCAATCTCCTTGCATTAGCGTAGCCTCTTCTGTAGCCTGTCAACTATGTGTCTGTCTATCCCTGTTCTCTCCTCTCTGCACAGACCATACAAACGCTCCACACCGCGTGGCCGCTGCCACCCTAATCTGGTGGTCCCAGCGCGCACGACCCACGTGGAGTTCCAGGTCTCCGGTAGCCTCTGGAACTGCCGATCTGCGGCCAACAAGGCAGAGTTCATCTCAGCCTATGCCTCCCTCCAGTCCCTCGACTTCTTGGCACTGACAGAAACATGGATCACCACAGATAACACTGCTACTCCTACTGCTCTCTCTTCGTCCGCCCACGTGTTCTCGCACACCCCGAGAGCTTCTGGTCAGCGGGGTGGTGGCATCGGGATCCTTATCTCTCCCAAGTGGTTATTCTCTCTTTCTCCCCTTACCCATCTGTCTATCGCCTCCTTTGAATTTCATGCTGTCACAGTTACCAGCCCTTTCAAGCTTAACATCCTTATCATTTATCGCCCTCCAGGTCCCCTCGGAGAGTTCATCAATGAGCTTGATGCATTGATAAGCTCCTTTCCTGAGGACGGCTCACCTCTCACAGTTCTGGGCGACTTTAACCTCCCCACGTCTACCTTTGACTCATTCCTCTCTGCCTCCTTCTTTCCACTCCTCTCCTCTTTTGACCTCACCCTCTCACCTTCCCCCCTACTCACAAGGCAGGCAATACGCTCGACCTCATCTTTACTAGATGCTGTTCTTCCACTAACCTCATTGCAACTCCCCTCCAAGTCTCCGACCACTACCTTGTATCCTTTTCCCTCTCGCTCTCATCCAACACTTCCCACACTGCCCCTACTCGGATGGTATCGCGCCGTCCCAACCTTCGCTCTCTCTCCCCCGCTACTCTCTCCTCTTCCATCCTATCATCTCTTCCCTCTGCTCAAACCTTCTCCAACCTATCTCCTGATTCTGCCTCCTCAACCCTCCTCTCCTCCCTTTCTGCATCCTTTGACTCTCTATGTCCCCTATCTTCCAGGCCGGCTCGGTCCTCCCCTCCCGCTCCGTGGCTTGACGACTCATTGCGAGCTCACAGAACAGGGCTCCGGGCAGCCGAGCGGAAATGGAGGAAAACTCGCCTCCCTGCGGACCTGGCATCCTTTCGCTCCCTCCTCTCTACATTTTCCTCCTCTGTCTCTGCTGCTAAAACCACTTTCTACCACTCTAAATTTCAAGCATCTGCCTCTAACCCTAGGAAGCTCTTTGCCACCTTCTCCTCCCTCCTGAATCCTCCTCCCCCTCCCTCCTCCCTCTCTGCAGATGACTTCGTCAACCATTTTGAAAAGAAGGTCGACGACATCCGATCCTCGTTTGCTAAGTCAAACGACACTGCTGGTTCTGCTCACACTGCCCTACCCTGTGCTCTGACCTCTTTCTCCCCTCTCTCTCCAGATGAAATCTCGCGTCTTGTGACGGCCGGCCGCCCAACAACCTGCCCGCTCGACCCTATCCCCTCCTCTCTTCTCCAGACCATTTCCGGAGATCTTCTCCCTTACCTCACCTCGCTCATCAACTTATCCCTGACCGCTGGCTACGTCCCTTCCGTCTTCAAGAGAGCGAGAGTTGCACCCCTTCTGAAAAAACCTACACTCGATCCCTCCGATGTTAACAACTACAGACCAGTATCCCTTCTTTCTTTTCTCTCCAAAACTCTTGAACGTGCCGTCCTTGGTCAGCTCTCCCGCTATCTCTCTCAGAATGACCTTCTTGATCCAAATCGGTCAGGTTTCAAGACTAGTCATTCAACTGAGACTGCTCTTCTCTGTATCACGGAGGCGCTCCGCACCGCTAAAGCTAACTCTCTCTCCTCTGCGCTCATCCTTCTAGACCTATCGGCTGCCTTCGATACTGTGAACCATCAGATCCTCCTCTCCACCCTCTCCGAGTTGGGCATCTCTGGCGCGACCCACGCTTGGATTGCGTCCTACCTGACAGGTCGCTCCTACCAGGTGGCGTGGCGAGAATCTGTCTCCTCACCACGCGCTCTCACCACTGGTGTCCCCCAGGGCTCTGTTCTAGGCCCTCTCCTATTATCGCTATACACCAAGTCACTTGGCTCTGTCATAACCTCACATGGTCTCTCCTATCATTGCTATGCAGACGACACACAATTAATCTTCTCCTTTCCCCCTTCTGATGACCAGGTGGCGAATCGCATCTCTGCATGTCTGACAGACATATCAGTGTGGATGACGGATCACCACCTCAAGCTGAACTTTGGCAAGACGGAGCTGCTCTTCCTCCCGGGGAAGGACTGCCCGTTCCATGATCTCGCCATCACGGTTGACAACTCCATTGTGTCCTCCTCCCAGAGCGCTAAGAACCTTGGCGTGATCCTGGACAACACCCTGTCGTTCTCAACTAACATCAAGGCGGTGGCCCGTTCCTGTAGGTTCATGCTCTACAACATCCGCAGATTACGACCCTGCCTCACACAGGAAGCGGCGCAGGTCCTAATCCAGGCACTTGTCATCTCCCGTCTGGATTACTGCAACTCGCTGTTGGCTGGGCTCCCTGCCTGTGCCATTAAACCCCTACAACTCATCCAGAACGCCGCAGCCCGTCTAGTGTTCAACCTTCCCAAGTTCTCTCACGTCACCCCGCTCCTCCGCTCTCTCCACTGGCTTCCAGTTGAAGCTCGCATCCGCTACAAGACCATGGTGCTTGCCTACGGAGCTGTGAGGGGAACAGCACCTCAGTACCTCCAGGCTCTGATCAGGCCCTACACCCAAATAAGGGCACTGCGTTCATCCACCTCTGGCCTGCTCGTCTCCCTACCACTGAGGAAGTACAGTTCCCGCTCAGCCCAGTCAAAACTGTTCGCTGCTCTGGCTCCCCAATGGTGGAACAAACTCCCTCACGACGCCAGGACAGCGGAGTCAATCACCACCTTCCGGAGACACCTGAAACCCCACCTCTTTAAGGAATACTTAGGATAGGATAAAGTAATCCTTCTCACCCCCTCCCCCCTTAAAATATTTAGATGCACTATTGTAAAGTGGCTGTTCCACTGGATGTCATAAGGTGAATGCACCAATTTGTAAGTCGCTCTGGATAAGAGCGTCTGCTAAATGACTTAAATGTAAATGTAAATGTTGGTAAAGTTGTCTCGCGCACCTACAGTGCTGGTCATAAACAAAAGCTAGCTAGCTCAATGTTCTTCCCCCAAAACGACAATCTGTTTCAGTAGCTATATAGTTAGCTAGCTAAAAATTCAGCTAAGTGTCATCTAAAATAACCCTAAAAATGTAAATGTAAATAAGACAGTTCTTATTTCATTAATGGTGGTCAGACCATCTATGTGAAGCTAGCCACAATAAGGATTCGCCACATCAGTGGACTTGCGGTTAGCCTTCAAAATAAAAGTATGGCATGATTCTACTATTTGTATTCATTTGCATCAGTCAATGGCAAACTTTTATTTTGAAGGCAACCCGCAAATTCCACTATTGTACCTAATCGTATTGTGCCTAGCTTCACAACATATAACCCGGTCCGGTCGAGCCTCACTAGCCAGATGACGCTATAACTGGCTGCTTATGACGCTAGCTTTGGGAAACAGGGTTAAGTAGCTGGCTAGCTATTTATTTTCACGAACTGAAGTTCAATTTCAATAGGCGAACAAGAGGCAACCTAGCTAATACTTACTCACAAGGATTCCTAAATCATTGCTAAGAACAATTAAAACGACTGCAGTTTCTACAGGTCATTGTTTTCAGGCTGGTTGTACTGGTGCTAGGCTAGGTACCAATCTAAAGCTAGCTACCCCAGAAGTGGCGGTCGATCAAATGATGCTTTATTACCAACACGGTATTGTAAACACATTGCTTGTTTGCAGACTTTTTTGTACAGCTTTGACAGTGCTACTGTATCTTTGACACACAAAGACCCAAACGGCTTACCATAGTATGCATGTCGTGAAGCTAATGGCAGTGACGCTATTACTGTGTAACTCCGGTAGGGCAACACTGGAAAAATAGCGCACTTGGTAGTGTTAACAGGTGCTTGACCAGTCCCAGTCGGCGAAGGCAGACATCACCCACAACAGAGAACTGTTGATTGACAAGGGCAATTAAATCCATTATCTAGACTAATGGATTTCGCCCGAGTTGTCTCGCTAAAATGTTGTTACTATTTCAAATGACTGCTCGACTTGTTGACTGCTCGATCCGCACAGCAGGATCAGGAAAGCTGTGGTGCACGTATTGCGCAAAATTTTACGTGGCGCCATTACATCATGTACTTACGTTATATAGGTATGCACGTCAGCTTTGACATCGGTTTTGCCCATCACCGTTAAACTAGACATTGGCTGATACAGATGTTGGCATTTTTAGCTAATATTGGCCAATTCCGATATATCATGCATCCCTACTAATAACCTATCTGAAACTGCCCGTCTATTTGTGATAAGTGAAAATATGGAGGCCCACACCTGACCCCGCTAATATAGAAAATAAGCTGTCGGACTTTTTCGCACCAATTTTGTGATATCCAATTGGTACTTACAGTCTTGTCCGTACGGCAGTTGCAGCGATGGGACTTGGGAGAGGCGAAGGTCGAGAGCCATGCGCCGTTCTAAACACGACCCTGTTCGCTTAACCTTGAAACCAATGTGTCGGAGGAAACACATTACAACTGCCGACCGAAGTCAACGTGCCAGCGCCCGGCTTGCCACGAGGAATCGTGCGATGGGACAAAGACGTCAATCTAGATTGACCTTAGTAATGTTTTCTTAGGGACTGGGGAGAAAATGCAATAACGAATAAAATGGGAAATAATTTTTGTGCATCATTTCCAAATTATACTGAACAAAAATATAAACACAACATGTAAAGTGTCAGTTCCATGTTTCATGAGCTGAAATTGTGCATACATTTGTTTAAATCCCCGTTAGTGAGCATTTCTCCTTTACCAAGATAATTCATCAACCTGACAGGTGTGGCATATCAAGAAGCTGATTAAACAGCATGATCATTACACAGGCCCACCTTGTGCTGGGGACAATAAAAAGCAACTCTGCAGTTGTCACAACACAATGCCACAGATATCTGCTAGTCAACGCACTCCACCCCCTGCCCCGGATAAAACAAAAAAATAGAGACGATACAATCTTATATCAACGATGTTTGGACAGGTTGATGGGACGATGTGTCATTTCAGACGTCGCCCAATCCTATTATCGCCTCACAACCATCACACATAACATAGCCGGTAATGCCATGATCCTCTTCTACAACGTCACCAAATCTTTTGGCTTACGCACTAATGCCAGATAGCCAAAAATAATTTAAGAAAAACCTCAATGTAGCCTGTAGATACACAGATAGAGTATACCAAACATAGTTTACCCCCCCCCCCCCCCCCCTTTTAGCCCTCAGAACAGCCTCAATTCATCAATCAAAACCAAACATGGAGTCCATGTTTTCATCACTTTGCACGTACACAAGTTCTTGTTTCACACCCGTTTGTCTAGCTAATCAGCCTCGCAACATGGGTACCATGCTACAGCAGACGGGAAATGGAGGAAATGTATTGGCGCAAAGCCAGAAGAAAGCATTGACTGTAAGCAGGTACTGTCATTTTACCATGACTTAACTCACACGATGTCTCTATGGAATGGCCTTAGACCTAGACTCATTAAGTAATAATCAGAGGTCTAATATTGGGCTAACCTCATGGATAAGGAGTGGGCTCCATAAATAGGGAGCAAGTGATCAGATAATTCCAAACAATGTTACTTAGGAACACGACATGTATTAATTAGTACTCACCCCTAACCACAGGCAAACTTTGTCGGTGGGCGGGACTGAAGCCTTGCAGTAAACGTTGTCAGCCAATAGGAAGTGTGTCTCCATAGGGTCTGTGGTTTCCTATAGGATGAGGGATTTGGAAAGCAAACAAAGCAACTCAACACCACATACGTTGCACTCCACTGATATTTAATGCAGTTAGTGATCAACAGCTTACAGTGATCAAATTGTCCTGCAAGGATGTAATCACTGTAATACCCATTCCAGACAGAAGATGTAGTATATTACCTATAAGAATATAAGGCAATGTTTATATGACCCCCTTTCAAACAGCAACTTATTTACCACTCTTATTTACCACATATTAGTGGGTAACTGGCAAATTAAGAGGGGTAAAGGGTGTTAAACCATGGGGGGTGTTTGCATTACAAATTAGGGAGGTATCAAACAACGGAAATGTATTTACCTGCAAAAACTCTGAGAACCATTTACAGACCTGATACCGGTAATATTTTTGAAACCTTAATCTAACGAGGCAAGTCAGTTAAGAACAGATCCTTATTTTCAATGACGGCCTAGGAACAGTGCCTTGTTCAGGGGCAGAACGACAGATTTTTACCTTGTCAGCTCGGGGATTCGATCTGGCAACCTTTCGGTTACTCGTCCAACGCTCTAACCACCAGGCTACCTGCCTCCCCTATTTTGGTTACAGTGTCTGTGAAAATGCAGGAATCATGACTAGGTCTTTAGGTGGCTTTTAATTGGCCATGTTTATTTACCCCCTACCCCACTCAGATATACCAAAAAGTAGGTAAAAGGGAAGCAGACATGGTAAACTTGTGGGACGTTTGTCTGTCTATGAAAAGGGTATAAGAGGAGTGCACTGGCTGCACTGTATGCTGTTTACCTTCTTCTTCTGCATGTGTCGTAGGATTTCTAAAGTCTGCTTGATCTGTGGGATCTGGCTTTTCAACCTGGGTAGAGCAGAGAGAAACACAATAGAAGCATAACTATAACACTATCACCTATTTATCCATCAAAAACTCAGGGTCATCCTATCAGCTAAATAAAGCTAATGATATCACCTCAGAAGACAACACAATAGCACACTAGTTTGTAGCTTGGCATATTCCTCTCTTCTGGGAATAATAGTAGCTAAACTTGATACAATGGAACGAGTGGAATAGTCCAACACGTGCAATCCCACAATAACATGCCATGCAAACCAAATCAAGCATTTTGCTGTTTTGACATTTTACTAGTTACCGTTAATAACTTATGCTGTATATTAGTTACCTTTGTTTCTTTTGGGCCAGGTTGAGCTCCATATATTTATATTTCTGGTATTGCTCATCCAGTTTTCTCAAGACGGCGTCTGCAGTGTCGTTCCCTGGTTGCTTCATAAACGACTCGACATCCTCCTACAAAGGTTGACATAAAGTTAACTAGCTAGGTTACGCGTTAACTTTCAAGCGAGTCATTCACACAGCACAGTAAACGTATTGTGAGCACACAAGATTGCTGAAGAAAGGCCGTTTCATTGCATTTGGATGACAATATACATCCGATAGATAGTTAGCTAGGCCTAATAGGCTTTCTAGGCGTCATTTCCCTAAAAGGATGTGAATGAACATAGCTAGCGAACATTCGTGACAGGCTAGCCTAGAGGCTGGACAGCGTCAATTACACATTCGAGAGTGTTATTTCATATAGTATAATGGCCATAATGTATATAATTCACATTTTACACACCACAAATATTGCTTCGGGGATTCCGAGATGTTTTTTCTTTGTCGCCTGAACGGCATTGCAGCTGTCTATGGTCGTCGCCATCTTGGAAAAGACTCAACACCCTCCTTCGTTACGTAGAAGTTGGGCGTTACCGAATTTAGGACTTGCTGGTCTTGAAAGCTTGAGACAAGTCCTTGTCGGTGCAAGAGTGATCATAAAATGGGAAAGAAATGCGGCCAAATCTGAACATTTGAGAGAGAGCCAGAGTCTAACTCGGACAAAACTGGTAGGCCTGAACTCTGTGCAATTGCCAGGTGAAAAGCAGCCTTTTATTGTAAAGATTTTTATTCAAACACTTGAATGAGAAAAGGCTGACATGAAACTGGTCTTTAACACTAACTATGGGGGAATAACCGCTTATTGTAAGGTCTACACAATGTCTCCCCCTTGTGGGAGTAAGAATCATTTGTTAACTTTATGACCAAACGGTTTAATGCAGGCTTTTACATTCTACAAGAGACTCATGCTTGTTCTTCCGTTCTATCTTTCTGGAAAAATCAACGGGGTAACGATATCTGGTTATCATATGGCAACAACCACTCTGCATGTCAAGCATTTTCAAGATGTCCATTTAAAAGGGAAGGTCATCAGTAGTAAGACTCACCACTCTGGACGTTGGTTAATTTTAACAGTGAATTTCAACAGTGAAATGTCTTTATTAGGGAATATTTGTGCATCCAACAACAAACAAAACAACATGATATTATTTCAAGAATTTGAAGAAGAGATTAATAGAGTGATATGGAGGTGTATTTCAGGATATCAAAATGATCTTAGGGTGGAGATTTTAATTGTGTATCTAATGTGATGATTGATAGATATCCCCTCCTAACAGATCCAGCATTGTTAATACTGAGTTTAATAATCTATGTCTTGGTTTAGTTGATATTTGGAGATTGAAATATCCTGATAAAAAGGACTACACTTGGAGTAACAAGGACATGTCCAGACAGTCAAGAATTGACTTCTGGTTGATTTCTAATTCATTAGATAACACTGTAGTAACGGTATCCATTGAACCATCAATTCTTACTGATCATAAAGTTATATTCTTATCTTTAAATATTAATGGATCTGAAGTTAATAAACCGAATCAGTTATTGGAAACTCAATAGTAGACTGTTGGAAGATGATAATTTCAAGATGGATGCCAAAGATATTATACAAGAAAAATATTTGGACCTTCCTCCAGAAAATATTGGGAATTAATAAGGTATGAAATAAGACAAACAGTCATGAAGAGAGGTAAAGAAATCGCTGAACTTGATTGATTGAGATTGAGGGAAAATAAACTTAAGGAAATACTTTCCCTAATCTCTATGGAAAACCTTGATGAAGAAGGAAAGGGTCAGTTATTCTCTTTACAACTAGAAATGTACTGACTGTATGAAGAGGGCAAAAGGGGCATTTGTAAGATCAAGAAGGAGATGGTTGGAGGAGGGTGAAAAAAACACATCATACTTTTACAATTTAGAGAGAAAAACATCTGAATTTACCTCTGTTCATAAGCTTAATATAGATTGCAAAGAAAATGAAAACCCCAATGATGTTTCAAAATATGTTTCAGAATTTTGTGGTTTCTAGACTCTGTCAAGGACTATGCTAAATTCATAGATTAATTTATTTCTATGAATTAAATAAAAAACATTATCGGCAAGGTAAAAGAGAACACTTCTACAGGGAATGATGGCCTTATTAGTGAATTCTATAAATATTTTCAGGAGGATGTTTTTAAGGAGGCAATTGACTTAGGGGTCCTGCCTGTTTCTATGATTCAAGGCCTAATTTCTGTAATACCCAAACCAAACAAAGATCCTATGATGTTAGAAAATTGGAGACCAATCACATTAATGAAGAATTATGGAAAGCTACTTGCATCAATCTTTGCAACAAGACTTAAAAAAGGTATTGACCGGCAGACATACACTACCGTTCAAAAGTCTGGGGTCACTTAGAAATGTCCTTGTTTTTTAAAGAAAAGGTCATTTTTTGTCCATTAAAATAACATCAAATTGATCAAAAATACAGTGTAGACATTGTTAATGTTGTAAATTACTATTGTAGCAGGAAACGGCTGATTAAAAAATATATATGATTTTCTACATATGCAAACATAGGCCCATTACCAGCAACCATCACTCCTGTGTTAGCTAATCCAAGTTTATCATTTTAAAAGGCTAATTGATCATTAGAAAACCATTTTGCAATTATGCTAGCACAGCTGAAAACTGTTGTGCTGATTTAAAAAAGCAATAAAACTGGCCTTCTTTAGACTAGTTGAGTATCTGGAGCATCAGCATTTGTGGGTTCAATTACAGGCTCAAAATGGCCCGAAACAAATAACTTTCTTCTGAAACTCGTCAGTCTATTCTTGTTCTGATAAATGAAGGCTATTCCATGCAAGAAATTGCCAAGTAACTGAAGATCTCGTACAACGCTGTGTACTACTGACCTTCACAGAACAGCGCAAACTGGCCCTAACCAGAATAGAAAGAGTGTGAGGCCCAACTGAGCAAGAGGACATATTAGAGTGTCTAGTTTGAGAAACCGACGCCTCACAAGTCCTCAACTGGCAGCTTCATTAAATAGTACCTGTAAAACACCAGTCTCAACGTCAACAGTGAGGAGGTGACTCCGGGATACTTGCATTTATAGTTTAAAATGTAAATTCCTTTTAGCTGTATTGAGCCTACAAAATCTTCAACAGTTGCACTTAGAGTATTGCTATATTCTCCTAAAAGAAAAGTTTCTGGTTGTGATCCAGAAACTCTTCACCATTTATTTTGGGACTGTTCTTATGTCAGAACATTTTGGAGTGAGTTAGATTTTATTTGAAAAGAAACCGCTATTGATGTTGATCTGAGAGACTCTGATATTATGTTTCATTTTGATCCAACTTATATGGACCCTGATTTAACTTCCATTGTTAATTTTTCATGGACGGTTCTTTACCAAAAAATTAAGAACAACAAACCCCTCTTCACGTTATTTATGATAGTTTAAATATTATTTTGAAATTATCAGTAAATGTAAAAACAAAATAGCAATACTCACCATCAAACTTTTTGACAAATTGAAATTGTATCTTGATATGTAATACACATATCTGTTAGGTTGATGTACTCTTGTATATTGTATATTTCTGTTTTTGTATTTGTTTTGTTCATAATAAAAAATACAAATAAAAGTCCTTGGGTGCGGCATTACCGCCACCTACTTGACTGGAGTATAACTCCCTTATACTTTGCTGTCTCAATAGTATATGGCTTCCTTTTAGTTGTGACCCCCGTCTTCGTCTTCTTCTTCTTTGAGATTTGGTTGGCTGATCACATCCAATTTATGTGCATACACCGCAACCTACTGTACTGGTGTGTGAGGCCATTCATGGCCTACCCACATTCAAATTATTTGATACAGTAATACAAAATTGGGGGTAAGGAAAATTGCCCTTCCAACTATTAGCCCACTCTAAAAAAGAAAATAACTCCCCATTCCACTATTTAACCCTATCTAATCCTACTCCAGGCCAATGGTCTGAGAGGACATAACACTACCACTTAACACTGCAATCCTCTCAATCCCAAGTACTTCTCTGCCGCTGCCACCACATCCTCTATTTTCTGGGACCTTCGATCCATTTCTGCAATTCAATTGACAACCATGTCTATAAACGCTAAAAAGTCCACCTCACTGAAGCACATATTCTTCCCATCACTCTGTCTTGGTCTCTGCGTACTCACAGGAATCATCTCAGGGTCTCTCAACCTGTACCAATCTTCCTCTACCACTCTCTTCACTGCTTCGGCATACAACACTTTCTGTACTACTCTAACCCTGGCAACCTCAATCTGTCTTTCTCTCACCGGACAACTCTGATCTCCAGCCACAAGGGCACTTCCACAACTAACACGCATAACTTTCTCCACGATAACACATTCCTTCATGTCATGCACTTCTGCACACGTCTCACATCTAGGCATATCCCTCCTACACACTGCTGAAACATGCCCATAAACTTGACACCTAAAACGGCATAGTATTTTTGCAACAGAAGCTCTCACGGGATAACTGACACTTCCTATCTTGACCTTATCTGGCAAAGACTCTGTATCGAAACTCAGCATGACAGACAATGTCTTTCCCCACACTCTCCACCGGATCTTCGTCTCACCAAACAGCGGGCGTCACATACACACATCTTGGTGCCAAGAGTGTTTGCGTGGGCTCAGGGGGCAGGTCTGGTCTCACTAGGCTGTCCACAATGATATGACTGCGTTTGTACACCACTAAAGCGGGTTCTTGGAAAAGGTGCGCCATTTTTGGTTTGATTGCAGAATATACAGTACATTTGAAAAGTATTCAGACTCCTTGACCTTTTCCACATTTTGTTACGTTACAGCCTTCTAAATCAACTAATAATAACTGTTTCACTCACGTAGGCTAATGTGATTAGCATGAGGTTGTAAGAAACAAAACCAAAATTCTAGGATATAGACGTGGTGTTGGAGTTTGTGGGCTCTGTGTACAAGTTAGTGTGCAATGTGTCATTGTCTTTAATGATTCATAAGTCCAGAAAGCGTATTTTCTACTCATCAGTCTGCATGGTGAATTTGAGATATTCAGAGCTCTCATTTAGCAGAGCGTGGAATTAATTTAACACCTGTTGACTTCCTCCCCAGAGGACAAAGACATTGGTTGTGTTTCCCTGCTAAGACGTTGCGTGCATGTTAGTGGAATTTCAAAATTCCTGTATGTTTTATAGCCAAAACCAAATTCGCACTCATTTCTAATCCATTAATGATTTGTAAGTTCATTAATTATGCATGAAGTAGATTGAGACCAGTCTTAAAAGCCAAGGTAACAGCGTTTAATTCCAGAGAGTACTGAACGCATACACATATTTCCACAAGTTATAAACTGAAAATGACGTCAGCGTTTTCTAAACATTCTATTTCACAAATAGAGGGGCCCTCTAGCTCTCGAGCCTTCGCGTTATCAGCACGAAGTCGAGGTCAGTCAGTATTACATTTACATTTACATTTAAGTCATTTAGCAGACGCTCTTATCCAGAGCGACTTACAAATTGGTGCATTCACCTTATGACATCCAGTGGAACAACCACTTTACAATAGTGCATCTAAATATTTTAAGGGGGGTGAGAAGGATTACTTTATCCTATCCTAGGTATTCCTTAAAGAGGTGGGGTTTCAGGTTTCTCCGGAAGGTGGTGATTGACTCCGCTGTCCTGGCGTCGTGAGGGAGTTTGTTCCACCATTGGGGAGCCAGAGCAGCGAACAGTTTTGACTGAGCTGAGCGGGAACTGTACTTCCTCAGTGGTAGGGAGGCGAGCAGGCCAGAGGTGGATGAACGCAGTGCCCTTATTTGGGTGTAGGGCCTGATCAGAGCCTGGAGGTACTGAGGTGCCGTTCCCCTCACAGCTCCGTAGGCAAGCACCATGGTCTTGTAGCGGATGCGAGCTTCAACTGGAAGCCAGTGGAGAGAGCGGAGGAGCGGGGTGACGTGAGAGAACTTGGGAAGGTTGAACACTAGACGGGCTGCGGTGTTCTGGATGAGTTGTAGGGGTTTAATGGCACAGGCAGGGAGCCCAGCCAACAGCGAGTTGCAGTAATCCAGACGGGAGATGACAAGTGCCTGGATTAGGACCTGCGCCGCTTCCTGTGTGAGGCAGGGTCGTACTCTGCGGATGTTGTAGAGCATGAACCTACAGGAACGGGCCACCGCCTTGATGTTAGTTGAGAACGACAGTTTGTTGTCCAGGATCACGCCAAGGTTCTTAGCGCTCTGGGAGGAGGACACAATGGAGTTGTCATATAATATATATATATATATATATATATATATATATATATATATATATATATATATATATATATATATATATATATATATATATATATATATATATATATGTCATATATATATAGTATAAATCAGCATTCTTAGACAGTGGAGATGGGCCGTTCCTGCCACCTAGAGATTGTACAAATGTATGAACTAAGGAACAGACCTTCATTGTTACTAAACTCCTGACTACATTATATACAATTGGGAATGGGAGCAAGAGAGAAAATTCATATGTACAGTACATTATAGCATTTGGACTAGTCAGTTCTGATTGGAATGTATACATAATTAGTCATTTCAACCATAATTTCCTCTAACAGTGCATCAACCAATGGTTGCGTGCCACATCAACGACTGTGTCATCGACTGACAGATTGCTATAACATATGATGTGGTTAGCTGATACATAAAATACCTATCCAGGTGTTGAAAGATCTGGAAGAAGGTAGCAATGCCTGGCAGCGGAACATCATCGATGAAGAGGTACATGCTTGTTTAATTTAGGGACTGTTTAAAAGTTGGTATAAGGCCTCCCGAGTGGCGCAGCAGTCTAAGGCACTGCATCGCACTGCTAGCTGTGTCACTACATATCCTGATTAGATTCCAGGCTGTGTCGCAGCCGGCCGCGACCGGGAGACCCATTAGGCAGCACACAATTGGCTCAGCGTCGTCCGGGTTAGGGGAGGGTTTGGCCAGCCGGGATGTCCTTGTCCCATCGCGCTCTAGCGACTCCTGTGGCGGGCCAGGTGTACGTTGTTTCCTCTGACACAATGGTGCAGCTGGCTTCTGGGTTAAGCGGGCATTGTGTCGAGAAGCAGGGGTCGTGTTTCGGAGGACGCACGGCTCTCAACCTTCGTCTCTCCCAAGTCGGTGGAGGAGTTGCAGCGATTGGACAAGACTGTAACTACCAATTGTACCCCCTTTTCTCCCCAATCTTAGGCAATTGCACCTGATTCCAAACATCTCTCCAGTGTGGATGTGGTGTTTTGCTGGAGTATTTATTATTTTATTTTATTCTTTGTTTTTATTCTATTTTTTTATACAGGTAACCTTCCGTTAGTCAGCACCTCAACAAACACTTTTGGGTGTGCGTCAGCTCATGCTTTTATTTTGAAGCATACCATTCATTCTCAAAAGCCCAAACCGATCTCTGTGTGCAGCAGCAGGAGGTGACATTAGTATTGTAATTGGCTGCTTTCAAAGACGGTTTCATGATGTATTTTGTTTTTAAGAAAATTGCATAGGCCTAGAAGTCATAGAAAACTGAGAATAGGAGCAGTCACGATTCAGTTTGAAAGACATTCAAAGAAAAGTATTCTCAAAAGCACTGGCACCCTTTTTCAGTCAGTATGAAATGGTCAGGAGAATAAAAAGTGGTGGTGGCAACATCATGCTGTGGAGATGTTTTTCAGCAGCAGGGACTGGAAGACTAGTCAGGATCGAGGGAAAGATGAACGGAGCAAAGTACAGTGAGATCATTGATGAAAATCTGCTCCAGAGTGCTCAGGACCTCAGACTGGGGTGAAGTTCACTTTCCAACAACGACCCTAAGCACATAGCAAAGACAACGCAGGAGTAGCTTCGGAACAAGTCTCTTAATGTCCTTGAGTGGCCCAGCCAGAGCCCGGACTTCAACCCGATCGAACATCTCTGGAGAGACCTGAAAATAGCTGTGCTGCAACAGTTAGGCTATATTGCTCCCTCTAGTAATTTGAGTTTCTTCATTTTTAGTCACAGTGCTTAAAGCATCAGACAAGCTTGGTTGTCACGTTCGTCGTATGGAGGAGACCAAGGCGCTGCGTGATGTGAATACATGATATTTTAATGAAGACGAAGAACAATTAACAAACTATACAAAACAACAAACCGAACGTGAAGCTATATAAAACTAGTGCAGACACAGGCAACTAGACATAGACATAGAATACTAAGGTCAGGGCGTGACATTGGTAGCATACATGTAGTTGATTTTATTCAAACATAGGGTTTGTCTATAAAAACTCCAAGTTTACTTTGAGATGATGGATATTATTTTTTTTCACTGCCATTTCTCGCATAATTAATTATACAGACACAAAAAGATTCCATCATGGCCAACAAATTATCTATCGGCATTTATAAAATTGTATTGAAACTTTCTGTTTCAATCACAGCTGTTGTGATTTAAAAATATATATATAATATGACTTTATTCACATGAAAACTCTGGAAGTCCCATTTTAATCAGAAGAGTATTAGGGCCAATCGAAGAGAAAAAATAAATAAACAGCGACGGGTGGTGTTACTTGGATTATTCTTTTTTTGCATGATAGTATTGGTGGCAATATTTTTTGAATAAAGTCGGGAGGGGGGCACCAACTAAATCTTGCTTAGGGCCCCAAAAGTCCAAAAAGAGACATGCATGCACAATAAAGGAAGTTTATCAAATAAAGTGATTGACAGGAAAAGTAATTTACTACATAAATTACAATCACAGCCTCCCCCTATGTTTATTTGCTTGCTTTACTGGGGGAATGGGATGGAGAAAGGGTTTACAATTGACAGGGTGGGGCTCATGGCTACATAGAGCCGTGACTACATGGAACTCTATTCCACATCAAGTAACTTTAAGCAAGAAGTAAAATCAGATTGAAAAAAATTATAAAAATACTCCTTATGGAATAGCGGGGACTGTGAAGAGACACAGGCACAGACACAGACATACATATGGATTTTGTGTTATAGATATGTGATAGTAGAGTAGTGGCCTGAGGGCGCACACTTAAAAGTTCTAGGTCACCATTTTCCTTATATAACTTTTCCCTGAACAATGCACTACTGGTCATCAAAGTCTGGCATTCTCTGGATTTATGGCGCTTTCAAGACAAATAGGAACTCGGGAAAAAAACTATGTCGAATCATGACGACGTCAGTGATCTTCAGGTCAGAGCTCTAGAAAGAGGCAAGAGTTCCCGACTTGCAATTCCGAGTCAGAATGACCGTTCAAAACGTATTTTCCCAGTCAGAGCTCTTTTTATCCCAGTTGTCTTGAACTGAAGTCTGAGATTTCCCAGTTCCGAGTTTCCAGTTGTTTTGAGCGCGGCAGAAGTCATCCTGGATTGTCACTATGGCCAATGTTGAATTTCTACCCCTTCCAATCATTTTCTATTTTGTCTTTGTTGAAGTCCTTCTTTGTCATCCCCAGACAAGCTGAATGGTACCATCTCCTGAGATAATAGATTGAACTGTTCATCACTCACAGCCAAATGTTTAATACCCCGGGTATTCCCAGAACACATTCTGGAAAGTCTATAGATACAGTGGTCACTTTATTAGGTACAACCCTCATTGCATCTGGTACAGCGTGTATTCAAAACTGTTGATGAAACTGGGAAAAGAGATAGACTGTTCAAGTCCAGTTGGAGTTTATTTACAGTCAGCACAAGTTTTGGAACTTTTCTGAGTTACAAAAGACCATCACAGACTGTGCTGTCATTTTGCACATTCTAAAGTTCAAACAAACAGTAACAGAATACCTGAATACTTCTCTGCATGCTTTAGTGTCTAGCAAGCCAAGACCACGGGACTTGGTGTATGTAGGGCCAAATCGGAATAATAGGTAGGAGCAAGCCCATGTAATGCTTTGTAGGTTAGCAGTAAAAACTTCAAATCAGCCCTAGCCCAGGAAGCCAGTGTAGAGAGGCTAGCACTGGAGTAATATGATCACCTTTTTTGGTTCTAGTCAAGATTCTAGCAGCCGTGTTTAGCACTAACTGAATTTTATTTAGTGCCCGGGTAGCCGGAAAGGAGAGCATTGCAGTAGTCTAACCTAGAAGTGACAAAAGCATGGATGAATTTTTCTGCATCGTTTTTGGACAGAAAGTTTCTAATTTTTGCAATGTTACGTAGATGGAAAAAAGCTGTCCTTGAAGCAGTCTTGATATGTTCGTCATAAGAGAGATCCGGTTCCAGAGTAACGCCGAGGTCCTTCACAGTTTTATTTGAGACGACTGTACAACCATCAAAATTAATTGTCAGATTCAACAGACCTCTTTGTTTCTTGGAACCTTGAACAAGCATCTCTGTTTTGTCCAAATCTAAACTAGTCTAAAGAAGGCCAGTTTTATTACTTCTTTAATGAGCATAACAGTTTTCAGTTGTGCTAACATAATTGCAAAAGGGTTTTCTAATGATCAATTAGTCTTTTAAAATGATGAACTTGGATTAACTAACAAAATGTGCCATTGGAACACAGGAGTGATGGTTGCTGATAATGGGCCTCTGTACGCCTATGTAGATATTCCATTTAAAAAATCAGCCATTTCCATCTAAAATAGTCATTTACAACATTAACAATATCTACACTGTATTTCTGATCAATTTTATGTTATTTTAATGGACAGAAAATGTGCTTTTCTTTCAAAAAGAATGACATTTCCTAGTGACAACACATTTTTTAACGGTAGTGTATGTTAAATGGTGCACTCTTAGTTTTCCTTATCTCCACCTGTGGAATGTCCATGTTGATCATCTTGGTCCTCTTGATCCATCCACCTGTTTTCTTTGTTAGTCAGGCCTGACTCCTTCAGTCCATAGTTTTTTCCTGTAATCTAATTGAATATGACTGAAGATGCAGAATTTTCTGTCAGGCCCCTTCTAATAGGGTATAACAGGCTCGTTAGAACTTTGACCACACGCCCTCTAGACAGACTACATGCCCTCTATCAAATCAAAACTGAACATTTTCCTCAAAACAAAGGTTGTAAAAGTATGCTATACATATATAGAATAAAGTTGTAGACACTGCATCACCGCACTCCCTCTCTTGGTCTTCATTTTTGTAAGTCACCTTGATTTAGCCCTTGTGTGTTTTACCAGTTTCTTTATGAAAATATTTAGCGAACTCCATGACAGTAACTAAAGCAGGGGGCTAAAAAAGCACAGGTAGACTACAAATGCATGCTGGGCTGGGCATGACCTGAGCTCGGGAAGTGAGCGTTATATTGCAGCGAAATTAGATCTGGTGTTACACTGAAAATCTCCCCCCTGCCAGACACCTGGGGGTTGTGATAAGGTACTTTAGTGACACCAAGCAGACAACTGTTTCAACATTTCTGGGGTTTGTTGAGTTGGAGGGAGGAGATGCCAAATCTATAGCCCGTGCTGTTGTGGCTTTCCTCGAGAATTGTAGTCTTAAAAAAGAGAAACTCCTGGGGATAGGGACTGACAATGCCTCTGTTATGATGGGGATTAACAATGGGGTCCATAAAGTGCTGAAGAAGGAGTATGGCCTCAAATACCTGGTTTTTATTCGCTGTGTGTTCCACTCTCTGCAGTCATGCTTCCAATGACACCATCCCCCGTAGTGTGAAGTCCTTGGTACGAGAGACTTATAACTGGTTTTCAGTGTCTCCAAAGTGCAGGGAGGCCTACAAGGCCACATATGAGACCATCAACTGTGGGGAGAAACCTTTACAGATAACCAAGGTGTGTGTCACACGTTGGCTCTCCATTGAACCTGCGGTTTCATGCATTTTGGACCAGTGGGAGGAGCTTAGGCTGCATTTTGCAGTCACCAAGTCCAGTGAACACTGTTACATGGCTGAGGTTTTATACTCCATGTACAGTGATCCTCAAAACATATTGTATCTGAATTTTTTAAAAGTCAGTGCTGGGTGAGGTACAATTGGCCATCAAGGCTTTTGAGGGAGAGCAAGTAGATCCTTTGAAGCTACTTGACAGCTTGGTTAGCCTGATCAAGTCTGTGAGCAGCAGGGTGCTGAATTCACTGGCAAATGTTGATGTACTCAAAGGGCCAATACATGGATACATCAGTCACAAACTTTTTGGTTACCTTTTTGAGTCAAAGGCAGCTGTGCTCCACCTTGCGCCTGAGGATGAAAACAATGTCCGAAAGCGGTGTGTAGCCTTCACCATCTCCCTCACTAATGAGTTGAGGGTGAGACTGCCGGACTACATCCAAGCATTGCAGTACATGTCAGTTTTCAATGTGGAGGAAACTCTAAAGCACAATAAGTACCCTGGAGAACTAGAAAAAATAGCCAAGCTCCTTGGCTCCTCCCCTGCAGAGATAAATGAGATGGTCCAGCAATGGCGTGCCATCCATCTTAGTAAATGGAAGGAGACAAAAAACACACTGGGCTTCTGGAGTGAGATTTGGAAGTTCAGGGATGCAGCTGATATCAACATGTTTCAGGAACTTGCCATGTCTGCTGTGTCTGTGTTGTCCTTGCCACACTCCAATGCTGAGGTCGAGAGAGCATTCAGCCAGATGAGTGTGGTAAAAAGCTGACTTAGAAATCGGATGTCCTTGCAGACCCTTAACTCCATCCTGTACATTCGATATGGACTGAAGCTGTCTGGTGAGGCTTGCTATGAGCACCAGCTGCCTGATAATGTTTTGCAGCTTTTTGGTTCATCAGCTGCTTACTCATTTAAGTCAGCTCCCTCAGTTGCTGAACCTGCCATAGAGAGCCTTGACGAAAATGAAGATGACCCACTCTTTCTGTGAGCCAGCACAACCTGTGTGTGTGTGGAGGGGGGGTCTGAAAAAAACAAAACAATTAACCTGAATTAGGGCCAGACTAGTTTCCATAATTTTCTCACAATGCCATTGGCAGTTTTTTCTATTGTCTCTTTTTGGTCCATTTAGATTGTTAATGTAGATTGTATACAAACAAAAATGTTATGGTTAAAAATGTTAATGTGTTACTGGGACTTGTTGTAGGCTCCTAAACAGTGTTGCCAACTCCTCAGTAAGGAAAGTAGCTATTGGCTGTCCTAAAAGTCGCTAAAATAAACACATTTTCCCTCTAAAATGACACAAAAATGATTTTCTCTGTCACACACTCAGTCACAACACACGTGCCAGGCTGCAAAAGTGCATTGTGAGTGGCGTCAGCAGCAGGCGCTCAGCTCGTGCACAGCCAGCAGCAATTTCAGCAAATTGCAAATCATTGTTGGCTGGCTGACAGCAGCAGTAGTACAGGTTCGACGAGCCAAACCCAATGAATATAGTTGGTCACGAATGTTTGATCTTGAACAGAACTTATAACATCAATCAACATGCCTCAATCAAAAATGTACAGAAAAGAGTGGGAGTCTGTACCTGAACAAACTGTCAAATCATTTTTTTTTTGCTGAGATGGCCAGTCAATTTGAGTAACGTTATTGTGTATTCTACGTAATGACGCAGTTTTACGTTATCACGCAATGGCATGACAATGTCATTTAGGAACTTTTAGCAACTAATCAACCTTCCTCTAGCAATTTACCCTGAAAATTAGTTGGCAACACTGAATAAGACCAACGTTGAGGAAGGTGGTCTTGATCGCGCTGTTGGGCCGGGACCAGCCCCGCTGAAAGTGCAGGTCTAGAGATGGTTAAAGTCCTGAAAGCAGGCAGGGGAGTTCCACTGTCTCATTCAAGAGCTTTGACTGTTTGGACAGGAATTCCGAAGTTTCTTTCGTCTGGACCGAAGCCAGTTTGATCACCTGATCCAGATGGTTGGAGCCAGCATCGCCCGGATGGATACCAACTACCGGGAGTCCATCAGCCCAGTTGAACTCTAGTACATTTTTTAAAGCCTTTGATACAATAATTAATTGATATTTGAATCATTGTTTTTATGGCTCTCTAGTTAATAGTCCCTATTTGACATCAGATGTACTTTTACAGAATGTATTATTAAAGTTAGGACTATAACTTTTCCCAAAGTTGGTTTATAATTTATTTTTCATTATGCAATGTTACCAAATGAAAAGAAAGTTGAGGTGCCTTCTGGCCTGATGAAGGTAGACTAGTCTTCTCCAGGACCCATTTGTTGTTCAAGACAGTTAGTCATTCATTACATTCTTCTTGGACTCACATACTCTTAGGGAAAAAGGTTCCAAAATTGTCCTTCTGCTTTCCCCATAGGATAACCATTTTTGGTTCCAGGTTTAACCCGTTGGGTAAAATGTTATACTTGAAACCAAAAAAGGGATCTCCTATGGGGACAGCCGGAAAACCCTTTTAAGTAGATAGTGCCATTCTTTCTAAGAGTAGAGTTGGCCTGGGCTACAGTTTATTGATATAGTCAAACTGAATTGTACTGTTTTAAGGCATTGTTAATGATGGTTGATGAGTATTACAATATAATTAATAGAGCTGTAAACTGTAATGAGGTAGATTATCCTTATCCAGGCACTTGTCATCTCCCGTCTGGATTACTGCAACTCGCTGTTGGCTGGGCTCCCTGCCTGTGCCATTAAACCCCTTCAACTCATCCAGAACGCCGCAGCCAGTCTGGTGTTCAACCTTCCCAAGTTCTCTCACGTCACCCCGCTCCTCCGTTCTCTCCACTGGCTTCCAGTTGAAGCTCGCATCCGCTACAAGACCATGGTGCTTGCCTACGGAGCTGTGAGGGGAACGGCACCTCAGTACCTCCAGGCTCTGATCAGGCCCTACACCCAAACAAGGGCACTGCGTTCATCCACCTCTGGCCTGCTCGCCTCCCTACCACTGAGGAAGTACAGCTCCCGCTCAGCCCAGTCAAAACTGTTCGCTGCTCTGGCCCCCCAATGGTGGAACAAAATCCCTCACGACGCCAGGACAGCGGAGTCAATCACCACCTTCCGGAGACACCTGAAACCCCATCTCTTTAAGGAATACCTAGGATAGGATAAGTAATCCCTCTCACCCCCCCTTTAAGATTTAGATGCACTATTGTAAAGTGACTGTTCCACTCGATGTCATAAGGTGAATGCACCAATTTGTAAGTCGCTCTGGATAAGAGCGTCTGCTAAATGACTTAAATGTAAATGTAAAAATTATGTGGGTGGAATTCAGGTTATACACAATATTGATCATTATTTTCAATTATATTTTAGATTCTTGGCGACAGGGGACTCCTACAGGACCATAGGATTCAGCTTCCGAGTTGGACGGTCCACGGTGGCAGGCATTGTCCCCTCTGTGGCACAAGCCATTTGGGACTGTCTGGTTGGTGAATACATACCTGTCCCCAAGGAGGAAGACTGGAAGACCATCACTGCCGAGATCCTGGAGAGGTGGAATTTCCCCAACTGTCTTGGCTCTATTGACAGGAAACATGTAGTAATCCAGGCTCCGCCGTGCTCAGGTTCACAATTCTACAACTACAAGGGTACATAATTCAGTTGTACTCTTGGCTGTAGTAGATGCCATCTACTGTTTCCGTGTTGTTGGTGCTTACAGCAAGGGAAGTGATGGCGGGACCCTCTGCCTTCAGCCAGGCACTTCAGGATGGCACCCTGGAGATTCCACCACCTGCATCACTCCCTGGGGCTGAAGACCCTGGACCTGTTCCCACGTCTTCATCGGCGACAAGGCATTTCCTTTAAGACCCAACCTCATGAGGCTGGATGCCAACTGCTATTGCCAAAGCCTGTAAGAATCTTTAACAAACGACTGTCCAAGGGCAAGGTTAGTTGTTGAATGCGCCTTTGGGATTCTGTCAACCCGGTGAAGAATGCTTGGTCTCAGCCCCTCAAATGTCGATGCCTGCTTGAAGGCCACGTGTGTTTTCAAAAACTACCTGCGGAGGTCATTCCAGGAGCCGCTCCAGATGGAGATGGGTACGCCAAATGGTCACCAGGGCAGGTGCCAATGACGCCCCCAGACAGGCACCCCAGGTGAGGGAGAAGCTGACCACCTACTTCTCATCGCCAGCAGGTGAAGTCCCATGGCAGTATGCCGTGGAGTGAAACAGATCTTTTAAGTGCCCCATAAAAGTTATTTTAAGAACCATCCACCATTGCCTATAAAATTGCATTTCTTCCCCATCATTGTCTCTCTTTGTTTGGAAGCTATATTTAAGTGACATTTGGGAGTAAAGACTAGACCTTAACCACTTCCCTCTCCCATTAACATCAGTATTATACACACCTGGCATAGTACATCAGGTGAGCAGGAGCACTAATTAAAGTGATAAGACACAGTTAATATGATGAAAGGGTAAGCTAGGGTCCGGTCCATACAAATAGTACAGTTTACCACCATGTTCACTGGCGTGACAAAATACAAGTGGAAAAAAAACAATTTGGGAAGGGAATGTTTTTACTTTCATCTTGTCTTAGATCTGCAAAGGTGTAGGGAAGAAATAAGCAGATTAAGTCTAAATGAGATATTAATAAACAACTGAAACAACCGACTATGAAAACATAATTATTCAAGTACAGGAAAGAACATGATAGGTATGTGTGTTGTAAAAATGTTTTAAAAAAATAAAACTATTGTGTGTGCATGTAAAAAATGAATGTGTCGCCTGTAATCTTTAAGAGAACAAGAGCATGTATTTTTGGCACAACTGCAGACAGATACAGGGACTACTCATAAAGCCTAGACTTAGTAGGGGAACTTCAGACATGGCCATAAAGAGAGGGCAGGGCACTGGACATCTGAGGTACAGATAGGAGTGTGTGTGTGAGGTGTGTGTGTGTGTGTGTCTCTGAAAAAATGAAAATAATATGTAGCCATAATACAGCTAAACAAACAAATGGCCCCTGGAAGTCGTGGACCAGTCGATGGAACATAACTTCACAAAAAGTTTCAACACCCTGGTTTTCAAGTGGTTTTAAATTAAATAAATATTCACCTTTAGTCTCGTAAGAAACCAACAAGAGCATCTGTGGATGAGTTTCAATTCAGAAATCTAAAATAATGAATGCTATCCTAAGACTTTATAATCAAATGACTTTATGACTGAATTTAAACTGAACTGACGTGTGTGAAAAGAAAGGTACAATGAGGGAGGTCAAAACAACAACCAGACAACTCCTCTTCCTGTCCTTCCTGTGAGCTGGTTGGCCCCGGCAACTCCTCTCCTCTTCCTGTCCTTCCTGTGAGCTGGTCGGCCCCGGCAACTCCTCTCCTCTTCCTGTCCTACCTGTGAGCTGGTCCTCTCCTCTTCCTGTCCTTTCTGTGGGCTGGCAACTCCTCTCCTCCTCTTCCTGTCCTTTCTGTGGGCTGGTCGGCCCCGGCAACTCCTCTCCTCTTCCTGTGAGCTGGTCGGCCCCGGCAACTCCTCTCCTCTTCCTGTGAGCTGGTCGGCCCCGGCAACTCCTCTCCTCTTCCTGTGAGCTGGTCGGCCCCGGCAACTCCTCTCCTCTTCCTGTCCTTCCTGTGAGCTGGTCGGCCCAGACAACTCCTCGCCTCTTCCTGTCCTTCCTGTGAGCTGGTCGGCCCCGGCAACTCCTCTCCTCTTCCTGTCCTTCCTGTGAGCTGGTCGGCTAAATTGACTCCATTTCTAAAAGGGAAGAGAAAAACAACACATACAAGCTTAACATAATAGAACACCATAAAATATGAGATTTATATTAACTAAATACTGCTTGTGTAGTTAGAGGCATACATTTTGGAACAGTGCAGTAAAGTTGGTAATACTGTTTACTCATGGAATTTGTATTTCAGATCAAAAGATGAATGACAGGCAAATATTTAGACAGCAAACTTGTTTTGGGATATTTTCTAACCTAGGAACAACAGCTATACATTTGCCTCATTAATACTTTGATCTGAAATACCAATTAGCCTACATGAGTATACTGTAAAAATGACCTACTTTACTTCACTGTTGCAACACTTGACACTACCTGTGATGTAGAGATTTTTTTTTTTACCATTGAACTTAGCTTCAAAAAGCAGCTGATACATTTGAACCTTGACTGCTGGTTTTCTTTGCTGACGCAGCCTCTTCAGTGTTGGCACCAGGCTCATGGAAAACAGGGTCTCTTCATCCTCCTTCCGGTGAGCATCAGGTTGGGCTGCATCCCTCTCGACGGCTTGGAGCAGCCTCTGTGGAATGAGTTGAGTGGATCTGGGGGCTGGTACCTCCGATGACGCCTGGTGTGACGTCGTTCCTCTCTCTTTCTCTCCACGGCCAAATTCTGTTCCAAGGTCCTATGGTCACTTCCGTGAGGTTCATAATCTCAGGTGGTCCTACAACCAGAGGTGCTTTCTCCATTTCATCATCTTCCATGGCTGCACCGGTGGTGGTCATACTTGTGGATGATGTTGTAGAGGGTCTCGCTGCACCGATGGAGGCGATGGTCACACTTGTAGATGACGATGAGGGCCTTGATGCACCAGTGGGGACAACACTTGTGGATGGTGTAGTAGAGGGTCTGGCGGTGAAATTGCCACTTGTTGCCATAGGCACAATAAATGGATCCAGAAAAGAAAGAATGTAGCAGAAGCTCCAAGGCTGCTGGCCTGAAGCTGCTGACCCAGACCTCTTCTCTCTCTCTGATGCCTGTCCCTGAGTCCTCTCCACTTAAAATCTTATTCTACATAGACATGAACATAAGCCAAACCATTTATGCCAGCAGCACACCACCCTGCATACCACTGCTGGCTTGCTTCTGAAGCTAAGCGGGATTGGTCCTGGTCAGTCCCTGGATGGGGGACCAGATGCTGCTGGAAGTGGTGTTGGAGGGCCAGTAGGAGGCACTCTTTCCCCGGGTCTAAAAAAATTATCCCAATGCCCCAGGGCAGTGATTGGGGACACTGCCCTATGTAGGGTGCCGTCTTTTGGATGGGACGTTAAACGGGTGTCCTGACTCGAGGTCATTAAAGATCCCATGGCACTTATCGTAAGAGTAGGGGTGTTAACCCCGATGTCCTGGCTAAATTCCCAATCTGACCCTAAAACCATCATGGTCGCCTAATAATCCCCAGTTTACAATTGGCTCATTCATCCCCCTCCTCTCCCCTGTAACTATTCCCCAGGTCGTTGCTGCAAATGAGAATGTGTTCTCAGTCAATTTATCTGGTAAAATAATGGATAAAATAAATAAATTGCCTAGCATAACTATAGTTATTAGACCGCTATCATGAACATGTCACCTACTGTACACACACGGTTAACTGACCAAATTATCAGGGGTACAGTAGTATCTACCATTTCTATTACTATTTATCTGACATTCACATTCTTTCAAACATGATTATTTGGCTAAGTTACCAGGGGTAGTAACTAGCATAATTTATATGACTATTTCTTTCACACACACACCTCATTGGCTAGGTTAGCAAGCTAAGCCAATGTTACCTCACTGTATCCCAGACCGACCTCGGCAGGTCGTGGCAAACGATCTGTTCACCTGGAAGGACTACATTGTAACTGTGGACTACTACAGCAGATACTTCGAACTCGACAAGCTTCACAGCACCACATCTGCAGCTGTGATACACAAGCAGCTGAAAGCAGCCTTTGCCAGGCATGGTATTGTAGAGACTTTAATATCTGACAATGGGACCTGTTACAAATCAAATGAGTTTGAATCCTTCACAAATAGCATGGGAGTTTACACATGTCACCACAAGCCCACATTACCCTGAAAGTAATGGCCTTGCTGAAAAATCTGTGCAGATTGCTAAATCACTCATGGACAAAGCAAAAAGCAGACAATAGACTCCTACCTCAGTCTCCTTGAATACCGCAACACTCCAGTTGACTACTTCAAATCACCAGCCCAGCTGTTGATGGGCCGCAGAATTCGCTCAATTCTTCCCAGCACCAACTAGCAGCTGCAACCTGAGGTTGTCAGCTACAAGGAAATGCATTAAAAAAAAACGTGCACGGAGACAACAACAACAAAAGCGATACTACGACAGGTCAGTTAGACCACTGCCACCACTGATCGACGGAGAGTCAGTTAGAATCCAGGAGCATGGCCACTGGAAGCCAGCAGTCGTCATCCAGCCAGCTGACACGGAACGTTACATATCACGTCCGCACCGCAGAAGGAGCGGTGTACCGCCACAATCGTCGTCACCTCCTGAACACAAAATAACAACACACTGATGAGATGAACTGTTCCCCTGAAAGTGATGGACTAAACACACACACACAGCACAACATGCACCATACTTACCTGCAACACCACAAGAACTGTTTACTGACACAGAAGCATGCTCAGCATCATATCGCACAAGGTCAGGAAGAGAGGTCAAGGCCAGAGCTGTCCTAGACCTGTGAAATGTCAAAGGGTGTAGGCGGATCGCTGCCCTAAAAGAGTTCCAGACTGTAAACTTGTTATTGAAAGTTCACTTGAAATGCTTAGGTATTGTATTTGTTTGAAATGTGAAGATGTTATTTCTACAGTGAAAGCTGAGTTGCTGAGAATCCCTTGTTTGAAAAGTAACAGTATGTTGGATCATTGTTTCAGAGTCTGTTGATTCAGTTGGTGTAGTATGCAATATAAATGGGTACCTACCTTGAGTTCAAACTACAGAGCATGTATCAAAAGAAACCCTTAGAATATGTAAACATTGCTTTTGTTTTAAAAGAAGGGGATGTAATATTCACGTGTAAACATACTGAATTGTAATTGGATGCATTTTACCGCCATATCATACTGTGCTATGATTGGTTAAGACCACCCAAATGGTTAGGTCATGAGCAGTTTGATCCTGGTTGGCGATATGTGAACATGCCAGTTATAGCTAGCTAAGAAGAGCTACGTTAAGAAATATCCTGTAGTACTGCATTTTATTATTTTGTACAAAGTGTGCAAAACAAGACAAGCAGTTGTGCCAAAAATACAAATAGTCTGGGTAGCCATTTGATTAGATGTTCAGGAGTCTTATGGCTTGCGGGTAGAAGATGTTTAGAAGCCTCTTGGAGCTAGACTTGGCGCTCTGGTACCGCTTGCCGTGCGACAGCAGAGAGAATAGTATGATTAGGGGGCTGGAGTCTGACAATTTTTAGGGCCTTCCTCTGACACGTCAGCATGCTCGATGGTGCAGCAGTATAAACTTTTGAGGATCTGAGGACCCATGCCAAATCTTTTCAGCCTCCTGAGGGGGAATGGGTTTTGTCGTGCCCTTTTCACGACTGGCTTGGTGTGCTTGGACCATGTTAGTTTGTTGGTGATGTGGACACCAAGGAACTTGAAGCTCTCAACCTGTTCCACTACAGCCCTGTCGATAAGATTGCATGTTCTGTCTGTAGTCTTTTTATTCCTCACAAATATCGTCATTAATTCACCAGAATTTGTTACATCTTCATCCCATAAGTATTGAAAGTAGCGTGATGTTACAGCTATGTTTAGACATGTGCAGTTCCACAACTGAGGTAAAATTATAACCCACCAAACTAGACCTACCTGAAATATAAAAATACCAGGTAGCCTGTTGTGGCAAAGATGCAGCCGTAGCAGATTGCTAAACAGTACATCTGCATGAAGTGCCTTATTTGGAAATCATCATTTATTTGAAAATCAGTTTCCATCAATTTGTTAAAGAAAGTTTGACACAATAAAAATCCCATCCAACTAATAAAAATGTTGATCTTAAACATTTCTCCTATATCTGCCCTTCATTACAAATGTCGCAATTATTATTTATTTTTTTGACATTGCTTTTATCGAATAAACCTGACCGGTATCCTTTCTGATAGAAAACAACACTGAATGCCTCTTCGTCTTGCCAGTAACAGAACTGGAGAGGTCAGGAGGACCATCGTTCTAAATTGTGGTTGGTGGTTTTAGCAACAGCTGTGCTAGACTGGTCGACATGAATGGGGATGATGAAAGTCGTGGACCTGGATGATCTGTGCTGAAAGGAAAAGTAAAAGCCATGATTTTAGCGCTGTTGACAGCAGTGGCACTTCTAGTGTTGAGAACATGAACAGGGTGAAGGTAGTGTAAAACAAAAGTAATGTGTTCGATAGGACCACAGAGTCTCATCTACACCCTATTCGTTAAGAGATTGGTGCAGTCACATTAGCCTGGTTAATTCCCAGCTCTCAACAAGGAATTGGCCCAGAAGCTTCCCTGTTCCAGGGGGCTGGAACTGATTGAATCTGCCCAGAATCGGACTTTGCTGGCATCTTACCAGAATCCCCCAAGAAGCAGCCAGATGCAAATTTAAATAAATGTATACAAAGCTACCAGATTTGGTCATTTTAAATATTACTACTTAAAAGGTGCAGAAAGTGAAAGCCTGTCAGTACTATTAATGTTTGAGAAGGTTAACTAAGAAAGTACCGATGGGCTTTCACTGTTTGTCCCATCTAAGGTTTTTTAAATGTCAAAGCATGGGACATGTAGCAGCTCTGTGCAAAGAGAGGAAGGAAACATGATTATAGTGAATGTGGGACAGTGCAGAATTTGGTGGAGGCCAGTCACAGAAAGACTAGAAATGAGTAAAAACAAACAAAAATTCACTCTGAATGTCTTATGCAGAGGCTGCAGGACAGATTGGTGGAATTATTAGGCAGTGTTATGTACACCTCTTGGAGAGAACACGCTACACTCAACTCCCCCTGGAGTGAAAGAGGTATGTGATTGTAGGTGCGGGTAAGGATGACAGATGACACACTATTACCATTTACAGGGAACTTATTTCCTTAACACAGTAATGTGGGGAAAGGGGCTGGACTGAAGCAAAGAAAGTAGAAGTTAGAGCCCCCCCTCACCTGCCTACCCACTACTTACCTAACCTTTTAGCACCTCCTGGCACGCTAACCAAAATACAGGGGGTGGTCTGCCCAAGTCTTACCTACTATGTATAGACAGTAAATACTACAGGTTATACATGTCCACAGGCCTTTTGCCTAAGCACTGCCAAGATGCCTAACCCCTTCCTCCCTGGGAACAAAAACAGAATAATTACTAACGTAAAGTGAAAATTTTCAATGAAAAACAAAAACACAGTGCTTTTGCCATACACATACCTCAGAAGTAGTGGCTACAAAAGACTTTCAACAAAAATGTCACTCGCCTACAACCAACACAGAACATCCAAGAAGCTCAATCTTCTCCTGACAAAGGAACACTGGCTTTTATCCAGCTGGAGAAGGAGTTGGTAATTGAAAACAGCTGTTTCCCCTGACGAGAGGGTGGGTTCAGAGCGCCAATCATCGATGGGGCCGACCAATCAGCTGCTTTGTATCCAGGACGCCATTTCCTGAAATACACACATACAAACCCAAAACAACACAGAAACTGGGGAGCATAACAGGCAGAATGATGGAGATAATAGTCTCCTGGAATAAGTGAAACTACTGTAGAAAATGTTGCTTAGGTCTAGACACAGATACCTGTTCAGAAATCTTGCTCTAACAAATGTGTCATGTCAAAGGACACCTTAATAGGTCATCTTATTGACTCCATAGCCTTCATTGGAATGGTTATCAACCTGACTGTGTTTGTGGAGAAACTAACTGCCAGTTTGTAGATCATTGTGGAAGCAGCAACAGAGTTTGTAGGCAGTGCAGAATTTGGCAGATGTTACTGTCACCAAGATTGTTGATATGTTGACTCCAAATAATACTAATTATGGATTGTCTCAGTATGATGACAAGAGCTTTGGTTTTTGTTATCCTTCCGTGGAATGCCAGTAGCCTTATTGCTAACGATCAGAAGTTTAATATGTAATTGATTTAGAGATCAAACTTGACGTGATATGTGTTCAAGAAACATGGCTTATACCACTTCTTGATTTTATTATTCCTGGTTATTGCTCAATCAGATCGGTCAACTGGACAGGGTGGTGGGTGTGCTACGTTCATAAGGGAAGGTCTTGCATATTTTAATATACCTGTCCCATCTGAATATTGTAATGATGTGCTCTGAGAGTCGGGAAGCAAGTTCAGGGAGGGAGTGTTTTAATAAATAAACACAACATAATGCAAAATAAGAAACACGGACAACGCACAGATATGACACAGGAACAGAAACATTAACACCTGGTAAGGAACCAAAGAGTGACATATACAGGAAAGGTAATCAGGGAGGTGGAGTCCATGTGAGTAATGATGACGCGCAGGTGTGTGTAATGATGGTGACAAGTGTGCTCCATAACCAGTGGCCTGGTGACCAAGAGGCCGGACCGTTGATCCTGCTGAGGCAGGGGAGCCCTTCGGACGATCTGGCTGAGACATGAAAATCTGTAGCAGCTCCCGGACCCCACGTCATTCCACCTGACACAAAAAAACACTCCCTGATTCTTCCTTTAGGTGAGACGTTATTCTGAATCGATGTGCGCTGAGAGTCAGGAAGCAAGTTCAGGGAGTGAGTGTTTTAATAAATAAACACAACCTACTACAAACTAAGTAATACAGAAACATTAACGCCTGGGGAAGGAACCAAAGGGAGTGACATATATATAGGGAAGGTAATCAGGGAAGTGATGGAGTCCAGGTGAGCGCAGGTCTGCGTAATGATGGTGACAGATATGCGCCATAACGAGCAGCCTGGTTACCAAGAGGCCGGAGAGGGAGCACAGTTGACAAATATGAATGTGTGATCTTGGAAACCTACAGTGCAGGTCGTAATATTAAGTTACAACATTTTTACAACCCTTGTCGTCAACTATCTGTTGCGATGTTTGATGAAATATATGGAGAATTGGGCTCTATAGAGCGATGGTGGGGTGACTTCAATGCACTTAGCAGTAGCACACATACAAATGCTAATGATACTATTGCGGAAGATATGATGGAAACAAGAGCATTAGTATATCTTAACGATGGGTGTAGTACAAGAGTTGATGTTGTTAGAGGGGTTACATCCTGCCTGGACCTCACACTGGCTGTGTGTGAATGGAATGGAATGAATGATTCTACTGTTGTAAGTGAAGATTTCCCGATTTTGTGTACCATGACCTTTGATGTTACTATTCCAGATAGGGTATCATTCAGAAGATGGTGCTTTCATAAAGCAGACTGGGGAAAGTTTTGCGTTCATTACGTAAAGACTGTAGGAGAGGCTGGTTGATGTACAGTATGTGCTGCCTCTGTGACCTCTGATTTTGAGTGCTGTGAATGTATATGTACCAGTGAGTGAAGTGGGTGAGAAAATGATGGTGGCTCCAAGAGTGAAGAGTGAACTTAAGAGTGAACTCCAGTTATTCGAGAAAGATATAGGGCTTACAGAGTGTTGCGTAGGAATATGACTCCTGAGAAACTACTTTCCAAAGGATGAGAGCTTTAGTACGTAGGGCGTACTAAAAGAGAAATGCATCGAGACAGTTCTACTCTACAATAGGCAGGGATACTGAGCTGGGGGATATATGGTCTATTTTGAAGAAGATGACTGAAAGAAGCAAGTCCACTTGAATTGCAATTTTGGTTGTGGGTCAAAAAATGTCCGTAACTGATAAAGAAAAGGCTAACTTGTTGGGGAAGACATTTTCTAGGGTACATAATAGATACATATAAGCGATGCAGGTATGATATTTTAAATGTGCATGTTAATGTGTATAAGAAAATGGATACTGTTGACGTCTTCGGATGCTGGGTTTACCATTCATGAGACGCGTTCAGCCTAAATAGGCTGTGGGTATACAGCCCCAGGTCATGATCAGTTATGCTATGTAATGTTTAAGCATCTACCTGATGAGGTCATGCATGTTCCCCTGGGATTATTTAATACTATGTGGAGGGGGTTATACCTCCTGGTTGGAAACGTGCAGTAATAGGACCTTTTGTAAAGCTTGGTAAGGTCCCTTCATGTGCTGATAGTTATAGACCAATAACACTGACTTCTAACTGATGGAAAAGATGATTGTTATATTTCCTGGAACATAGAGGTTTATTGAGTCAATGTCAAAGTGGATCCCGTAAAGCTAGATCTACTTTGGATGCATTTGTAAAAGTGAGCAATTGTCGGAGAGAGCCTTGTTTATTCTCTATTTGGTTAAGTCAGGGTGCAACTTGGGTGGGCAAATCTGTGTTTCTATTTCTTTGTTGGTCCAGTATGGTTCCCAATCAGAGGCAACTGTTTATCGTTGTCTCTGATTGGGGATCATACTTAGGCAGCCCTTTTTCCCACCTTAGATTGTGGGATGTTGTTTTTGCATAGTTGCTGTCTAGCCTTGCAGAACGTCACGTTCGGTTTTGTATTTTATTGTTTTGTCGGAGTTCAGTATTAAAAATCATGAACACTTTCCACGCTGCGCTTTGGTCTCATTCATCTAACGACGGACGTAACAGAAGATCCCACCACAAACGGACCAAGCAGCCTGGTCAGGAGGAGAGGACACGACGGAAACCCGAGATGCAGCCCCGGGGGCAGATGACGTGGGCGTTGGTGCTGAGGGGTGAGTCCGAGACCAAGGAGGAATTCTTGGACCGTTTGAGCGAGGAGTGGTGAGCAGTGGAGAGGGACAAAAGAATTTGGAAAGGTTGGAGTCTGGAGCAAGACAGTCGCTTTGAGGAGCGTGTGACCCTTCAGGCACCATGCTTTGCGGTTACATGTACTGTGTCTCCGGTACGCATCCACAGCCTGGTGCGCTCTGTACCAGCTCCCCGCATTTGCCGTGCTAGAGTGGGCATTCAGCCAGGACAGATTGGGCCGGCTCAGCGCCCCTAGTCTCCGGTGCGTCTCTTCGACCCAGGATATCCTGCGCCGGCTCTGTGCACTGTATCTCACACAGCCCAGTGCGCCCTGTGCCAGCGCCCCGCAGTTGCCAGGCTAGGGCGAGCATCCAGCCAGGATGGGTTATGCCAGCTCTGCGCTCCAGACCTCTGGTGCGTCTCCACGGCCCAGTATATCCTGTGCCAGCTCCGCGCACCCGGTCTCCTGTACGTCTGCCCAGCTTGGTAAGCCCTGTGCCAGTTCCATGCACCAGGCCTCCAGTGTGCCTCTCCAGCCTGGTGCGTCGTGTGCCAGTTCTACGCAACCGGCCTCCAGTGATGATCCATGACACAAAGCCTCCAGTGATAATCCATGGCCCGAAGCCACCAGTGATGATCCATGGCACGAAGCCTCCAGTGGTGATCCATGGCACGAAGCCTCCAGTGGTGATCCATGGCCCGAAGCCTCCAGTGGTGATCCATGGCCCGAAGCCTCCAGTGGTGATACATGGCCCGAAGCCTCCAGTGGTGATCCATGGCACGAAGCCTCCAGTGATGATCCATGGCACGAAGCCTGCAGTAATGATCTATGGCACGAAGACTCCAGGGACGGTCTGCAGTCCAGAGCCTCCAGCGACGGTCTGCAGTCCAGAGCCTTCAGTGACGGTCTGCAGCCTAGAGCCTTCAGCAGGGGTCACCAGTCCAGAGCCGCTTGTGAGGGTCCCCAGTCCGGAGCCTCCAGCAACGGTCCCCAGTCCGGAGCTTCCAGAGACAGTTCCCAGTCCGGAGTCCGTGACGACAATCTATGCTCCGGAGTCCCCGGCGACTATCCCCGCACCAGAGGCGCCACCAAAGTGGGGGGAGCCTCAAGCGGAGCGAGGTCTGCATTCTGCACTGGAACCTCCACCGAGAGGAGATGCTCACACTGACCATCCCCTATACGTTCAGGTTTGCTGCCGGAGTCCGCACCTTATATATATGACCTTAGGGAGCGTTGTTTATTATCTATTTGGTTAGGTCAGTGTGTGACTTGGGTGGGCAAATCTATGTTTCTCTTTCTTTGTTGGCATAGTATGGTTCCCAATCAGAGGCAGCTGTTTATCGTTGTCTCTGATTGGGGATCATACGTAGGCAGCCATTTTTTCCACCTTAGATTATGGGATCCAGTTTTTGCATAGTTGCTGTCTAGCCCTGCTTTGGTCTCATTCATCTAACGACAGACGTAACAGCAATGAAGTTGAAAAAACAAATGGCTACTGTCTTTTTTTTTTACATTGAAAAGGTTTATGACTCTATGTGGAGAGAAGGCCTACTAATTAAGATGGAAAGGCTTGGTATTGGGGGGAGATTATATAACTGTTTTCTTTATTTTTCTAGCTAAAATAGGATCCATTTGATCTGATTTCTATGGGGAGTTGACAATGTTATTCCTCAAGGCAGTGTTATCACTATTTTACATCGCTGCTACTCTCTATTATAAGTGATGCACCGATATTACATTTTTTGCCGATACCGATATCTGATAATTTCCTTGCCAAAACCTATACCGAAAGCCGATATTTAAAATTTTAGCTGCCTTTTAAGCATTCTAGTACAGTTAAATAGTTAACACACAAACATGGACACAGCGGTCTAAGGCACTGCATCTCAATGCAAGAGGCATCTTTACAGTCCCTGTTTCGAATCCAGGCTGTATCACATCCGACAGTGATTGGGAATCCCATAGGGCGCTGAACAGTTGGCCCAGCGTCATCTGGCTAGGGTGTACATGCACATTTCCAGATATCATCAACAGTAATACAATCAAGGCACGGCATAGTACAGGGAGAGCTCTGCAGTGCTGATTTATGACATCTGCATGTGCATCAGATGGCAATAAGATCATATTGTACAGCATTTCCACCAGGTAACATGAATACAAAGCCGGCGAGTGGTGGTTAGAATAGGATAGGAGGCCTAAAGTCTGTGTAACCAATAGAGAGTCAGAGTCCCGAATGTGGGAACAAACAGTCTGTCCCACAGTTGGGTAAAGAAAGTTAGTAGTCAACAAAGTATGCAGGATTCATGAGGCAAATAGCAAAAATGCACAAGAAAAAATATATATATAATGACTTGGGGCTAGCTATAGAGTCACTCACCCCAACAGTGGGTGTGTGCTGGAGCCGAGCGGTAGCTCAGGAGAGAGGGGTGAGTGTGGTGGGGGTACCTGTACCAGATGGGGAGACAAGCCAGGGCAGACGGCTTGAACAGATCGCCGGGTGGAATCCAAGTAGCAGTGCAGCAGGCAACAGAAGTAGGTGTCTCACCCACTTGGGAGAAGCTTTTATTTCTGGAGGCAGATTTCTTGTAGAAAATGCCAGTGAATGGTCTTTGAACAGCAGGAAGGGGCTTCAGAGGACGCTTCAATGACTCCTGCCACTTGTTGGGCACAAAGGCTTCAACACCTTTTACGTCACACCTTAGTGCTAATTGAAATTGTGTCTGGTCTGTCCTTACAAGCCTGGGAGCCTTAACTCAGTTTACATACACTTCTGACCCACTGGGAATGTGATGAAATAAATAAAAGCTGAAATAAATAATTTGCTCTACTATTATTCTGACATTTCGCATTCTTAAAATAAAGTGGTGATCCTAACTGACCTAAGTCAGGGAATCTTTACTAGGATTAAATGTCAGCAATTGTGAAAAACTGAGTTTAAATGTATTTTGCTAAGGTGTATTTAAACTTCCGACTTCAACTGTATATACTAACACACTTGGGAAAGAGTCATTGACAGGTTTGCACCGACAGTTTCATTTAGTTTCATTTCTAATCTTTATGGATGGACTAACATCCTAGTGTTGTGTAATATAACTCGCAAACATTGTGACCATTTAGTTGGAGAAAGGATAATATGTATGTGAAAGGATTGTATGTGTGTAAAATTGTGAAGTGTTGTTACTGCAGTGGGGTCGGAGGGGGTGTTTTTGTGTAATTAAATAGGTAGAAATATTGTCCTGTAGCTATTTGACCTTGGAAACTGTGATGTGTTACCACAAATAGTACAAAATCATGATTTGTAAGAGTGTTTGGTGCCTGCGTTTATACATATTATCTGCAAGAGTTATCTTCATGGAAAATTACGATATAGTTATGCACTTGTAATTTGTACTTGCTAATAGAATTTTAGGAATATTATTAACACCATATTCCATGCGTTTACTCACCACAATCCATTTAATTAATATTGAGGAAGTGTTCAATATTTGGCATCAGGAGAGCACAGTGCATGGAAGAAAGCAGTGAGATATGCAACATTGCATTATAGTGGAGATTTTAGCATGTAAATCTTGGGAGGGGCAAAAAAAAGGTGGGATGCAAGCCAGCAAAGCCACTACCAACACAACACTAAACAATACATAAATTGTACTATAACGGTGACAAATGGTGCCCACAAACGGTTAGGGCCTACATAAAGCTGTCTCAACAGCAGTCCCAACAATTTACCACTGCTACACCTGGCTATCATCGGAGCCTTGTCTGGCAGCGAAACAGTTCATTCAGCCTCATTTAGTGCCTTTAAAAAAACAGCTGATATGGCTGACTTGCTTAAAACAAATGTGGTTTCTACTGACAATTGAGATGTACAAACTGTGGCATAAGGGGACGAAAAGTGTATAAGAGGCAATCTGTCATTTCAATTAAGACAATGAGCGAGCTAGGACGGACGTAGTCAATGTAACTATTTGTTTAGCACCTTTGAAATGTACAGCGACAGAATTCAGAACATGGGCCATTTTTAGTGTTCTCCCTGTACACCAAGTCAGAACTGTAAATAAAGGGGGCATATAAGCAGACAAGGAAAGCTCTTACAAATTCAATGATTACATTTCACTAAAACAGGTTATAGGATACATGTGCACCACCAAGTCAGAACAGTAGGCGAAATTAATAGGGGTAAATAGACCACAGTATTAGGGTGAGGCATATGGGCTCCTAACAAATCATGCTTCATTGACAGCATGGCCAATGTTGAATGTTTGTCATTTTAAACTTGGAAAGAGTCCCTTAATCCCAGATTTGGGACCATACAGCCACTCCATTGAATAGTAGGCTAGTGATTGCTTTGCAATGCTTGCAGTTAGCCACTGTCACTGATTCCTTCCAAACCACTGTTGTGACGTCACTATCATTAATGTGATGACTGCTATTTATCGAATAATTGCCTACTACTTTTAATTAATAACGTAACAATTAACTCATTAGGAATTTGGGGCACCACAGGAAAAGTTGTTTACAGAGTTACTATCTCCCGACTTAAACGCTAAAGATCTATAAATATCTCTTACATTTAATAACAGTCAATTATGAAGTATTACCTCATCAGTCTCATTCTGAACATCACAGTATTCCTGGATCCGCAAGAACCCTAACCTAAGTGATGAATCAGCAATACACAAATTGGCTTATTTATTTACTAACTAAATAACCACAGAAATGCATAAACACACACACACAGTATAGGTTATTGATTATTAACATAATGCAATGAAAACAGTTCCTAGTGGACTAACAAAAGCATGACCATTTGGTTTCCCAATGGAAAGGGAGGGGTGGTAAGGAGAGAGGGAGAAACAAAGAGAGTCAACTTACCATACATACATTTGGAAGCTACGCTCATGGGTATATGAATATAAGTACTGTAACAACCGCTCATTCGGATTAGAAATGCAATATATATTTATGCATAGATGTCTTTGTCGTCTCTCTGTTGAAACCTTTATCAGTCTATGGGGAGTAGTTCGATGTAAGTCTCTGGTTGTCCACCAGAGGTCACAATGTCCTTCTTAGTTGTAGGTTTGTTTGTCTTGGAGTGTTCTTAGAATGGATACTTCAGGTGTCCCACATAGTGGTGAGAGGAAAACTTTTCTTCCCTCTCGTCTTTGGTCAAATTTTCCCAGACTACTTTACATAACCAGCTGCAGACTGTGAATGTTTGGTCTAGTCTTTACCTTCTTCACTCTCGAGAGTTTCAGAGGGTCTTACCAATGAGGAGATGGGAGAGGCAGGACTTGCAGCACGATCAGCGTCAGAAATAGAACTGACTTACATTTTAGCCAATGGCAACGCAGACGCTCGTTGGCGCGCGTGAGTAGTGTGGGTGCAATAATTGAATAATATAGATTTCAAAATGTATTTTTGTATGTTTGTATGCAGCTTTATTAACTCAGTTATATATATATATATATTTTTGTTTTTACATTGTTTGCAAACTGATATGTTAAACGAATTAATGTACTGAAATAAGTAGGACATGTGACATAGAGAGTTGTCTATTCATAGTATGAGGCTAGTTTAACGTCTCTCTCCATTGAAACATGCGGTTGATGTCAACAAACCTACTTCCAAAATAGATTACAGTAATGAGATGTATCCACCAATCCAAAGAAATGGTAGGTTGGAGCTCGACAGCCCGTCGTGCCACTTTGTGGAGAACGACTCTCATTGTTAGGGCGGAGAGACATGTATCTTGTCAGTATATCCATCATCTTTGGTTTAATGAAGCTTTTTCTTTACATAAGTTCCGGGTAGCACGGTTTCCGTTTTGTCCGGGGAATGTTGATAGTGGGACACCATCTGCATTTGTGCAGAAACTAGCTGTCTCATACACATGTTTACTTATTTCAAGCGTTTTATCCAAAGAAGTACACTAACTAACATAAATGAGTTGTAAAGGAGAATCAAATGACTCTCCTTCCAAACGCAAAGTTGTGTATGTCTATAGTCCTCAATACACCGAGACATGCGACTCGCTATCAAAAGTCCCCAACCGGGTGAGTTGAATGGGAACGCTAGCTAGCTATGGATGCTCGCCAGAGTGGCAATACTTTGGTCATTATTTACAAGTACTGAACGATTTTTTTTTACTCCGTGTCTAGGCAAGTATGGTGCATTCACTCATAGAAGCGTATGGTTTACTTCAACACATGAGGTAAGTTAACTTTGCATGTTTGTCAAAAATAAGGGATTGAGCTAGCTAACGTTAGCTCTGGCAGGGCGTTGTTCTGTTGCCCTCTACTCTCGCACTGGGTAAGTTTGTTAAATGATTGACTAGACTGTAGAATGCTGTATGGAGTGCACCTGGTGTCATTTCTCCAAAATAGGAAACAAACAACTTTTACCCCAGTCTAGCGCTGGCCAACGCGCATTATATTAGCATGCAGCTCGAAGTGCAGAACGCATGCGTATGGACCAGAGCTAGTGCGCTGTCTAACTATGTTGGCTAACGTTAGCTAAGCCATTTTCTTTGTTTAACCAACTGAACTTGGTACTTGTTTTACCTACATTATATGGACATTTGAGAAGTTATTGCTATTATTTTCGGTTAGAATAAACCAACTAGTTAAATAGTTAACCTTACCATCCTGCTCCAATGCCAGTACCACATTCTTAACTCTATCTACAGTTCTCGAACAATATGGATTAGAATCCTGTAAAGTAACTAAATACAAACTCAAGAACAGTCCTTCAGTATCTATGGTCCGTTCATTCTTTCAGTGTTGTGAAGCCCCGTGTTGCGACCATTGAGGAGATGGCCAAGTTCCACACAGACGCCTACCTGGAGCATCTCCACAAAATCAGCCAGGATGGAGACAATGATGACCCCCAGTCCGGGGACTTTGGCCTGGGTAAGAGGAGAGGGAAGAGCAGGGTCTCTTTTACTTACGTTGACACACATCAATCCAATGTATTTATAAAGCCCCTTTTTTTTATATAAGCAATTGACACAAAGTGCTTATACAGAAACCCAGCCTAAAATGCCAAAGAGCAAGCAATGCAGAAGTAGAAGGACGGAGGCTAGAAAAAAACCCACTAGAAAGGCAGAAACCTAGAGGAAACAGGCTCTGAGGGGTGGCCAGTCCTCTTCACGGCTGTGCTGAGTGGAGATTGGAAGAGTACATGGCCATTAAGGCTATATAGTTTTTCAAGATGTTCAAACATTAATAGATGACCAGCAGGCTCAAGAGAGGAGGGGAGGGGATTGAGAGAGGGGGGGGGGGGGTTGAGGGGGAGAGGTATGTACATAGTCAATGGTAGGCTTCGAGGGGACTTCTACAGTAGATGAACCTATAGCTCATCTCTTGGCAGTAGTACTGTAGACTACTTTACCACTGACCTCAACCGAGAGTTTCTGAGCATTCAGTCAGCCCACTGACACCCTTAACAGATCACAGCAAAATCAGTTTACTTAAACAGAACCATACTCAATCATGAGGCATCAAAGCCAAAGAAACGGAGTAATATTAATAAATTCTATAGATGGAAGGAAAGTACTGTAGAAACTTAATAAGAAACGATTAGGCAACAACAAATTCAATCCCTTCTAGACAATTTGCTGGACAAAATGTTTCACTGTAAGAGTGAAGGTGTAGACTTTGCAGTATAAAACCGAAATGACTCCAGAGTGGTGCGACAATACATCGTAGTGTTAGCTGTGCCACAAGAGATTCTGGGTTTTGGGTCCAGGCTGTTATTTGAAATGTTTCTAAAAAAAGTCCCCTATGGGGAAAAATAAATGGTAGAAAAACAATTGGAACCATTTCCCTGTTTGACCCCCTAGGTTTTATGGGTATTATGACACCTCCACTGTGGGGGTCTGTAAGGAGGCCTGCGTCTTGTGACCGTAGTGTACCTGTAGGTATGAATGACGGGACCAAATTGGAGAGAGATGTAGGAATATGTCCATGTAATGCTTTGTTGGTTAACAGTAAAACTTTGAAATCAATGACTGAGAGGTAAGTGGGAGAGTACATTCATGCAATGGTCTCATGCTAGCAGTAGAGGGTGCTCTAAATCTGGAAAAGAAAACGACACACCACCGGGCGAAAGGTTTAAACGGCTGTTTTTGGCAACACAATATGGTTACATAATCAATTTACATTAGAAAACCTCCATTGATGCTTAAATATATACAAATGACAGATTAGCATTCCTACTGACAGAAGACACTTCACCCCATATGTGTCTTTCAGAATTAAGATTTTGGGTGAATCTCAATAGTAAATATCAACCAAGGGTGAATCTCAATTGTTTTTCCTTTATTGTATTGGTTCCCTGTGTCCTCTCCTTGTCTCCTCAAAGCCCATTGGCGCAGAAGATCTTATGTGTTTTGAGAGGGAGGTGAGGACATGAGGAATCAAGGAAATAGAATTTAGATTCTCCCTAGGTCAGCATGTCATCAACACTCTAGGGCTGTGGCTGGGAGACAGGAAATATGCAACCCCTTTCTGTTGTTATTTAATGGGTTAACACTCTTCTGCTAACCTTTCTATTCTAAAAATGTCTTAATCTCACCTTATCTCAATCTTTCCATTGATCCCTCCCTTCACCACTTTTCCTTTTCATTGTCTCTATCTTCTGCTTCCTCCCTTTGTTTCTTCTCCACAGCTCTGTCTGGTTCTCTCTCTCGCGCTCTCTCTCTCCATATTATGTCTATATACAGTGTTTAATGATGTGCAAATAGTTAAGTACAAAAGTGAAAATAAATATGGGTTCTATTTGCAATGGTGTTTGTTCTTCACTGGTTGCCCTTTTCTTGTGGCGAAAGTTAACAAATATTTCTGAGGTGATGGCACACTGTGGTATTTCAACCAGTAGATATGGGAGTTTATCATAATTGGGTTTGTTTTCAAATTCCTTGTGGGTCTGTGTAATCTGAGGGAGATGTCTCTCTAATATGGTCAAACATTTGGCAAGAGGTTAGGGAGTGCAGCTCAGTTTCCACCTCATTTTGTGGGCAGTATGCACATAGCCTGTCTCTTGAGAGCCAGGTCTGCCTACGGCGGCCTTTCTCAATAGCAAGGCTAAGCTCACGGAGTCTGTACATAGTAAAAGCTTTCCTTAAGTTTGGGTCAGTCACAGTGGTCAGGTGTTCTGCCACTGTGTACTTGCTGTTTAGGGCCAAATAGCATTCTAGTTTGATTTTTTGTTGTTGTTGATTCTTTCCAATGTGTCAAGTAATTATCTTTTTGTACCTCATGGTTTGGTTAGGTCTAATTGTTGTGGTTCTGGGGCTCTGTGCGGTCTGTTTGTGAACAGAGCCCCAGGGCCAGCTTGTTTAGGAGACTCTTCTCCAGGTTAATCTCTCTGTAGGTGATGGCTTCGTTATAGAAAGTTTGGGAATCACTTTCTTTTAGGTGGTTGTAGAATTTAACGGCTCTTTTCTGGATTTTGATAATTACCGTGATCGCCCTAATTCTGCTCTACATGCTTTATTTGATGTTTTATGTTGTTTGCAGAATTCTGCATGCAGACTCTCAATTTGGTGTTTCTCCCATTTTTTTTTGTTGTGAATTCTTGATTGATGAGCGGACCCCTGACCTCACAACCATAAAAGGCAATGGGTTTTATAATGGATTAAAGTATTTTTAGCCAGATCCTAATTGGTATGTCAGATTTTGTTCCTTTTGATGGCATAGGAAGGCCCTTCTTACCTTGTCTCTCAGCTTGTTCACAGCTTTGTGGAAGTTACCTTTGGCGCTGATGTTTAGGCCGAGGTATGTATATATTTTTTTGTGTGTGCTCTAGGGCAGTGGGTTCCAAACTTTTAATGTCCCGTACCCATTCAAACATTCAACCTCCAGCTGCATACCCCCTCTAGCACCAGGGTCAGTGCCCTCTCAAATGTTGTTTTTTGCCATCATTGTAAGCCTGCCACACACACACTATACAATACATTTATTACTCATAAGAATGAGTGTGAGGTTTTTGTCACAACCCGACTCATGGGAAGTGATAGAGATCTTATAGGACCAGGGCACAAATAATAATAAACAAGTTGCTCTTTATTTAGCCATCTTACATAAACTTATTTGTTCATTGAATATTGTGAATAACTCACCACAAGTTAATGAGAAGGGTGTGCTTGAAGGATGCACATAACTCGCAATTTTGGGTTGTATTGGTGAGAGTCTGTCTTAAATAATTTCCCACACAATCTGTGCCTGTATTTAGTTTTCATGCGAGTGAGGGCCAGGAATCCACTCTCACATAGGTACGTGGTTGCAAAGGGCGTCAGTGTCTTAACAGCGCGAAGACAGGATACTCTGAGCTCAGCCCAATCCAGAAATCTGTCAGTGGCTTTTGATTTAAATTCAATTTTCACAGGACCGCTTGTTGCAATTTCGATGAGGCTCTCTTATTCAGATATCGGTAAGTCTTGCACTGTCAGGCCAATTATGAAAGAGAGAAGAAAAAAAAAGATATGGAACAGTTGAAAACCTCAAGGGTAGAGGACGCAAATGCATTTTGCCCACCAGGATAGGGAGGAGGATGGATGGTGAGAAGCAACAAAATCCCCAAGAATCACTGAAAGAATTGCAGGCCTTGGTGGCGTCTTTGGAAGGGCTGCCACCTCCACAACCACAGACTCTTTGGAAGGGTTGCCAGAAGAAAGTTGCTTCTGACCCCAAGACACAGAAGCAAGTGCTTGGAGTTTGCCAAATGTCATTTAAATTATGACTGGAAGAAGGCGCTCTGGTCAGAAGACCAAAATTGAACATTTTGATCAGATACAGCATTGTCATGTTTGGCGTCGAAACAGAGATGCATACAAGGAGAGGTACCTCATACACACGGTGAAATATGGTGGTGGGTCAGTGACGTTTTGGGGCTGTTTTAATTCCAGAGGTCCAGGGGCACTGGTTAAGATTGATGGCATAATGAATTCCAACAAGTGTCAGCCAAATTGTCCTAATAATCTTTTTAATTTAAAAAAATGTGTTTAACCAGGTAGGATAGTTGAGAACAAGTTCTCATTTACAACTGCGACCTGGCCAAGATAAAGCATAGCAGTGTGAACAGACAACAACAGAGTTATACATGGAGTAAACAGTAAACAAGTCAATAACACAGTGGGGGAGGGGAGAGTCTATATACATTGTGTGCAAAAGGCATGGGGAGGTAGGCGAATAATTACAATTTAGCAGATTAACACTGGAGGGATAAATGATCAGATGGTCATGTGCAGGTAGAGATACTGGTGTGCAAAAGAGCAGAAAAGTACATAAATAAAGACGGTATGGGGATGAGGTAGGTAAATTGGGTGGGCTATTTACCGAGTTGGTAGAGCATGGCGCTTGTAACGCCAGGGTAGTGGGTTCGATCCCCGGGACAACCCATACGTAGAATGTATGCACACATGACTGTAAGTCGCTTTGGATAAAAGCGTCTGCTAAATGGCATATATTATTATTATATTATTATTATTATTACAGCTGCAGCGATCGGTTAGCTGCTCAGATAGCAAATGTTTAAAGCTGGTGAGGGAGAAAAAGTCTCCAACTTCAACGATTTTTGCAATTCGTTCCAGTCACAGGCAGTAGAGAACTGGAAGGAAAGGCGGCCAAATGAGGTGTTGGCTTTAGGGATGATCAGTGAGATACACCTGTTGGAGCGTGTGCTACGGGTGGGTGTTGCCATCGTGACCAGTGAACTGAGATAAGGCGGAGCTTTACCTAGCATGGACTTGTAGATGACCTGGAGCCAGTGGGTCTGGCGACGAATATGTAGCGAGGGCCAACCGACTAGAGCATACAGGTCCCAGTGGTGGGTGGTATAAGGTGCTTTAGTAACAAACCGGATGGCACTATGATAAACTGCATTCAGTTTGCTGAGTAGAGTATTGGAAGCTATTTTGTAGATGACATCGCCAAAGTCGAGGATCGGTAGGATAGTCAGTTTTTCTAGGGTAAGTTTGGCGGCGTGAGTGAAGGAGGCTTTGTTGCGGAATAGAAAGCCGACTCTAGATTTTATTTTAGATTGGAGATGTTTGAGTCTGGAAGGAGAGTTTACAGTCTAGCCAGACATCTAGGTCCTTATATATGTCCACATATTCTAAGTCGGAACCATCCAGGGTGGTGATGCTAGTCAGGCGTGCGGGTGCAGGCAGCGAACGGTTGAAAAGCATGCATTTGGTTTTACTAGTGTTTAAGAGCAGTTGGAGGCCACGGAAGGAGTGTTGTATGGCATTGAAGCTCGTTTGGAGGTTAGATAGCACATTGTTGCCAAATGAAGGGCCAGAAGTATACAGAATGGTGTCGTCTGCGTAGAGGTGGATCAGGGAATCGCCCGCAGCAAGAGCAACATTATTGATATATACAGAGAAAAGAGTCGGCCCGAGAATTGAACCCTGTGGTACCACCATAGAGTCTGCCAGAGGACCGGACAACATGCCCTCCGATTTGACACACTGAACTCTGTCTGCAAAGTAGTTGGTGAACCAGGCAAGGCAGTCATTAGAAAAACCGAGGCTACTGAGTCTGCCGATAAGAATATGGTGATTGACAAGAGTCAAGCCTTGGCCAGGTCGATGAAGACTGCTGCACATTACTGTCTTTTATCGATGGCGGTTATGATATCGTTTAGTACCTTGAGCGTGGCTGAGGTGCACCCGTGACTGTCTCGGAAACTGGATTGCACAGCGGAGAAGGTACAGTGGGATTCGAGATGGTCAGTGATCTGTTTGTTGACTTGGCTTTCGAAGACCTTAGATAGGCAGAGCAGGATGGATATAGGTCTGACAGTTTGGGTCCAGGGTGTCTCCCCCCTTTGAAAAGGCGGATGACCGCGGCAGCTTTCCAGTCCTTGGGGATCTCAGACGATATGAGAGGTTGAACAGGCTGGTCATAGGGGTTGCGACAATGGCGGCAGATAGTTTCAGGAATAGAGGGTCCAGATTGTCAAGCCCAGCTGATTTGTACGTGTCCAGGTTTTGCAGCTCTCTCAGAACATCTGCTATCTGGATTTGGGTAAAGGAGAAGCTGGGGAGGCTTGGGCGAGTAGCTGGGGGGGGGGGGGGGGTAGCCAGGAGGAAGGCATGGCTAGCCGTTGAGAAATGCTTGTTGAAGTTTTCGATTATCATGGATTTATCATGGATTTGGCCATAGGTGGACTTTCCAACAAGACAATGACTCAAAACATACCTCAAAATCCACACAGAACTGGACAACAAAATCAGTGACAACAAAATCAATGTTCTGCCATGGCCATCTCAGTCGCCGGATCTCAATCCAATCGATAATCTGTGGGCTGAGTTGAAGAGGGCAGTTGATAAGCGCAAACTCAAGAATGTGAAGGATCTGCATAGAGGAATGGCCCAAAGTTCCTCCAAATGTGTTCCTTAACCTTGTAAAAAATTATAGGAAAAGACTCCATGCTGTTATCCATGGAAGAGGTGGTTGCTCTAAGTACTAAATGAGGAGTACCAATAATTATGAAAGCTTGATTTTGGTGAAATGTGTTTTCTATTAAATATTTGTATGATTTTGGTTGGTTCCATTGAAACATTATTAAAGTACAGTATTTCTCATGTTGATATTGAGTTTCTCTCTAATTATATTGTTTATTTTTAAAATTATTGTTTGTGCTTTGCCAGTCAGGGGTGGCAGTACTTTTGGAGCCCACTTTAAATGGACTGTTTGAAAATGGTAAATTATTAAAAAAACTAAATGTGACTCGCATTGTTATTTGGCATACCCACGACGGGGTACGTGTACCCCATTTTTGGGAATTACTGCTCTAGGGCAGCGGTGTCTAAATGGAATTTGTATTTGTGGTCCTGGGAAGTGGACCTTTTTTGGAACATCTGGGGTAGAGGTCGACCGATTATGATTTTTTTTTTTCAGCACCGATACCGATTTTGGAGGACCCAAAAAAAAGCCGATACCGATTAAATCGGCTGATTTATAATTTTAAAAAAATGTATTTGTTGTAATGAAAATTACAACGATACTGAATTAACACTTATTTTAACTTAATACATTAAAACCAATTTAGCCTCAAATAAATAATGAAACATGTTCAATTTGGTTTAAATAATGCAAGAACAAAGTGTTGGAGAAGAAAGTAAAAATGCAATATGCGCTATGTAAGAAAGCTAACATTTCAGTTCCTTGCTCAGAACATGAGAACATAAGAAAGTTGGTGGTTCCTTTTAACATGAGTCTTCAATATTCCCAGGTAAGAAGTTTTAGGTTGTAGTTATTATAGGACTATTTCCCTCTATACCCTTTGTATTTCATTAACCTTCGACTATTGGATGTTTTTATAGGCACTTCAGTATTGCCAGTGTAACAGTATAGCTTCAGTCCCTCTCCTCGCTCCTCCCTGGGCTCGAACCAGGAACACATCGACAACAGCCACCCTCAAAGCAGCGTTACCCATGCAGAGCAAGGGAAACAACCACAGGCTCGGAGCGAGTGACGTTTGAAAGGCTGTTAGCGCTCGCTAACTAGCTAGCCATTTCACTTCGGTTACACCAGCCTCATCTCGGGAGTTGATAGGCTTGAAGTCATAAACAGCGTAATGCTTGACGCACAACGAAGAGCTGCTGGCAAAACACACGGAAGTGCTGTTTGAATTCATGTTTACGCACCTGCTTCTGCCTACCACCGCTCAGTCAGATACTTAGATGCTTGTATACTCAGTCAGATTATATGCAACGCAGGACACGCTAGATAATATCTAGTAATATCATCAACCATGTGTAGTTAACTAGTGATTCTGATTGTTTTTATAAGAAGTTTAATGCTAGCTAGCAACTTAACTTGGCCTACTGCATTTGCGTAACAGGCAGTCTACTTGTGGTGTGCACAAGGACAAGTTAACTGTAAGGTTGCAAGATTGGATCCCCCGAGCTGACAAGGTGAAAATCTGTTGTTTTGCCCCTGAACATGGCAGTTAACCCACCGTTCCTATGCTGTCATTGAAAATAAGACTGTGTTCTTTAACTGACTTGCCTAGTTAAATAAAGATTTAAATAATGGTGTTAAAAATGGTTATGAAAACTTGAAATCGGCCCTAATTAATCGGTCGACCTCTAATCTGGGGCTATATGCTGCTGTAGGCTCTCCTTGGTTGGTGGCAGAAGCACCAGATCATCAGTAAACGGTATACATTTGACTTCAGATTCTACTAGGGTGAGGCCGGGTGCTGCGCACTGTTCTAGTGCCCTCACTAATTCGTTGATGTATATGTTGAAGAGGGTGGGGCTTAAGCTGCATCCCTGTCTCACCCTCCGGGCCTGTGGAAAGAGATGTGTGTGTGTTTTGCCAATTTTAACCACACACTTGTTTTCCCAGAAGTGGTTAGTCTATGGATTCTTAAATTACTTTGAGCTGATTTCTGACGTTCTGTTCCTTTTTCCATAGTGTTTCTCTCTCCTCACATATGTTTCCACTTCTTTTGCTTATTTACTTTTCTGTCATTTCATTCTCTCTCTTCCTTTCGCCAGGTTATGACTGCCCGGTGGTGGAGGGTATCTATGACTATGCTGCAGCGGTCGGTGGTGCCACCCTGACTGCTGCCCAGTGCCTGCTGGATAAGAGGGGTGAAGTGGCGATCAACTGGGCAGGAGGCTGGCACCACGCCAAGAAGTAAGGTTAAACTGTGTGTGAGGTGACCGGACAAGGACCAGGGTGACATGTTGATGAATGTGTTACCAAAGCGTTCCTAACAGGAGGACACACTGAATTATGTTAGACATATATGATCGTCAACACAGAAGGCCTCTAAGTCATTGAAAAGACAGCAATGCTTTTAAGTATTTTCTGCATCTCTCTCTCTCTTTCCCCGCTCTCTCTCGCAGGGATGAGGCATCAGGCTTCTGTTATGTGAATGATGCTGTGCTGGGGATTCTCAAGCTGAGAGAGAAATATGAGAGAGTTCTTTATGTGGATGTGGACCTTCATCATGGAGATGGTACACACACCCCTTTATCCTTTACCTGAATTCTCACATCTAAATGTGGATTGATATTGTGTAAATATTATCTCCATATGAGTACTGTATGTGGATACAAATGTTTTGCTACGGTTAATTGTTTTGTTCTGTCAAGGAACAAAATCATTGTGTTTTTAGAGAACAATGTAATGTTTCTCAGGTGTGGAAGATGCCTTCAGTTTTACCTCCAAAGTGATGACTGTGTCTCTGCACAAGTTCTCCCCCGGATTCTTCCCAGGTCAGTGGCTATACCTAATACAGTACTAACGACCTTTCTACTACAGTTGGAAATCTTCTGTGTGCGGGCCTCTAATTGCTTAATTTCAGTATTATTGTTTAGTTTAGCACTGGTATTCTCAAGTTTAGGATGTGCATATCACCCTCCATTTCATCATAAACTTCCTTTACCTGCGGTCCTTCCTCCTTGGGGGACTGCTTGCATTAAAACTTAAAACTGTACAACTGTACAAATAGGTGTGAAATCCGCTAACAATCTGAGAAATCAACCAACTAGTTTGAGAAACATTGATCCATTATACTCCCACTCTCTCTCTGTCTTAGTAACCCTACCATCTTGTGTTAGGTACAGGGGACCTGTGTGACACAGGGATGGGGAAAGGAAGATGGTACGCTGTCAACGTCCCTCTGGATGACGGCATCAAAGACGACAGATATTTCCACGTCTTCACCAGGTTATTAAAGCTAGATACTTTTTTATTTACGCTGGTTATGACATAAGATACATGTCATCTTTTAATGGTTAACACTATCAGCAACATCAGAGACATGCTGCATGTCCTCTGCTTTCTCAGTAACGGAGATTTACAGACCTAATAAGCTAGAATTGCACGTTAGAAGTTTTGTTGATACTCTACAACTGTTTTTCTTGTTGCAGAACCGTGATATTGTCTTTGTATATCTTATATGCTATGGAAACAACCATTTTTGAAGTCAAATGAAAACATTGTGTTCAGTACATAGTCTTAACTGTAACCGTCTTATATTATAATTGTTATGTTAATATTTAACCTCTGTTTTGATGATTGTTGTACCGATCAGTGTGATGCAGGAAGTGCAGGCGTTGTTTAACCCGGAAGCAGTAGTGATGCAGCTGGGAGCTGACACCATGGCCGGGGACCCCATGTGCTCCTTCAACATGACCCCTGTAGGGGTGGCCCAGTGTCTTTGCCACGTACTGGACTGGCACCTACCCACACTGCTGTTGGGAGGAGGTGGGTCTGACAACACACACACACACCAGGGTTTCTGTTAGCTGGTAATTGTCGGCTTTGGGCTGAAAAAATACATTTTAAAGCTGATGAATAAAATGGTAGCCGGCCAAATTGTCTGGAGCTGCATACCATACATGCCAAAAATCATGCTTAAGCACCTTTCTCTCACTCCGTGCCCGCTGCCTAACGTCCATGCACCTGCTAGTGAGGAGAGGGAAAGATCGAGAGAGGGGCCTTGGGCTACTGTTGATTGCTAGGATGGAAGCCTTTTTCATTCAAGTAAAACAAAAGTTAGAGAGTAGTCCCCTACAACGGGACAAGTTTTAATATTGAATTGGACAAAGATGACGAGAATGTTGGCGCTGCCAACAGCAGTCTACTGGGCAACTCGCTATTCAGGTAGGATGCCTTTTTTCCCCTGTTATTATTATTTTATACCATTGTTGTTATTGTAGGCCTATTTACTAATTTAATCCAGGTTTTTAAATGTGCCAAACGTATTTTGTTTAGACTTCTTCTTTGGCTGAATTAAGTTCAATCTGTCTTTTTAATTGTGCTCCCTAGGTTAGAAGTAGGCCTGTTGTAAAATAAATATTATTACCATATTGCTGCTTTTTGTTGGGTAAGGTAGGCACTAGCCTTTCTTGGTAATTGCTGCAATATAGCCTGCTCAAAACTTTTGAAGGTTTAAACCAGTTAGCATGTGTTTTGTTTTATTCTGTTGAGACATTTTCTTTGGCCAAATTAAGTTCCAACTGTAATATTGTGATTGCCGCAATATAAAATCCTGCTCATATTTCCCCAATGAACAATTGCTTGACTTTTGATATTAACTTAATAAAGTTAAAACTTTTGCAAAGGTGTGGCTATTAGCCTATTATACTGCAGGCCTATTATATGAAGGCAGTGTGCCCAGCGCACTGAGGTGAGGATTTCTTTTTAAGTCTACCAGAATTACTCATGTAATCTAACAATATAATGCTTAGATTTTATTGGAAAAAATATTCTGAAAGAAAAATGAATGGCTCCTGTACGCCTATATCTATATAACAGACGCAGTAGCCTATCTAACGAGGATAAATAAATACATGTCGATGTCGTAGCATGCCGCTGGCATATTTTGAACTCTCCCTCTCTCTCTGAGGCTAGTCCTAATCTTTTTTATATTTAAAATGTTCATATCATACAGTGGATGCCTAAGCGCGTAGGCTTGCCCTGATGCATTTTAGTGCTCAAATCTCCATCAGCTGACCGTGAGGTGGACAATTATTATTTAAGGAAAGTAAAATCAAGAAAACAATAGGCTATAAAGTCTTCGATATACTACACTTCAAACACTGTGTTTTTGTCATTTATTTTAGGCTGTTTTTGAGGATGCGTAAATGTAATTCATTTGGCCGATATCCTCGTTTGTTGATGGCGCTGGCTGTGTGGGTGGACGCCCTTAATGGATTACGCACCCAAGGCATATATGTATGACCGATCTCAAATATCCGATAAATAAGAATCGCAATCCTAACGGAAACCCTGACGCACGCACAGCCCCACACACCGCCTGAAACCACAGCCCAGTGTCTACGCCACGTACTAGACTAGCACCTACCCACACTACTGCTGGGAGGTGGCGGGTCTCATATCCGCTCGTACACACCGACACACACACACACGCACACTTACACAAAGACAACGGAACACACACACATCTGAAACCACAGCCCAAGCTCCAGACCCCTCAGCCCTGTACCAGATGATACCTGTTAATTACACCAGTACAATGAAGCCTTTTTACTCACTACAATCCCTCCCTCCCTCTTTCTCTCTCTCTTTCCTCTCTTCTCTCTTTAGGTGGGTATAACCTAGCCAACACGGCCCGTTGTTGGACCTACCTGACTGGGGCCGTACTGAGACAAACACTGGCCTCTGAGATACCTGACCATGAGGTGAGAGTAAACACACACACCATACATAGCCCCAAACACACAAAGCTCCTCACACAGACATGCACGCACAAACTCAAATACGCTGACACACACACCCTTCGGTCAGTCTTCGCTGAGTCATTCCCTCTAATAAAAGATGGCTGCCGGCCCTCAAAGGGCTTGTTTCCAGGTGAATCAGGAGGGATGGAGGGAGTAGGAGAGGAGAGAGGGGACAATGCCACTCTGTCCCCTCCAGACCTGACAGAGAGGGTCTCTGTGCTTCTCTTTCTCTCCATCTCCATCCCTCTCTTTCTCTGTGTTTCTCTATCAATCTCTGCCCTCATCTTTTTTTCGTCTTCTTAGAAGGACCTTGTGTGTTTTATTCCGGGGGGGGGGGGGCTGGTTTCTTTTGGCGGAAAGATTGGCGAATTCCCATATAATTACATCAGTAGAAAAAGGGAGCAAATGAGGGATAGAGCTACAAAGAGAGAGATTTGTGTTCCATGTACAGTGAGGGGTAGTTATCTTACTCTCCTGAGACAAAGAGGGTCTTTCTGTAGTGTGTGTGTACGCGCGTGCGTGGGCCATGATAAAGGCACCTTTTGTTTCTCCTCCACCAGGTCGGGCTGTTACATCATGTGACCTTTAACCTCATTAAGAAGGGGCTTACAGCAAACAAGTCTAACCAGCTGCTACAACACACACAGCCACACAAAATCAAATACCCCCGAAAGTCTCCCCTATTTTGACCCTCTTGCTCTGGCCATCAAAGAGTGGTATCCCTTTTCCGTCAAACACATACTCTCCACAGCCAGCTACCTCCTGTTATTGTGTGCCTCCACTACTCCCCAAACAAAACACTATTTAACTCTGGCCTGCTGTGGTCTGGAGAGGATGAGGTAGAGAAAAGGATGGAGAGGGTGAGCAGGAGAGTGAGCGAAAAATGAGAGGGACTTGTAGTAGTATCGTCGTGTGTGTGCGTGCGCCGGAGAGGAATATTTATCCACAATGACCAAGCAAGGTGAGTTTCTGAGAAGGGAAAACAAAAAGCACTTTGTTGTACCTGAGACTGAGAGAGGCCAGAGCTCTCCTCTCCTTCCCCAACAGGCTGCAGCTTTTCTGGGCAACCAGTACAGCTCCTAAATAGAGGTCGACCGATTATGATTTTTCAAAGCCGATACCTATACCGATTTATTGGAGGACCAAAAAAAAGCCAATACAGATTACTCGGCCGATTTTTATTTTATTTTTTAAATATTTTTAATATTTTTATTTTATTATTATTATTTTTTATTTTTTTTATTTACCATTTATTAAAAAAAATATTATATTAAATGTTTATTTTATTTATAGTAATGACAAATATAACAATATTGAATGAACACTAATATTTTAACTTAATATAATTCCTCAAATAAATAATGAAACATGTTCAATTTGGTTTAAATAATTCAAAAACAAAGTTTTGGAGAAGAAAGTAAAAGTGCAATATGTGCCATGTAAAAAAGCTAACATTTAAGTTCCTTGTTCAAAACATGAGAAAATATGAAGACTGGTAGTTCCTTTTAACATGAGTCTTCAATATTCCCAGGTAAGTTTTAGGTTGTAGTTATATGACTATTTCCTTCTATAGCATTTGTATTTCATTAACCTTCGACTATTGGATGTTTTTATAGGCACTTCAGTATTGCCAATGTAACAGTATAGTTTCCGTCCCTCTCCTTGCTCCTACCTGGGCTTGAACCAGGAACACATCGACAACAGCCATCCTCGAAGCATCGCTACCCATTGTTCCGCAAAAGCCGCGGCCCTTGCAGAGCAAGGGGAACAACTACTTCAAGGTCTCAGAGCGAGTTACGTCACAGATTGAAACGCTATTAGTGCACACCCTGCTAACTAGCTAGCCAATTCATATCGGTTACACCAGCCTAATCTCGGGAGTTAATAGCCTTGAAGTCATAAACAGCACAATGCTTGAAGCACAGCGAAGGGCTGCTGGCAAACGCACGAAAGTGCCGTTTGAATGAATGCTTACGAGCCTGCTGCTCAGACTGCTGTATCAAAGGTCAAATCATAGAATTCATTATAATATAATAAAACACACAGAAATATGAGCCTTAGGTCAAATCCGGAAACTATCATTTCGAAAACAAAACGTTTATTCTTTAAGTGAAATACGAAACCGTTACGTATTTTATCTAACGGGTGGCATCCATAAGTCTAAATATTCCTGTTATATTGCACAACCTTCAATATTTTGTCATAATTACTTAAATTCTGGCCAATTAGTTCGCAAAGAGCCAGGCAGCCCAAACTGTTACTCTGACTCTGCATGCAATGAACGCAAGAGAAGTGACAATTTCCCTAGTCTAATATTGCCTGCTAACCTGGATTTCTTTTAACTAAATATGCAGGTTTAAAAATATATACTTCTGTGTATAGATTTTTAAAAAGGCATTGATGTTTACGGTTAGGTACATTCGTGCAACGATTGCTTTTTTCGCAAATGCACTTTTAAGTCATCCCCCGTTTGGCGAAGTTGGTCTTCACACAGTTTGCAACGAGCCAGGCTGCCCAAACTGCTGCAAATAGCCTGACTCTGTTGCACAGAACACAAGAGAAGTGACAATTTCCCTAGTTAAAAGAAATTAATGTTAGCAGGCAATATGAACTAAATATGCAGGTTAAAAAAATCTATACTTGTGTATTGATTTTAAGAAAGGCGTTGTTAATGGTTATGTACACATTGGTGCAACGACGGTGCTTTTTTTCGCAAATGCGCTTGTTAAATCACCCTTTTGGCGAAGTAGGCTATGATTCAATGATAAACTAACAGGCACCGCATCGATTATATGCAAAGCAGGACAAGCTAGATAAACTGGTAATATCATCAACCATGTGTAGTTAATTAGTGATTATGTTAAGATTGTTTTTTTATAAGAAACGTTTAATGCTAGCTAGCACCTTACCATGGCTCCTCGCTGCACTCTCATAACAGGTAGTCAGCCTGCTACGCAGTTTCCTCGTGGAGTGTGATGTAATCAGTGTCCAAAAATGCCTATTACCGATTGTTATGAAAACTTGAAATCAGCCTCTAATTAATCGGCCATTCCGATTAATTGGTCGACCTCTACCCCTAACCCCCCTGGAACAATGGAGTTTGTGCCAGGGCTAGGGGCTATTGGCCAGACACACAAGGGCCTCCATTCAGACCATCACACACTCACGGGCAGAGAGAGACATACACACACATACAAACAGTGACATTGCAGAACCTCCAGAGTCGCCACCATATCTGAAAGTGTGGGAAGGGTGGTTGTTGAAGAGCGTAGAAGAGATGGCGGACCCGATTTAAACTTAACTGTGAATACATGATGAGTCCGATATCAAATGTTACCGTCATCTCCCTAGTCTATTCTCTTTTCATCAATGGAGGGAGAGTTAAAAATAAATTGAAAAAGCGTATACATGCATGGCTGTAAGTCGCTTTGGATAAAAGCGGCTGCTAAATGGCTTTTATTAATAGATGCCCGTAGCTTCGGGTGCCCGTCTGTTTCTGCTCTTTTGCCAAGTTCTTATGGAATTGTCATGCAATGTTTGGCTTGACAATGACAATGGAGTAGGCAAAAGCACAAATCAGTCTGGGACCTGGCTACAGGGACAAGGCTAGGTGACCTGTATTGTCTGTTAACCCCGATGTCCTAATCTCTGACTGAGTCTTTAACACCTAAAAATACTAATTAGGGTCAAAGGTCATCTAGCCGAGATTAGCTGAGTCGGTTGTTTTTGAAGGCTGTGGGTTTCTCCCTGAATGACACCCTATTCCCTATGTAATGCGCTACTTTTGACCAGGTCCCATAGCCATTTGGGACTTGGCCTGTGGGTTTGTTCACATTCAGTTCTTATCTTAGATTGAGGAAACAGTTTATTTTGGACCCAACCCACTCGAGGGGTTCTATAGGCCTGAACTTGCCTTGCTTTTGGCCAGCTCAGTGTGTGTGTGGAACCGGTCTGTCTCCAGCCATTCAACATCTTTATTTCCTCTTTTTCTCTTTAGTCTGTTTTTTCAGATTTACACTGAGTGATTCCCAGCACAGCCCCATGCAAAAACAAACACAGAACTCAGACTACCCCCTTATACCCCTCCCTCTGTCCCTCCCATCATCCTCCTCCACCCTTCCCTCTCTCACCGCAGCAAGACTGTGTATGACCAAGGCCCCTCCGTGATACCCAAAACAGAGTTCAGTAGAAAATAAATGAGATGGGTAAGAAGTAAAGGGCTATTAGGACAAAACAAAATCCCAGGGTTTTTGGTATTTCTAGTACAGCGTTCTCCAACCCTGCTGTTCCTGGAGAGCTACCGCCTTGTAAGTTTCCACTCCAAACCTAATCCAGCGCACCTGATTCTAACAATTAACTGATTGATAAGATGAATCAGGTTAGTTACAACTGGGGTTGGAAAGCCCTGCTGTAGTGAATAGGCTGTGTTCCATTATCCACACAAACAACATACTACTTAGTATGAAACCATGTATTGAGCATGCATTAGTAGTATTCTAGTATGTACATTTGAACATAGGATAAGTACTATAGGCTTAGCCTGTCCCGCCCCTGTACTTCCTGTTTTCAGCCTTGGTACTTCCTGTCCTCTCTGGCGTGTGTCCCTTCCGTCTGCATGTGGGGAAGTACTAGGCTCCCGGAATACTGGCCTCAATCACCGGAAAACTGAGCTGGGATGAGGATGTGAGTGTGAGAGAGAAACAGCCTGTTCTAAATAGAACAGAAGAGGTACATCACAAATGTAGTGCACTATAAAGGAAATGGGGTCCCATTTAGGATGGGCCGCCAAGGACAATGAGGATCAGTGGGCCCTGACCTGGTGACTGACTGACTATTTTCTCTGTTGTATTACCTTTTTGTAGAAGTCCAGGCCACTTGAGAAAGGGGTGGTTGGACTGGGGGGGGGGTGATTTAGGAAGGACAGTGAGAGAATGGGGATAGGTAGAGAGACACACAATGACTACAGAGAGAGCTTGACATTAGTTTCAGGACTGCGGAGAGGGGGAGGTGGGAGAAGGAAAGATGGATATCGAGACAGCGAGGGAGAGACCTCCGTTGTAGGGCTACAGAGAAAGATAGACAAGCCTACGTGCGCTATGTGACTGGGTTGACATTTTATTTAGGAACTCTCTCGATTTGTTTTCCCAGAGCTTTTTCCACAACATTGACTCTTTATATCTGGAGTTGTAGTCATTTCTGAGATGTAGAGGAGAACAGGAACAATAAACAAGGGTTGGATTCCTTTTCTATTCTGGCCGAGGCTAGTCTCTCTCCAAACCACCAAACACATAAAGATGGGAAGGGAGAGGGAGGGAGAAACATACAGGGGAGAGAGTGTGGTGGGGGGGATTTAGTTACAGTATGGTACATTTATCTGGGCTATGATATGACATTTGAGCATGTTGGGTATTTTGACATGGAGCCTGTGGGGTTTGGGCTCTCAGCCCATTCGTATTACCCTATCCCCTTATATACTTGTATCTCTTCACCCCATCTTTCTGCCCATCTTTTTGGTCTCTCGTCACCCTCATTCAATCCCTTTCCCCCTATCCCGATCTGTGGGTTATGATCCGTTCCAAACTGTCTGTCAGTCCCCTTTTCTGTCTTCCTTGACCTCACCCCATCCCCCCCGCTCCAGTCTCCCCCAGTTCTTCCTCTCCAGTTTCCCTCTTAATCTCTCCTCTGTCCCCCCTCATCTCAGTACTGTAGTTCCATTCCAACCCAAATATCCTGACAGCAGGAGACACACACAGCAGGAGACAGGACTGTACTACTATGGGAGCGTTAGGTTCATGGGAAAATTGGTCATCTTTGTGTTTCCTGTTTTTAGTAATCCCTTGCATGTTGAGTTGCGTCAGGATGGGGGAGGTGTACCGGAGAATCTCAATGGGGCTAATTGGGAACAGACGCGCACACACAAGGGTCTGCTAAATTACTAAAAATGTAAACACAGACACAAACGCACTGATACACACACACTCTGCCTGAACCACTATGAAACAGCTATTTGACAAAGACAAAGCACCCAGTGTATTTCAAATGAGCAGGAACACACACACACAGCTGTGGGAGTGTGTGTGCATGAGCTTGTGTTATAAGGTGTGTGTACACTCCATGTCTCCTGGCGTTCCTAATGTTCCTTTATAGAGCCATTCTGTATTGTTCATTTTTCCACCAGTGCTATGCCGTATTTACATGATACTTCACTGGGGGGCTAGGTGGCTAGCCAGGGTCTTATCGAGACTTTACACTGATGTGTCTTTGTTTGTCTCAATAAGATAGCATCTGTTTGAAATGAAATAATGTCTTGCTGCTTCATCACGTCTTTCACTTGCAAAGTTCCCTCAAAGTGACTCTGTTGTGGTTAATTCTGGCTCTGTGTTTGCTTCCGTTTTGTCTTTCCTGAATCAGTTCTTAACTTAACATGTAACATTTTACTCCCTTCAGTTGTTTTGAAGTGGTGTTTGTAGTGTTTGGCTTCTGTTCCTAGATCAGATCTTCACAACTCAATGCTTGTTTGTGGATGTTTGATTCCTAGACCAGTTCTGCACTGTGGCTAATGCATCTCTTGTTTGTTCATTTCCTGGACCAGTTCTTACTAGAGGTCGACAGATTATGATTTTCCACCGCCGATACCGATTAAAATGTACATTATTTTTTACATTTGTAATAGTGACAATTGCAACCATACTGAATTAACACTGATTTTAAGTTAATATAATACATCAATAAAATCAATTTAGCCTCAAGTAAATAATGAAACCTGTTCAATTTGGTTTAAATAATGAAAAACAGTGTTGGAGAAGAAAGTGAAAGTGCAATATGTGCTATGTAAGAAAGCTAACGTTTCAGTTCCTTGCTCAGAACATGAGAACATATGAAAGTTGGTGGTTCCTTTTAACATGAGTCTTCAATATTCCCAGGTAAGAAGTTTTAGGTTGTAGTTATTATACGAATTATAGGACTGTTTCCCTCTACCATTTGTATTTCATTAACCTTTGACTATTGGATGTTTTTATAGGCACTTTAGTATTGCCAGTGTAACAGTATAGCTTCAGTCCCTCTCCTCGCTCCTCCCTGGGCTCGAACCAGCAACACAACGACAACATCCACCATCGAAGCAGCGTTATCCATGCAGAGCAAGGGGAACAACTACTAGAAGGCTGAAGTTTGAAACGCTATTAGTGCGCGCTAACTAGCTAGACATTGCTTGACGCACAACAAAGATCTGCTGGCAAAACGCACGAAAGTGCTGTTTGAATGAATGTTTTCGCGCCTGCTTCTGCCTACCACCGCTCAGTCAGATACTTAGATACTTGTATGCTTGTATGCTCAGTCAGATTATATGCAACGCAGGACACGCTAGATGATATCTAGTAATATCATCAACCATGTGTAGTTAACTAGTGATTATGATTGATTGATTGTTTTTTATAAGATAAGTTTAATGCTAGCTAGCAACTTACCATGGCTTACTGCAATTTAACTGGGTCACACATTCTTATTTTCAATGACGGCCTGTGTTCTTAACTGACCCAGTTAAATAAAGGTTAAAAAAATATACAAAAATCTGCGCCCAAGAATACCGATTTCCGGTTGTTATGAAAACTTGAAATCGGCCATTCCGATTAATCGGTAGACCTCAAGTTCTTACCAAAACCTCCCCTTTTTTTTATACTAGAACAAGTTTACATACCCTACATTATTAATCTCATATGTATACGTATATACTGTACTCTATATCATCTACTGCATCTTTATGTAATACATGTATCACTAGCCACTTTAACTATGCCACTTTGTTTACATAATCATCTCATATGTATATACTGTACTCGATACCATCTACTGTATCTTGCCTATGCCGCTCTGTACCATCACTCATTCATATCTTTATGTACATATTCTTTACTCCCCTACACTTGTGTGTATAAGACAGTAGTTTTGGAATTGTTAGTTGGAATACTTGTTGGTTATTACTGCATTGTCGGAACTAGAAGCACAAGCATTTCGCTACACTCGCATTAACATCTGCTAACCATGTGTATGTGACAGATACAATTTGATTTGATTTGACATGTTAACTCTCCTCACTCTGCAGTTGGACGTTTGGTTCCTAGACCAGTTCTAATCATTGATTTTAGCACCATCTCTCTTTTTTTCCCGTACCAGTTCTTACATTTGAACCCAAGTCTTGTTGTATTTGGTTTAAATCTGTTCTACATTGTGGTTAACACGCTACTCTCACTGTTTTTGTTTGTTGTTGTTTACTTCAGTTCTTCACAGAATACGGCCCTGATTACTCTCTGGAGATCAGTCCCAGCTGTCGACCGGACCGCAATGAGACCAAACAGCTGGACAAGGTCATCTCCACCATCAAAGGTATCAGACGGCGTAACCACAGTCTAAACTCACACACCCTAGTGTTAGCAATTACGTCACAACCACTACCAAAAAAACATAACGGTCAGACACTTAGAGAAACCACTCGCAAGCAACAAATGGTCAAACTTTGGCCACTCTCTCACACATACACCAAATGGTGTCTTTTGTTGACTGTTGAGTCCCGATGGGGCTGCTTTAGTTTAAGGACAGGGTTATTTTTATTTAAACATCCAGACCATCAGTTTATATAGACACATTAAAAGACCAGAGCGCTGTGTGTGTGTTAGTGTTGCACAGTATACCAAAACCTCCCCTTTTTTTATACTAGAACATGAAAACGGTACAGTACTAGAATTTCATACTTTCAGTACTTCTGTCAAATGTCTCATATCTACTGATAGAGATGATCAACTCTTTCTTATAGCGCAGCCGTCCTCTTATTGCGCTGTGCCTGCTCCACTTACTCATTGCTAGCTCTAGCCTGTCCTGAGGAGCCACTGCACTCACTGGGAGTCTAGACTGCATCATGTTGGCTCCCCACTCATGCTGCTCAGAAGTAAACACCCTAGAATAATGCAATACGGCATGTATAAACTTTGCAACTATTAATTACTGTTTGCAAAACAATGTCCATTACAGGCTAGGACACTTTACAATGCAAGAAGATACTGGTAGCTTCCAGCGTTGTAGGCTAAATTTCCTTGCTAGCTTACAGCTGAAGCTAGCTTCAGTTCACTACCCTCATACTTTGTAATTAAGTTTCAAAATAAGCTGATTTGAAAGCTGATTGTCACCAAAAACCAAATGTATTGCTGAAAACGTTATTAATTCACTTCTTCTCTCCTGTCTCTCTCACTGTGTGAATGATGTCATTAGGTCTTAGAGACAGTGCACACTTTAACAAAAGAAGAAATTGCTTCTATGAAAGTGTTGATCCGTACAATACAATGAGTCCCAAATGGAAGGAAAACAGATTGTTTTTCATCTGTAGCCCCATGAAAACAGCCAAAACAAGCTCAATAATTCAGTGCCTGCAAACACTCCTAGTGAATTGGTTTAGTCTGTCTTGATTTACCTAGTTTATCAATAAAGATGTACAATTGTGTAGTTAGATTGGTAAAAATTCAAATTGATTGTATTATTGATTGATTAATGCATACCTGGCTCTTTTGAAAAATTGACATCAAACATTTCAAATATAATTATATTGAACTCAAAAGATGTCTGGATCAAATAAAGGCACTTTAATTAGAAGATTGCATTGGTCCTCCTTTATGATGACCGATCTGTGACATTGGCTTTTTTTCCCCCATGAAATCGTGATGATATAGAGTGTCATGATACTCAACCTGGTATCGAAGTAAAAATGTGGGTTTCGTGACAAATGTTTGTGTGCCCCCATATGGCCCCCACAGTTAACACAGCAGGGGGTGTTGTCAGCACCCCAAGGAGACAAATCTACCCCTCACCTAAAACTCGTCACCCGACCTCCACATATACACACACTCCCTGACCCCCTCTTCTTTGGGAGGGCACAGGCCCAACATTTGTCAGCCTGCTGGCCTGGTGTGTTCTGTTCTGGCTGTGGTGAAAACACGGATGTGTGTTTTAATGTTTCCGGTTAATCAGAATGTCAAACACTACTCTCTTTGTTACGACTGGAAAAGTGGGGGGTGAAATGTTAGAGACAAATTCATTCTACAGTGAAACGTACTCAATACTCAGATTGTCCAATTTTGATGGTACATCTGTATGTGGATGAACAAGTTTCGCTGTACACACATTTGCACACGGATTTGTCTGTATATGTGTGCTGGAGTGTTGACCCCTGTCTCACCCCCTACCCTGTCGTTCACTCTGGTTAGGGGGTGTGTGTGTGGTGGTCTCTTGGTGTATATGCTGCTGACAGCCACACTACACTACTCCAGGGGGACCAGCAGTAGTTTGGTTGGGATAGACTATGGGCTAGGGAGTAGAAGTAGGGTGATTAGTGGAGGTATGGGGGTGTCTCTGTCTTCAAGGCTGGCTAGGGAGTAGGAGGCTGGAGAGTAGGAGCTAGCGTATGGTGTCTAGGGACCCAAATGGAACCAGACAACTGATCTGTTGAAAACAACATGGATCCATCAGTGGATGGACCGAGGGATGGAGCGGTAAAATGAAAGGCAGACAATGTGCGGTCGGTCTAGTGTCACATCTGCTCCTTCAGTTCAGAGATCCCTTGTTTCCTTTCCTCCTATTCTGATGGGATTTCAATCCATACATTTAAATGAAGGTGATGTCCTTCATTCCCTGTTTTCCTTTCTTTTCTCTCCGCTCTTCCTAATTCTTTTCTGTGACTGGGGGTTCAGGTGCTCTTGGTTTTACCAAGTGTATGTGACGACAAAACACACACCCCTTCAACCATGTTGTGTGAGAGAAACATACCACATACAGACAACTGTGGTACTAGTTGAGAGCAGGATGTGGTTGCTAGACAGCTGTGCCAGAGTGCAGACTGGAAGCTAATGTTTACCGCAGTTTCCAATCTAAGGAAACCAATGATTACAACCATTGGTCCCAAACAAGGGAAACCATTTGAACTGTGTCTGTCAGGCCTGGAAACAGACGCACAGCACCACACAGGTTTAGGTTATCACGCCATGAGCCGGGAGCTTGAGTCTTGACACACGAATGCACACTATGGCCTAACAATGTGGTCTACTGCCCTGGTATGGGCATGCCAGCCGTGGCATGCCAGCATCTATCACCACCACTGCACAGCTGTAGTTAACACAGCATCAACAGAGACCATGTCTTGCCGTTTAGGTTGATTTGTTTTAATAGCTTTTATGTGGAGCGACCGGGGGCAGTTATGAGCCCCGTGGGGAGTCTGAATTCAAATGACTTGTTTGTGTGTGTGAGACTGACTGCCTTGCAGAAGTTTCCTTCTGAAGATGATTACCAAACTTTAAATCACACTTTTAAGTCTGTCCAATGTCCTTGGTGGCCATTTTGGAAAGATTTCAACAATCAGGAGGAAATAAAACAGTTTCTTTTGCCGTCTCTATTGGGCGCACTGCCAAATTACCGACTGAGATTAATGAATTAAGCAGCGTTTTCATTAGATTTCTACCGCATGACGGCAGCGGCAGGAGCCGTCTCTCCGACGTTTATTGGTTTATTTACCACATAGTCATGTTTATGAGCCTTCAGATTAGTGGATTCGGCTATTTCAGCCACACCCATTGCTGACAGGTGTATAAGATTGTACGTCTGTTCAATCTATGTCGGCAAACATTGGCAGTAGAATGGCCCTTACCGAAGAGCTCCGTGACTTGCAACGGGGCACTGTTAGAGTATGCCACCTTTCCAACAAGTCAGTTGGTCAATTTTCTGTCATGCTCGAGCTGCCCCGGTCAACTGTGTAAGTGCTGTTATTGTGAAGTGGAAACGTCTAGGAGCAACAGTGGCTACGGCGTCAAGTGGTAGCAGAATGGGACCGCTGAAGTGCATAGTGCATAAAAATTCTGGCCGAGCAGCTGCACACAAGCCTAAGATCATCATGTGCAATGCCAAGCGTCTGCGGTGGTGTAAAGCTCCCTCCATTGGACTCTGGAGCAGTGGAAATGCATTGTCTGGAGTGATGGATCACGCTTCACCATCTGGTAGTCCGACGGATGAATCTGGATTTGGTGGGTGCCAGGAGAACACTACCTGCCCCAATCCATAGTGTCAACTGTAAAGTTTTGTGGGCGAGGAACAATGCTCTGGTGCTGTTTTTCATGGTTAGGCCCCTTAGTGAAAAGTGACGGGAAATCTTAACGCTACAGCATACAATGACATTCTAGACAATTCTATTTTTCCAACTTTGCGGCAAAAGTTTAAGAAAGGCCCTTTCCTGTTTGATAAAGCGGGGTCCATACAGAAATGATTTGCCAAGATTGGTGTGAAAGAACTTGACTGGCCTGCACAGAGCCCTGACCTCAACCCCATCGAATACCTTTGGGATGAATTGGAACGCCGACTACACGCCAGGCCTAATCGCCCATTATCATTGCCTAACCTCACTAATGTCCTTTGGCTGAATGAAAGCATGTCCCCGCAGCAATGTTCCAACATCTAGTGGAAAGCCTTCCCAGAAGAGTGGAGGCTGTTATAGTAGCAAAGGTGGGACCAACTCCATAAATGCCCATGAGGGGCGGCAGGTAGGCTTTCCACTAGATGTTGGACCAGTAACTGAAAGGTTGCTGGATCGAATCCACAAGCTTACAAGGTAGAAATCTGTCGTTCTGCCCCCGAACAAGGCAGTTAACCCAGTGTTCCTAGGCTGTCATTGTAAGTAAGATGTTTTTAAACAGGAGCCAATTTTGTTTTCAGCATTTGAATTTATAACTGATCAAAACTCATTTTCTCGTGGCTCTCATCCCTCTGCAGCAGACATACAGTGCATTTGGAAAGTATTCAGACACCTTTGACTTTTTCCAAATTGTGTTACCTTACAGCCTTATTCTAAAAATGGATTTAAAAAATTCACTCTTCAATCTACACACAATACCCCATGATGACAAAGCGAAAACAGGTTTTTAGAAATGTTTGCATATTTATTCAAAGTAAAAATGGATACCTTATTTATATACATATTCAGACCCTTTGCTATGAGACTCGAAATTGAGCTCGGCTGCATTCTGTTTCCATTGATCATCCTTGAGATATGTCTGCAATTTAATTTGGAGTCCACCTGTGGTAAATTCACTTGATTGGACCTGATTTAGAAAAGCACACACTTGTCTATGTAAGATTCCACAGTTGACAATGCATGTCAGAGGAAAAAACCAAGCAATGAGATCAAAGGAATTGTCCGTAGAGCTCCGAGACATGATTGTGTCAAGGCACAGATCTGGGGGACAGTACCAATAACTTTCTGCAGCATTGAAGTTCCCCAAGAACACAGTCGACTCCATCATTCTTAAATGGAAGCAGTTTGGAAGTTTGGAACCACCAAGACTCTTCCTAGAGCTGGTCACCTGGCAAAACTGAACAATCGGGGGAGAAGGGCCTTGGTCAGGTGACCAAGAACTAAGTGGCCAGACGGAAGCCACACCTCAGTAAAAGGCACATGACAGCCCACTTGGAGTTAGCCAAAGGGCACCTAAAGGACTCTCAGACCATGAAAAACAATATTCTCTGGATAATTATTTTAGGCAGATGTTCTCTTTTCTGTCTCATCCTCCCACTGAATGAAGAGTATGGTAAGGAATTCTTTCCAAATAATATAAACAATGGAAAATTAACAAATGTACAGAAAGATTAGTGCGATGGCCAAATTAGAGGAATACCTTTTTGAGGCTATTAAATACTTTCAGTCTGGAAAAATGTCAGGGATTGATGGTATACCAGTGGAGGTATATCAAGTATTTTTTGATTATTTTAACTGTCAGGTACTCAGCTGGAAGGTCTGATTTCTCTATTATTAAAACAAGACCCAGATGGCAAATATAAAGACCCTGTCTATCTAACATAAAAAACTGGAAGCCCCTTCCGCTTCAATCTCGTGATGTGAAAATACTAGTGAAATGCATAGCACTCAGAATTAAAAGGGTTTTACCAGGTATTGTTCATCCTGATCAGTCAGGTTTTTTACATGGACAATACACTGGAGATTTTGTATTACAACTACTAGAAATAATAGAACATCATGAAACGTATAAGAAGGCTGGAATGGTATTTATAGCGGATTTTGAAAAGGCATTTCATAAAGACCTGGATTTTATTTATAAATTAATGGATTTTTTTCAATTTCAGTAATTCTCTTATGAAATGGGTAAAAAAATAATGTATAGCAACCCCTGGTGTAAAATAGTAAATAACGGCTACTTCTCAGAGTTTTGAATTGTCAAGAGGAGTTAAACAAGGGTGTCCACTGTCACCATATCTATTTGTAATGGCCATCGAAATGCTAGCTATTAAAATCAGATCCAATAACAACATTTAGAAGATTAGAAATCCAAGGCTTAAAAACAAAGGTATGCCGATGACTCAAGTTTTATATTAAGTCTGCAAGCTAGATCCCTGCAATGTCTCGTTAAAGATCTAGATAACTTTTCCTTGCTCTCTGGACTAAAACCTAATTATGATAAGTGTACAATATTGCGTATTGGATCTTTAAAAAAAATACAACTTTTACATTACCCTGCAGTTTACCTGTAAAATGGGCTGATGGTGAAGTAGACATACTCAGCGTTCATATCACAAAAGAGATAAATAAGCTCCCCACAATGAATTTTAATTGAAAACTTGTAAAAATAGACAAGATCCTGCAACCATGGAGAGGTAAATATCTGTCTATTTATGGAACAATTGCCCTGATTTTAACTCCTTAGTCCTATCAGTTTACTCAGTTGCTTATGGCGCTGCCTACTCCTGATGATTTGTTTTTAAAATCATATGAGCAAAAAATATTTAGCTTTATCTGGGACGCTATAAACCAGGCATGTTTTTATTTTGTCTATCTATATAATGAATATGAATTTGGTGGGTTGAGATTATTAAATATAAAAGCACTAAACCTCTCTTTAAACGCCTCACTCATTCAAAACTTTTATTTGAACCCTAAATGGTTCTCAAGTAGAATGTTGCAAGTTCAAACCCCCGAGCTGACAAGGTACAAATCTGTCGTTCTGCCCCTGAACAGGCAGTTAACCCACTGTTCCTAGGCCGTCATTGAAAATAAGAATTTGTTCTAAACTGACTTGCCTAGTTAAAAAAGGTTTAAACATTTTTGGGGAAATTTGCCTATGCAGATTGCCATGTCTCATTTTCGATTAATTGAAAATGATACTTTTCTCAGTTTTTCAAACAAGCATTGCAGAGCTGGCTACAAGTTCAATTTCATCCCCCTGAAAAGATACAACAAATATTATGGCTGAGAAAATACCTGTTTTTTTATGGGAAAGATGTTTGAAAAGTGTATTTTGTTTTGTAAATTATATTGTAAATTGGAATGGTAGAGTTATGTCCTTCATGGAGTTATCAGAATTGTACGGGAAGGTCTGCTCAATCCAAGAGTACAACGAATTGATTACAGCATCACCCCAAACATGGAGGAGGCAGGTGGCAGCAGGAGGTAGGGAACTGGTCTGTCTGCCCAATACAAAATATCAAAATTGGCAGAGGAATAAAAATAGCATAAATAGGGAAGTATACCAGTTTAATTTGAGGACCAGGATGTTGACAACTGTGCCATACAGATTGCAAAATAGTTGGGAAGAGATTTTTGATGTACCAATTCCATGGGACAGGGTGTATGAGTTGATAGATAAAACTATGCAAGATTCAAGACTTTGTGCTTTTCAGCTAAAATTACTATATAGAATTCTTGCCTAACAAAATGTTGAATATTTGGGACAAAGTCATCGACGCTCTGCAGATTGAGGATACAGAATCAATAGACCCATTTATTTTGGTATTGCCCTCGGGTAGCCTGTTTCTGGTCTCCGGTTCAGGAATGGCTGAAAATGCATAGCATTGATCTAAAATTGACCTAAGAAATAGTACTGTTAGGACATCTGGAGAGATGTCAGTCAATTACTAATACTCTTAGTAAAAATATTTATCTTCAACTCTCAATCTGTGGATTAGATAGATTGAAATTGTACGTTAACCATCACAGCATAGTTGAAAGATATGTGTTGCGTAGAAACCCGAAGTGGGATAGCTGGAGATAGATGGAATGGGCTGAGGGTTGGTATGTGGAACTGGAGAGAAGTGGGAGTGGAGTTGCTGTATGGGAGATAGAAAGATGGTCAAAGATAAAAGTAAGAAAATAATAATAAAAAGTACATTTGAATTACACTGAGGGGCAGTGTTTTTACAACTAATGCCGGTTTGCCTGAGGCTGATGTCGTGCAGGTGTTTGTACACATGCATAAACAGTCGTGGCTAAAAGGTACTATTTAATGAAGCTGCAAGTTGAGTACTTGAGGCGTCTGTTTCTCAAACTAGACACTATAAATGTACTTGTCCTCTTTCTATTCTGGTTAGATCCAGCTTGCGCTGTTCTGTGAAGGGAGTAGTCCATAGCGTTGTACGAGATCTTCAGTTTCTTGGTATTTTCTCTTATGGAATAGCCTTCATTTCTCAGAACAAGAATAGACTGACGAGTTTCAGAAGAAATTCTTTGTTTCGGGCCATTTTGAGCCTGTAATCGAACCCACAAATTCTGATGCTCCAGATACTCAACTAGTCTAAAGAAGGCCAGTTTTATTACTTCTTTAATAAGCACAGCAGTTTTCAGCTGTGCTAACATCATTAGAAAACCCTTTTGCAATTATCAATTAGCCTTTTAAAATGTTAAACTTGGATTAGCTAACACAATGTGCCATTGGAACACAGGAGTGATGGTTGCTGATAATGGGCCTCTATGCCTATGAAGATATTCCATTTAAAAAATCTGCTGTTTCCAGATACCATAGTCATTTGCAATATTAACAATGTCTACACTGTATTTGTGATCAATTTGATGTTATTTTAATGGACAAAAACAAGAACATTTCTAAGTGACCAAACTTTTGAACGGTAGTGTATATTTTAATGTTGTGAGAGCTCCGACAGCTTTCTCATTAATGTTGCAGGAGATGATAAACGTGTGTGAGATAACATGACAAACACTTCGCTCCCAGAGAGTTGTCGAATACGAGCTGCGATTGATTAACACACAAGTAGTAAATACCTCTGCTCACTGCTCGTCACTTTACCGGAATTTCCAAACAACATCTGGGGGACATTTACGAGACTCTGAGCTCTGTTTAAAAATAGAGAGGGATAGAAAACATGGTTGCTTTTTGCCAGGCGCTGATTGGAATGGATGCTTGTGCAGTGCAAGTGTGTGTGTATGCGCGCGCGCACACACACACGACTAAGCAAACCCCCTAGTCTGTTAGCTCAGGCTGGCTTTTAAGCATAAGCAACAGGACTTTCTATAATGATGGGTTTACCACACACACACACACACACTGCAATGCAAACAAATAGGAAACCAAACCGTGCCTCTAAAAACGGTTGTTTGTCAAAAAACAATCTATACGGTGTCTTCAGAAAGTATTCACACCCCTGAATTATTTTATTTTTTTCAATAACCAACTTGTCCGTTTTTAAATCATTTTAATAATAATGTGCAAATTTAGTACAATCCAGGTGTGCAAAGCGCTTAGGGACTCACAGCTGTGATCGCTGCCGAAGATACTAACGTGTATTGACTCAGGGGTGTGAATACTTATGTAAATTCAATTTCTGTTTTTAGTTTTCAATAAATGTGCTCACATTTCTAAACCATGTTTTCACTTTGGGATATTGTGTAGATGGGTGAGAATCTATTTAATCCATTTTGAATTCCGGCTCTAACACAACAAAATGTAGATTAAGAAGAGGGGTATGAATACTTTCTGAAGGCATTGTATGAGTGTATGATTGTCATTCTCACAGCTTTTGTTGGTTAAACAGCCTGTTAATAATAGGAAATCAAAGCAGCATTGTCTGTATAGACACTGACGTGTTTGACCTGCCCCTTCTATTCAACACATATTCACCATCGCTATGCAATCACAGTGTTTACCTAACCATATTCAGACATGCATCACTGAAAAATGATATTGAAAGCTACAGATGGAGACTCAAGACAAAGGTTGTAAAGTGTGTGGCTGGTTATTCATTGGTTGGAAATAAGCTCTCTATCACCATGTTATGCAAGTTAAGTGTTACCTTTGTGTATTTATCTATTCTGTTTCCTCATTTGCATATCTGTTCTTGCTGAGGAAGTACATCACTTATACGTTTTGCATTTTGAATAACTGTCCGTCTGGGGAACTGCTGCAGTGTACACGTGCGCACACACACACACACACATCACAGAGGGAGATAATTTGTTGCATCTGGAATGTAGTTTTTTAAACCCTGGTACTGGATGCTCAGTCTCCACATATACTGACTTTTTTTAAATAAATGCAACATGTAAAGTGTTGGTCCCATGTTTTAATGAGCTAAAATTAAATATCCCAGATATTTTCCATATACCAAAAAGCGTATTTCTCTAATTTTGTTCACACATTTTTTTACATACCTGTTATTGAGCATTTATTGTCAAGATAATCCACCCACCTAACAGGTGTGACATATTTAGAAGTTGATTAAACACCATGATCATTACAGAGGTGCACCTTGTGCTGGGAACAATAAACGGCCACTCTAAACTGTGCAGTTATGTCACACAACACAATGCCACAGATGTCTGAAGTTCTTAGGGCGCATGCAATTGGGCATGCTGACTACAGGAATGTCCACCAGAGCTGTTGCCACAATTGAATGTCAATTTCTGTACCATAAGCTGCCTCCAATGTCGTTTTAGAGAATTTGGCAGTACGTCCAACCAGCCTCAACTGCAGACCACGTACAGTACATTCAGGAGGTATTCTGACCCCTGGTCTTTTTCCACATTTTAATATATATAAATAATATAATAATAATCACATTTTGTGACGTTACAGCCTTAATGTAAAATGTTGTTTTTTTTAATGATAAAATCCTTATTCTATACAACATGCCCCATAATGATAAGGCAAAACATTTTTTTATAAATTTTTGCAAATGTATTAAAAATAAACTAATCACATTTACCTAAGTATTCAGACCCTTTACTCAGTACTTTGTTGAAGCACATTTGGCAGCAATTTACAGCCTTGAGTCTTCTTTGGTATGATGCTACAAACTTGTATTTGGGGAGTTTCTCCTCTTTGCAGATCCTCTCAAGCTTTGTGAGGTTGAATGGGGAGTGTTGCTGCACAGCTATTTTCAGGTCTCTCCAGAGATGTCCGAGCTCTGGCTGGGCCACTCAAGGACATTCAGAGACTTGTCCCTAAGCCACTCCTGCATTGTCTTGGCTGTGTGCTTAGGGTCGTTGTACTGTTGGAAGGTGAATCTTCGCCCCAGTCTGAGGTCCTGAGCACTCTCGAGCAGATTTTCATCAAGGATCTCTCCATACTTTGCTCCGTTCATCTTTCCCTCAATCCTGACGAGTCTCCCAGACCCTGCCACTGAAAAATCCCCCAGCATTTTGCTTTCACCACCATGCTTCACCGTAGGGATGGTGCCAGGTTTCCTCCAGACGTGATGCATTCAGGCTAAAGAGTTCAATCTTGATTTCATCAAACCAGAATCTTGTTTCTCATGGTCAGTCCTTTTAGGTGCCTTTTGGCAAACTCCAAGCAGGCTGTCATGTGCCTCTTACTGAGGACTGGCTTCCGTCTGGCCATTCTACCATAAAGGCCTGATTGGTGGAGTGCTGCAGAGATGGTTATCCTTCTGGAAGGTTCTCCCATCTCCACAGAGGAACTCTGGAGCTCTGTCTGTGACATTGGGTTCTTGGTCACCTCCATAATCAAGGCCCTTCTCCCCCAATTGCTCAGTTTGGCCTGGCGGCCAGCTCTAGGAAGAGTCTTGGTGGTTCCATACTACTTCCATTTAAGAATGATGGAGGCCACTGTATTCTTGAGGACGTTCAATGCTGCAGACGTTTTTCTTCCCCTTCCCCAGATCTGTGCCTCGACACAATCCTGTCTCAGAGCTCTATGGACAATTCCTTCGACCTCATGGCTTGGTTTTTGCTCTGACATGCACTGTCAACTGTGGGACCTTTTTATATAGACCGGTGTGTGCCTTTCCATATCGTGTCCAATTAGTTTGAATTTACCAAAGGTATACTCCAAAGTTTTGTAGAAACATCTCAAGGATGATCAATGAAAGCACGATGCACTTGAGCTCAATTTATACTCATAGCAAAGTTTCTGAATACTATACTCTGAATAACGTATTCCTGTTTTCACTTTGTCATTATGGGGTATTGTGTGTAGATTGAGGGGAAAACATGTGGAAGAAGTCTTAATACTTTGCGAATGCACTGTATAACCACGCCACCTCCACATCCGGGATCGTCGGAGACCAGCTACCCGGACAGCTAATTATAAACTGTGGGTTTGCACAACCAAAGAATTTCTGCACAAACTGACAGAAACTGTTTCGGAGGAAACTCATCTGCGTGCTTGCAGTCCTTACCAGGGTCGTAACTGACTTCAGTGGCCAATGCTCACCTTTTGATGGCCACTGGCACATTGGCGAAGTGTGATCTTCACGGATGAATCCCGGTTTCAGCTGTACTGGGCAGATGGCAGACGGCGTGTATAGCGTTGTGTGGGTGAGCGGTTTGCTGACGTGAACAGAGTGCCCCATGGTGGTGGGGTTATGGTATGGGCAGGTATAATCTACGGACATTGAAAACAATTGCATTTTGTCAATGGCAATTTGAATGCACTTAATAACATTAATCTGCCGCCATCACCTCATGTTTCAGCATGACTAATGCACAGCCCCATGTCACAGGATCTGTACGCAATTCCTGGAAGCTGAAAATGTCCCAGTTCTTCCATGGCCTGCATACTCACCAGACATGTCACCCATTGAGCATGTTTGGGATGCTCTGGATCAACGTGTAAGACAACGTGTTCCAGTTCCCGCCAGTATCCAGCAACTTCACACATCCATTGAAGAGGAGTGGGACAACATTCCACACACCACAATCAACAGCCTGATCAACTCTATGCGATGGAGATGTCGCGCTGAATGACGAAATGGTGGTCACACCAGATACTGACTGGTTTTCTGATCTACGCCCCTACCTTTTATCTGTGACCAACAAATGCATATCTGTATTCCCAGTCATGTAAAATCCATAGATTAGGGCCTAATTCATTTATTTCAATTGACTTATTTTGTTATTTGAACTGTAACTGAGTAAAATCTTTGAAATTGTTGCATGTTGCATCCGCGTTCTTTCTTCCTCGTTACGACAGACAATGAATCGCTGAACGAACAAACTCAGCAAAAAAAGAAACATCCTTTTTTCAGGACCGTCTTTGAAAGATAATTTGTAAAAAAAAACAAATAACTTCACAGATCTTCATTGTGAAGGGTTTTAATGCAATTAAGGTCACAGTTATGAGAAGTTAGGACACTAAAGAGGCCTTTCTACTGACTCTGAAAAACCAAAAGAAAGATACCCAGGGCCCCTGCTCATCTGCGTGAACATGCCTTAGGCATGCTGCAAGGGCACGGGACTGCAGATGTGGGCAATAAATGGCAATGTCCTTACTGTGAGACGCCAAAGACTGCGCTACAGGGAGACAGGACGGACAGCGATTCGTCCTCGCCGTGGCAGACCACGTATAACGACACCTGCACAGAATTGGTACATCTGAACATCACACCTGCGGGACAGGTACAGGATGGCATCAACAACTGCCCGAGTTACACCAGGAACGCACAATCCCTCCGTCAGTGCTCGGACTATCCGCAATAGGCTGAGGCTGGACTGCAGGCTTGTAGGCCTGTTGTTAGGCAGGTCCTCACCAGACATCACCGCCAACAACGTTGCCTATGGGCACAAACCAGACAGGACTGGCAAAAAGTGCTCTTCACTGACGAGTCACAGTTTTGTCTCACAAGGGGTGATGGTCAGATTCACATTTATCATCAAAGGAATGAGTGCTACACCAAGGCCTGTACTCTGGAGCGGGATCGATTTGGAGGTGGAGGGTCCGTCATGGTCTGGGGTGGTGTGTGACAGCATCATCGGACTGAGCTTGTCATTGCAGGCAATCTCAACGCTGTCCTTTGCAGGGTACCCTTCTTGCAGGCTCATCCTGACATGAACCTCCAGCATGACAATGACACCAGCCATACTGCTTGTTCTGTGCGCAATTTCATACAAGAAAGGAATGTCAGTGTTCTGCCATGGCCAATGAAGAGCCCGGATCTCAATCCCATTGAGCACGTCCGGGACCTGTTGGATCGGAGGGTGAGGGCTAGGGCAACCCCCCCCAGATGCTGAATGTTACTTTTGATTTTGACACCCCCCCCCATTTTGTTCAGGAACACATTATTCCATTTGTTAGTCACATGTCTGGAAGTTGTTCAGTTTGTCTGTTGTTGAATCTTATGTTCATACAGTTATGTACACATTAAGTTTGCTGAAAATAAACACAGTTTACAGTGAGAGGACGTTTCTTTTTTTGCTGAGTTTACATTACATTTAGACAAGTGAACTCTTAGTCACCGCTAGGCTACTCCTCCCGCACACACATACACACCTCCCTCTTATCTAAACCAGGCTAACAGGAGGTTACATCTCCTTTCATCTACAGATAAATCTGAATTATCACTGACAGCACTTCTGTCCACACTTAGCGGCATGCTAACGCTGTCACTGATGACGAGGCTGAGGTGTGTGTGTGCGGGTACATGCTCTGTATGGACACAATGTGAGAGAAATTATTTGCATTTTCTTCTGTGTGTTTTGACTTTGTGTCGTGAGTGTTTTCATTGTGCTTATTTCTAAGTATCTATGATTAATTTAACCCTGTTTTTCCCTCCCTCCATCCCTCCCCTCTGTTGTTTACAGGGAATTTGAAGAATGTGGTTTAAGAGCAGAGTCTCATGTTTCCAATCAGGGCCTCCTGGGGTAATGAACACACACACCAGGCTGATGAAGACCGTATGTTGGAGCTCCATCCTTTGCCAACGGGGAGGAGAGGGAGATGTTGGAGTGTGGGGGGGGGTAGAGCAGGAGAATTGTGGAAAAACATGACTTGAATGTTTCCAGGGGGATGTTTTATTGTAGGGGACGAGGAGGAGGGTAGGGTGCTGATGTTGCCGGTTTGCTGTTTCCGTTTGTCTTTGTATAGTTTTTTTTTAAACTGTGGGGAGGAGATTCTGGTTTGACTAGCCATGGACCAGACTGAGAATATCTGCTCTAAAAATGGCTTCCAGGGCCCGTATTCCCAAAGGGTCTGAGTATGAATGCTGTACTCGGATCAGAATTTGAAGATGATTTTAGCCTTTTAGATCATAATGAATAAGATTGCATGGCCCAGAATTCCTACCTTGTTATATTTTGCTTCTAAATTTTCAGTTTAGAACCTGGGCTATGGGTGGGTTGTAATATTAGACTTAAATGTGTACATATTTAGGCGTGGGGAACATTTAGGATGGGCTATGTTAAGATTTGTGCTAAACGAGTAAAGCAGACATGTTGGGGGCTCGTGTTACCTCTTTAGCTGCTTCCCTGGTGCTGTATGTTCATGCCTCCCTGGGGTGAGTTTCCCAAAAACAAAGATAATCTTCAGCATTAAGATAATCTTACACCCCATATAGAGTATCCTGACAAGAACTTTGATGTTTTATGATCTTAGTGCTACAGATGATCTTCACTACATGAGTGCAGTACTTTGAGAGCTTTATATGGGCGTTTTTCTTAACTGAACAAAAATATAAGCGCAACTATTTCAAAGATTTTACTGAGATACAGTTCACATAAGGAAATCAGTCAATTTAAATCAATTGGACCCTAATCTATGGATTTCACATGACTGAGCAGGGGCGCAGCCATGGGAGGGCATTGGCCCACCCTTCTTGGGAGCCTGGTCCACCCACTGGGGAGCCAGGCCCTGCCAATCAGAATGAGTTTTTCCCCACAAAAGGGCTTTATTACAGACAGAAATAATCCTCAGTTTCATCAGCTGTCCGGTTGGCTGGTTTCAGACGCTGAATAAGTCTTATGTGGAGGTCCTGGGCTGGCATGGTTACAAGGTCTGCGGTTGTGAGGCAGGTTGGCTGTACTGCCAAATTCTCTAAATTGACTGAGGCGGCTTATGGTAGAGAAATTAACATTCAATTCTCTGACAACAGCTCTGGTGGACATTCCTGCAGCCAGCATGCCAATTGCATGCTCCCTCAACTTGAGACATCTGTGGCATTGTTGCGTGACAAAACTGCACATTTTAGTGGCCTTTTATTTTCCCCAGCACAAGGTGAACCTGTGTAATGTTCATGCTGTTTAATTAGCTTCTTGATATGCCACACCTGTCAGGTGGATGGAATATTTTGGCTAAGTAGAAATGCTCAGTAACAGGGATGTAAACAAATTTGTACACAAAATCTGAGAGAAAAGCTTTTTGTGCGTATGGATCATTTCTGGGACCTTTTATATCAGCTCATGAAACATGGGACCAACACATGTTTATTTTTGTTCAGTATATATTGTACAGACTGTGTGTTTTTAAGTAGCATGTCAATGATCTGATCTCTTGTCTAATGAAATCTTTTACGCGAAAGCATCGGGCAAATTTGATTTCAGTCCTGTTCAAACCGCATGTTTTACTTTCAACTGTAAGTACATTAGGAGTGTAGAACAGTTTTTTATAATTTAGCTTTTGGTTTCACAAAAGTACAACTTTTTTTTATGGTTCACCTTTGCCTTCTATATGGTGTAAATAACATGTTTTTTTTTTTACAAACTGATTAAAACATGAGCTTCAATCACATCCAGTATAGGAAACTCACCAAATGTAGGTCTGTGTCCCAAATGACACTGTTCGCTATAGTGCACTACTTGTACTTTTGACTGGAGCCCTATGGGAATATAGTGCCATTTTGGATGCAGCCTAGAGGTGGGGAATCAAAGTGGGTTCCATGTGTGGAACAGAAGTTCTGTGTGATCTTTATGGATTTCATTTAAACATTATGACCACAACCAGAACACACACACAGAGTACGCACACTCACTGACAAACACACACACACTTTATGGATTCTGTGGTTTTCCTCAGAGTGCATGTGAAACTCATTAGTCTGTTTATGGGTTCGGAGGAAAGACGAAACTGATTGAAACTCCTATCTTGTAAACAGCTCTGTGACAGCCTATTGCGCAAAGACTCAGTAAAAAGTATGAATTTAGACAGAGTAGGGTAGTTCTGTCTTCCACCTCCTCCCCCAAACTCCCCATATGACATTGCATGGAGACCAGAACAAGACAACTTCAGGGCCTAAGGAGCTGGATTCCCAAAAATATTTTAAGACAGAGAAACAGTATATTTAAAACATTGATAATTCCTCAGATTTCTTAAAGACAATTTTGAACATTTGGCATAGAGCTGTTGCATGGCATATCACTTTATTTTTGGATTGGCAATATGGCCAAATTATCAGTCCTTTGCCAACCAAAAATGCAGAAACCGATAAGTGGTCAGGTGGTGATGACAATTCGTTAGAATTGGACACGGATGAGTGTCCTTCCCTCCTTGATAGCCACCTTTCATCAAGTTGTCATTTTTGTAAGAGTTTTGAAATCTGCCACACCCCCTTTTGATTTAGCTTCTTTTTTTGTTGTTGAGAAAAGCATACACACGTTTAAAACCAATATGGAACTTATTGTGCCTTTAAAATGTTCTACACAACTAATTTAATTTGTTTTTAATCACTTTTCACTTATTTTGGGCTCCACCACTGTAAATGTAATTCAACAGATGAAGCGCGGTCATGTCTAGAAGGGATGCCGCTAATGTGAAAGTGATGTCAGTTTACATATTCAAGTCAAGTCGGAAATCATTTTAGCTAACCCTAACACTTTTCCTAACCTACTACCTTAATTATCCTAACCAGCTGCTTAAGTTTTGCTGACTTAGGGAAAGGGAGGCAAGAGAGGGCAGAGTAAAGAGGACGCAGGAGTCGCGCAAATCCAATTGAGAAAAGGCATGGCTTCCATACATTAACCATACACATCCTATCTGCCTGACAGCTTCACTAAAGAAACTCAGAGCCTTGTGTATAGATAAGAACGTTTACTCTCCTCCCCAGCCTGAAATCAAACTCCCAACTCTATTCATGCTGTTGAATAGCACACCTGCCTGCCATGTCCTGTATGACGACTAGACTGACTGCATCAGGCCTTCCCAACGACATTTTATGCAAAACATAATGTTTCCCTCCATAGGATGTCATCATTTGATTTGAATACGACATCAGTTGACCTTTTTAGATTATGAAATGTTTTGTCATAAGATAAGTGTTTGCTTTAGGGCTCAGTCTATAATATAAATAGGCTTGCAAAAAAATGTATCAAAGGAGAGTTGTTGAACATTACAAGCTGACGTTAATTTGCGTTTATGTGGGACGGTCTGTTTTTACCCGTTTTTTTAAAGGTTTTACATTCAAGAGGGAAATTGAAAACCGTTCGTCTCATTTGCATAACGTTTTCTCACCGGGGAGAAAGAGGACTCCCCGTACTTCCATACATCATGCTCGAGCCTCATCTACATGAGAACTGTCCCCGCGCACTGACGGGACTTGACCACAATAAAGACAGATGCTCGCAAGCCTTTATGTGGTTAACTGAAAAGGAATTAAGGCGCGTGGTGTTTTAAAAGAAGGTGCCTTGGCATGTTTTCTTTTCTCTCTCTGACAATATTGAGACGAATTGTTAAAAATCAATGCATGAATGAACAGAGGATCTGAAAAAAGGCTGTTATCAATGGGTCTGGGTTGATAGGACAACCTCGAATTTTGGGAAATGTTTAGGTCTGTCATTTCACGACATGAGTTATTTGACCTATAGTTGTAACAGAGGACTTTAAAATATTAAATAGGCCTGCCTAATTGATGACAGCATCCACGGTGTCTGTCTAAGTAGGCTAGTGCGAGTGTGTTGGCCCACACTGTTTTTCATTTTGGTGTCACATTTTATGTTGTGCAAATCATCAGTTATTGTTTCAAGTGCATTGAGGGGTGTTGGGGCTATGCGTTCCCTCATGAATGATAATCAGTGAGATGGCTGTTGAGAATAGAATAGAACACTATTTGATCTGTGATTGTAGAGAAAGGCGCTCGCTCTTGAGAATAAAGAACATCTGCCTCAGTTGAGCGCTTTCATGACGGGCACACGGAAACTATGGAAACTGGATCACTAAGGTACTGGAATTAACCGAACCGTTTGTTGGGCGAAAGCCCCTGTGCGTCTGTCCGATTCTCTTTATACTCTTGGCCGGGATTTTGATGCTGTCCAGCCACAAACGCACTTCGCCCGCCGCTTCTTGAGGGTCGAGTGTGTGTGCGAGTGAGTGAGTGAGTGAGCGAATGAATAATCCTTTAGATTCAGTAACAACACCATCGAGGGAACTCTGCCGGAGTCGTCCAGTCTAGAGAGAAATTGAGAGTGAAGGCGAGACGCTGCACGGGGACAATGTCCTGATCCACAACCGATTACTTTATGGCTACAGTTTAACAGGACCTAACGGATGACTTGCTAAATATAGACAACTATTAACAAACGTTTTAGTTGATGACAAAACATTTACTTGATCGGTGTGGTTTTGCGAGTTGATTTTGGGTTCATTAGACATCTCACCAATCCTCCACACACGGATCTTCTCTGCTGTGCTGAACGTTTTTTCTAAAAGGTTTGTGCTTGCTTGTATACATTTTCTGTTAATGCTATTTGTAAGTTATGCGTTAGGCTAATGTTTATTTGACATTGCCCATGGTTTGCTTTACTATTTGTTTTCTTTCGCAGAGCAATAAGGCAGAGTGTGTACTTGTATTCGCCAAACACTTGTTTTTAAAAATGTTTTTCCAGTTTCCCGATCTGCATTCTGAAGTTTGCCTACACCCTGAAATGAAATACATTTTACGCGCTATTTGAACGATTTATGACACTACCCAATAACATTCATCTCCTAAAAGCCTGCTTTTGAATAAGCTATTTAGTCAATTTGACCAAATTTGCAAATGGGGTCAAAAAATATTTGTCACAAACATGAGTTAGCCTATATGTGTAATGCAAAGTAGGGTGATTAAATATCCTTTCTGCGTTGTTTCCTCCACCCCAAAGTTAAATGTGTTGATTCAATTAAAACAAGTGGCCATGCTAAGCCTCAGCATATGGTGAAGGTGTGTGCGCAGATTGACGTTTCAATTTGTTCGTCACGCATGGTAATTGACACCGCGGTTGTTGGGAGAGATGAGACGCATTTTATTCCCTTTTCTGGTCTGACCCTCAAGTCCACCGGTATGATTAACCATATTACTGAAAACCTGTTCCAAGTAACTTCTATAGTGATTGTCTGACATAATGTGCTTAATTTATATAGGCCAAATATACTAGCCTTGCTAATTGACTAAGGTAAGCTATTCAATCAACAGTTTGTCTTCTTGGCAATAGGTTTTAATGAAGCAGTTTAGTGAGACACATACCACTTCAATAGGCTCTGTTGGATTACTTTCAAAACGCATTCTCCTTCCTTGAGGAAGGCATAATCACGGATATAAATGGAAGGATATTTGACAGTGGTTTAAAGTACTTAAGTAAAAATACTTTAAAGTACTGCTTAAGTAGTTTTGGGGTGTCTTTACTGTTTAGAATTTTTACAACTTTTACTGCTCTACATTCCTCAAGAAAATAATGTACTTTTTACTCCATACATTTTCCCTGTCACCCAGAAGTACTTGTTACATTTTGACAGAAATGGTCAAATTCGCACACTTATCTAGAGAACATCCCTGGTCATCCCTACTGCCTCTGATCTGGCGGACTCACTAAACACAAATGCTTTGTTTAAGTGTTCCCCTGGCTATCCGCCAATAAAAAAAGACTACATTGTGCCGTCTGGTTTACAACCAAATACTTTGACTTTTACACCAGTAGTATTTTACTGGGTAAACTTTCACTTTTACTTCAGCCATTTTCTATTAAGGTATCTTTTTACTTTTACTCAAGTATGACAATTGGGTACTTGTTCCACCACTGATATTTGAACATGGCCCAGTGTCTCTCCTTCCTCCCATCGGTCTGTCTTTCTTCCCGTCAGCATCATCAGTGTAATAGAAAGCTGTTGTGTTGAGGAACCATGTGCAGTCAGTCTGCCTCTGACAGTAATCATCCAATGAATAATGAACACAAAGGACCAGAGAACACACACAAAGTGGTGAATACCAAACAGCTGTCAATGGCAGGCCACAGAAGATGACGGGTGTGTGTGTTCTATAGGCCCAGTGCAGCTGCATGCATGCCTGTAGCAATTATCCTCTCCCTAAATATGGGCTGGGGCAGGAAGGGGGTTGGATGAGTGTGTGTCTCAGGAAGGGGGTTCCAGTGGATCAGCACATACAATTAAGCGATTAACTGCCTAAAATGACAGCCTCATGACTGGACGTGTGTGTCCCTCTTTCACGCAAACATATACACACTCCTTTTCTCAGGGCGATATGTATGTATGTTATCATGTGACTCAGACCTCAATGGGTCTGTTGTCCTTTAACCCTATTATGAACCCCAGACAGTCAGTCAGTCCCCTCTCTCTGAGCCTATGGTATTTTCATGGTTAATTTACTTAATTGACTTAGTCTGTATCCCAAGTTCCCAAACCTTGGTTGGTTCTGGTCAAAAGTAGTGCACTATAAAGGGAATAGGGTGCCATTTGGGATACAGACATGTCTCTTTGCAATGTAAAAAGCAAAAACATATTTTTGTTTTGTTTGTTCGTGTTACCCACCAATTAAATTAGACAATTATTTTTAGCTGGGACACAGTCTCCAGTCTCAACTTAGCGGGTAGCCTAGTAAAACAATTGACTTCAGGCTGTTAAAGCAAAGAAAATGAATCTTATCATCACTTTGTGATTCAGCCGCTATGATGTCATATCTCTTATCAGAACCTTGTATGTTTTTAGTACTCTCTGTTATCTCTTCCGCCATGTGTAGTGTCCCTGTTTGATGACGTCATCGTAACATCTTTTCCTCATTCCCAGGCATCCCCAGGTGATGACCTCACTACTGTTCTCCAGCCCCACCCACGTTGTCATGAAGGACCGCGAGCTGCCGTCATCCTCCCTCACCCTCCTCCACTACACCGGGACGGCAGTGCCTGTCAAGACACCCGGGGGTGGCCCCTTACCCTCCTCCTCCACCACCCTCCACACCTCCACCTCTCCATCCCTCTCCAAACCTCCGCCATTCTGCCTGCAGACCCTCCAGACCGGCCCTCACCTCCTCGCCAGCATGCAGCTCCAGAAACTCAACTCCCACTACCAGAGTCTGGCTGGAGGTATAAGTGGCGGCGTAGCCTCTGGGCCCACGTCAGGACCTCAGAGGGGGTTTGGGGCCTCAACGCTGGGCTCGGCGGGGCAGCTGGTGGGGGGTACCCCTGGAGGTGTTGGAGGTAGGAATCAGGGCTGTGGGGGGATTATTGACTCTGACCCGGTGGACGAGGAGGTTCTGATGTCGTTGGTCGTAGAGCTGGGGTTGGATCAGGCTAACGAGCTACCTGAACTCTGGCTAGGACAGAACGAGTTTGACTTCATAGCGGATGTACCTGCCGGATGCTGACCCACCCAAATGGAGGGATGAAAGGAGGAGATTTGTGCTTTCTCATTCTTTCCTTTTCATTACTCTCTAGGTTGGATTGACATAAACTCTAATGTCCTGGCTGGGTGCTCACACAAACACACGAAATTAGACATTTTTTGGGGGTCACCCTCTGTTTTTCTCTAAAGGACAAGTTATGGACACAACCTGACCCAAAAAGAGCATGCTGTTCTCTTGTTTTTCCTCTGTATCCCGTTCTAAATTTAAAGGAGAAAGGATAGACACAGGGTCTAATGTTTTTGTGTGTCTCACAGAAAATACTATGTTACTGAGGGAACCTGAGCCTCGGGCCTGTCTGTCAATTTCACTCTACTTCCCAAGGGCCCCCTACACACACACCGGCAGAAGGAGGGATGGATGGTATTACGATCCGGTAATGGAAGTAGCAGCCGTGAAACAGGCACTTGTCACTTATTCAGTTACCCCAACATTCAGGAGAGTTCAGCGGGTTTGATGGAACACCAGGGTGTGTGTGTGTGTGTGTGTGATATTATTCAGGTCCCTGTGACATAAGACAGACATGACAGGAGGCATCAGAAGCCTGTGTAGTCTCGGTGGACCGGTGTAACCTGACCTGTATGGTGCTGTCAGTGTCTGTATCTAAATAAATGAATGAGTCTTAACGTCCGTGGTCTTCGTGTACCTGGTAACTCTGTAGGTGAAATGAATCATAGTTCCTGCCCCATCATTCTCTCTGTCTATTATAAGTCTCTTCATCCGTCCCCCCCCTCCATCTCTGTCCCCTGTGGACCTAGAGCCAAGACGCTCCAATACTACTCACTCTGCTGTTGTACCGTCAATGTGTATGTCCAAAATGGCACCCAATTCCCTATATAGCGCACTACTTTTGACCAGGGCCCTGTGTGTCCTGTTCAAAAGTAGTGCTGTGTTTATATATATATGAGAGAATGGGGTGCCATATAGGACATGTACAATAGTTCCTGAGGGTTACAGGTAATGAGGCGGTTAAAGAAGGGTGACTTTAAAAAAATCAAAAATATTGTATTTTTTTGGAGGGGGGTTGACTTGTGAGAACTGAAGGCTAATTAATTATAAACTAATGATTGCGTAAATTAATATTTTTTTTAACAGTACCTGTTCAGAAGACTACAGAAACAAGGATTACCTCTTAATAAAGAGGAAACGTTCCAATTGACTGAGTTCCCATGTTCCAAGTGTGAGTCACTTGGCATCATCACGCTTCTTTCACCATGTGATTACGTTGGTGTTTTTACCTTTTCGAGTTAGTCAGTCAGTAGGCCGACAGTAGACCAAAGCAGGAGTAGGCTACATATCTAAACAGGGTCCTTATTGTTTTGTAGTTTTAGTTGCTGGATCACTTGATCGTAAGAGAGCACGAGTGTGTGTGTGTGACTGCTTGCATGGGAAAGTATTCCTGTAAGTTTCCCTTTATGTTTTGACTCCACGGAAATGCAAGATAACTACACCAACTTATTTCCTAATCAGAAACCCTTTGAGCTTCCAGACTAGCAAGAACATTTACTTTTCATTAAATGTTTGTTTTACTTTCCTTATGACATTTCAGATATTTTTGTGATCATTTTCTTTTTGTTTTAGCTTGAGAAACACTTCTTGCTATTAATTTTGTAAAGGAAAAAGAAAATGTTGGAGAAAAAAAATGAATCACTACTGCACTGATTGTATGGTCCTAAGTTTCTCTCTTTAAATCACACCTTTTTTTAATTGAGGCCTTATTTTAGAAAGGGAGAGGGACCTATATTTCTTTTTTTATCTCTCTTTTCTTTTTGTTTTTGAAATGACAGATTGGAATCATAACTGATGTTGATTTTTGTTTTAGCACTTTCTCCGTTTGCATCTCATTTGTATCTTTATGAAAATATGTACTAGATCATATTTAAATGCTTGTATTTTTGTTACTTCATTGCATTTGGGGTGGAAAATAAAGAATACCAACCTGAATCGTATTTGTCATTACGCCGAACAGATGCAACATTTGTACATATTATTTTAGTAAATTCATTCATGAACTCTTGATTGCTGAGAACTGTTAACATTTTATAACATGTCGCCATCTAGTGGTGACTTCTCAAATCAACAGGTCACGCAAATCCTATAATGAAAGGAAAATGGGATGTTGGCCTATACAGAACAGAATATTCATAGGCATGATTTTTAGATTTGTCAAACATATAAAAACACACCATTGATAGGCTACAACAGACACACTGTTGCATGTTTATTGAGGGCCAGGGGTCAAGCATAACGCGGTGCCTTTGTGTTAGTCCTTAACTTCTGTAACTATGAGAAGATAAATACACTTAAAGCATATGAAAGCAAGCTGCCAGAAAGGACGTCACTAGTGACATTTGTCATGGGAATTGGGAACACATGCGCCTCAGAACAGCTTTATTATCTCGCGCCGCATAAACTGAAGGGCCCGCTGGCATTTCCTGAGAGATATGGACAATTTACATTTGAGAGGCTCGGGGAAGACAAAAATACATAGGCTACAGTACATACCAATATATATATTTATTAGGATGAAGACATGTAGGCTAGACTTGCGAATCAGTATATTCATTTTATGAAAATAAGTTAACCTGTATGTGCGTTGCTTAGGCATATTACAATTTGAGAATATAGTAATGAATGTAGGGAGCGGGAAGCAGATCTCTGGCGTGTTAGGCAAACATCCTACACACCACGCCAATAGTGTTAATCTTGATGAGAATTGTAACATGGCTCATATTGCGAGGATCGCTACACTGCCATTCATTCGAAATATATAAAACATTTACAATTATATAAGAATCAGTGAGAGCCATATTAGTATTTGTACCATTCAATACAATTACTGACGTATGTCTGTCTACCTGGCCTGCTAAAATAACCATCTTCCGTAGCCAGCTGGCTGACGATACTACACTTTTTCTGAAAGACGCTAACCAAATTCCCATATCGATCAATGTGTACAATCCTTTTCCAAAGCGTCTGGTCTATATCTTAACATTAAGAAATGTGAACTCATGGCTGTCATATTATGGTATTCCAGTAAAAGAAGAACTTACATATTTAGGCATAACCATTACAAAGGATCAGAAGTCTAGAGGCTTACTAAATTTTAACCCTCTTATTAAAAAACCCCAGAAGAAACTAAATCAATGGCTACAGAGGGACTTATCTTTAAAAGGTAGAGTCCTAATAACCAAGGCTGAAGGTATCTCTAGACTAACATATGGTGCTCTATCTTTATATCTTGACCGTAAAATAAGCAAGGAGATATACCAGATGCTTTTCAACTTTCTTTGGAGAAACCGTACCCATTACATTAGGAAAACTGTTGTAGTGAACACTTATGAGAATGGTGGACTGAATTTTCTGGATTTTACTACTTTAAATAATACTTTCAAGATCAATTGGATAAAACAATTCCTAAGAAGACCCACTTCTATCTGGAATTTTATTCCTCATCATGTCTTCTCTACTTTTGGTGGCCTTAACTTCATGTTGTTTTGCAATTATAATATTGACAAAGTTCCAGTGAAACTTTCTGCTTTTCATCTGCAGGTTTTCTTGTCATGGTCCTTAATTTATAAACACAATTTTTCTCCACACAGATATTATATATGGAATAATCGGGATATATTGTATAAAAATACCTCTCTGTTTTTACATTTACATTTACATTTAAGTCATTTAGCAGACACTCTTATCCAGAGCGACTTACAAATTGGTGCATTCACCTTATGACATCCAGTGGAACAACCACTTTACAATAGTGCATCTAAATATTTTAAGGGGGGAGGGGGTGAGAAGGATTACTTTATCCTATCCTAGGTATTCCTTAAAGAGGTGGGGTTTCAGGTGTCTCCGGAAGGTGGTGATTGACTCCGCTGTCCTGGCGTCGTGAGGGAGTTTGTTCCACCATTGGGGAGCCAGAGCAGCGAACAGTTTTGACTGAGCTGAGCGGGAACTGTACTTCCTCAGTGGTAGGGAGGCGAGCAGGCCAGAGGTGGATGAACGCAGTGCCCTTATTTGGGTGTAGGGCCTGATCAGAGCCTGGAGGTACTGAGGTGCCGTTCCCCTCACAGCTCCGTAGGCAAGCACCATGGTCTTGTAGCGGATGCGAGCTTCAACTGGAAGCCAGTGGAGAGAGCGGAGGAGCGGGGTGACGTGAGAGAACTTGGGAAGGTTGAACACTAGACGGGCTGCGGCGTTCTGGATGAGTTGTAGGGGTTTAATGGCACAGGCAGGGAGCCCAGCCAACAGCGAGTTGCAGTAATCCAGACGGGAGATGACAAGTGCCTGGATTAGGACCTGCGCCGCTTCCTGTGTGAGGCAGGGTCGTACTCTGCGGATGTTGTAGAGCATGAACCTACAGGAACGGGCCACCGCCTTGATGTTAGTTGAGAACGACAGTTTGTTGTCCAGGATCACGCCAAGGTTCTTAGCGCTCTGGGAGGAGGACACAATGGAGTTGTCAACCGTGATGGCGAGATCATGGAACGGGCAGTCCTTCCCCGGGAGGAAGAGCAGCTCCGTCTTGCCGAAGTTCAGCTTGAGGTGGTGATCCGTCATCCACACTGATATGTCTGCCAGACATGCAGAGATGCGATTCGCCACCTGGTCATCAGAAGGGGGAAAGGAGAAGATTAATTGTGTGTCGTCTGCATAGCAATGATAGGAGAGACCATGTGAGGTTATGACAGAGCCAAGTGACTTGGTGTATAGCGAGAATAGGAGAGGGCCTAGAACAGAGCCCTGGGGGACACCAGTGGTGAGAGCGCGTGGTGAGGAGACAGATTCTCGCCACGCCACCTGGTAGGAGCGACCTGTCAGGTAGGACGCAATCCAAGCGTGGGCCGCGCCGGAGATGCCCAACTCGGAGAGGGTGGAGAGGAGGATCTGATGGTTCACAGTATCGAAGGCAGCCGATAGGTCTAGAAGGATGAGAGCAGAGGAGAAAGAGTTAGCTTTAGCGGTGCGGAGCGCCTCCGTGATACAGAGAAGAGCAGTCTCAGTTGAATGACTAGTCTTGAAACCTGACTGATTTGGATCAAGAAGGTCATTCTGAGAGAGATAGCGGGAGAGCTGACCAAGGACGGCACGTTCAAGAGTTTTGGAGAGAAAAGAAAGAAGGGATACTGGTCTGTAGTTGTTGACATCGGAGGGATCGAGTGTAGGTTTTTTCAGAAGGGGTGCAACTCTCGCTCTCTTGAAGACGGAAGGGACGTAGCCAGCGGTCAGGGATAAGTTGATGAGCGAGGTGAGGTAAGGGAGAAGGTCTCCGGAAATGGTCTGGAGAAGAGAGGAGGGGATAGGGTCGAGCGGGCAGGTTGTTGGGCGGCCGGCCGTCACAAGACGCGAGATTTCATCTGGAGAGAGAGGGAGAAAGAGGTCAGAGCACAGGGTAGGGCAGTGTGAGCAGAACCAGCGGTGTTGTTTGACTTAGCAAACGAGGATCGGATGTCGTCGATCTTCTTTTCAAAATGGTTGACGAAGTCATCTGCAGAGAGGGAGGAGGGGGGGAGGGGGAGGAGGATTCAGGAGGGAGGAGAATGTGGCAAAGAGCTTCCTAGGGTTAGAGGCAGATGCTTGGAATTTAGAGTGGTAGAAAGTGGCTTTAGCAGCAGAGACAGAGGAGGAAAATGTAGAGAGGAGGGAGTGAAAGGATGCCAGGTCCGCAGGGAGGCGAGTTTTCCTCCATTTCCGCTCGGCCTTCCGGAGCCCTGTTCTGTGAGCTCGCATTGAGTCGTCAAGCCACGGAGCGGGAGGGGAGGACCGAGCCGGCCTGGAAGATAGGGGACATAGAGAGTCAAAGGATGCAGAAAGGGAGGAGAGGAGGGTTGAGGAGGCAGAATCAGGAGATAGGTTGGAGAAGGTTTGAGCAGAGGGAAGAGATGATAGGATGGAAGAGGAGAGAGAATATTTTAGAATATTGGTTCAGAAATAATATCCTATTGGTGAGCCAACTGGTAAATGCAGAGGGTCTTTTACTCAGTTATAAAGAATTATTATCACTTTACAAGGTCCCTGTAACACCTAAAGATTTTGCAATTGTTTTAGATGCCATTCCCTCAGGTGTTGCTATGTTATTCAGGAACATGTCAAGACCTGACCCTCAAAGCCTACCTTCTATTGACCCTGTTGACTCATCAGTAGGAAAGATTTGTTTCTCTTTTGGTCCATTCAACAACAGAGCAATACGATCCTTGTTTCAGCAGGATGTTGTATCTATACCTTATGTCATGCCTTATTGGAATGGATTTATTGATAATATCTGTTGGAAAAAAGTTTGGATGTTGCCACAAACATACCTACTTGTTAACAAAATTAAGGAAGTTTCCTTTGAAATTATTCATAAATATTATCCTGCCAACCACTATATGAAGAAGTTTAAGGAAAACATCAACTCAAATTGCTCCTTTTGTAATGACCACCCAGAAACAGTTGTGCATCTTTTTTGGCATTGTATGCATGTAAGAAAACTGTGGCAAGACATCAGTAGGTTTATAATTGAACACATTTATGAAGATTTTACACTATTGTGGAGAGATGTACTGTTTGGATTCTTTACATACAATAGAAATAAGCGGAATCATTTTTATGTAATTAATTTCATTATTCTTTTGGCCAAATTTCATATACACAAATGTAAATTTACAAACAGAAAACCACATTTTCGTATCCTACAAAAATAAATTGAACTGTATTTTAAGACGGTTAAATGCTCTACTAACAAAAAAGCTGTTAGAATTGTAAGTATATGCATGTCCCTTAAGGTCCTTGTGTAATTGTAATGTGATATTGTACCCCCTAGCTCGATTGTCCATTGTTTGTAATCTATGTATGCTTGTGTTCCCTCATGTGCTTTATGTATTGATTTGTTGTTAATAAAAAATATATATATATAAAAAAAAAATATATATATATATATATAAAAAAATAAACCATCTTCCGTATTTCTAACAAGTTCAAGGAACATCCAATTGCAGTTACTCTCCGCGACACTAGAGAGCGGACCATATAAACTCCGCTCTGTTTGTCCCTCATCAGCACAATACTCGGTCTTATTTTCTAAGGCCTGAAAGTGGGAGGTCCTTTTCCCCGCAGACTCCAACATGGTGAGCTGTGTTTCCGAACGATTCTCGCCAGAATCATCGTCAAACATCACTTTTTCTGAATATAATATCCCACATATAACTGTGATAATTTGAAAAGACAAACATTTGGTGATGGCTCGTCCCTGTATTGAAATAAGGACTTAAGTTTTGGTCTATGAAACGATATTCGAAAAAACGAATTATTTCACCATCGGCTAGCTAGCTAGTGTCAATTCTGCCCATTTGAACCAAATGTTTCTGTTACCAATACTTCAATACTTTTACGTTCAAAAGTCTATTTCAAAAGTGTTTACCTGAGCACAAACTTTCTGCAGAGAGAATTGGGTCAACATAAACCCTGTTGTGTTTTTATCGAGTAGGCCACGGTCGGAATTGTCATTCAAGGACCGTGTAGGAAATGAATATATTGTACGCCGAACTCTACTAGCCAGACAGGTCGCATGGTTCGAATGAAACTGAGTTGTCTGTTGTTAGGCTGGAAGTTTAACTACATTAGTTGGGTTGACAAGTTATTTTTCTGGTTGCTAGGCACGAGGACCGAAGAAGCACCTGAAGCGCGTTGCAGCGCCCAAGCATTGGATGCTTGACAAGCTCACCGGAGTGTTCGTAAGTACATGCAACTTCATACCTAAATTATAAAACCAATGTTATACAATGTTACTTGTTAGTTGCAGACTAGCATGCCGATTATTAGCTAAATTGATGGGCATAACTATGGCCGCGTCGCATAGAAACGACTAGTTCCTACAAAGATGTTGGGAAATGCAAGATGTCAAGAAGCTAAAATGGTGGGGTGACTTAACTCTCCACTCGGTGCATAACGTTGATTGTAGTCTTTCTGAATAACCACCTGCAACTGAACAGACATTTATAAGACACACAAAGAAAGTATAGACAATAACATGTTTGTTGAAAATTACTTGACACATTGCTGTTTTAATGCATATTTATGTCTTCCTGTGTATACTTGTCTGCTGAACCAACGTGGTCTATAACTGTCATTGTTTACTGCTCATATAGTAGTTAAAATAGCACACCCAATTTGATCTATGTAGGCGCCTCGTCCCTCCACCGGTCCCCACAAGCTGAGGGAGTGCCTGCCCCTCATCATCTTCCTCAGGAACCGTCTGAAGTACGCCCTGACCGGAGACGAGGTCAAAAAGATTTGCATGCAGAGGTTCATCAAGATCGATGGCAAGGTCCGCACCGACATCACCTACCCCACTGGCTTCATGGGTGAGTTGGGTTTAATGAGTGAGGAAGGGAAGGGGTGGGTATGTTCTGCGGAAGGGAGAGGAGTATAGTTTGCAGTGATGTGACCTTCCCTATTGACTTCATAGGGGAGAGGGGTGGAAGATGATAGGTGTGGGTGAAGGGTAATGAGAATGAAGTGAAGGACTGGAGGGAAGAAGGGGGAGGGTACGGTTCCACTCATTTCACCTAGCCCGTGACTAGAGCTGGAAATAAGAGCAATGAAGACAATATTTGGTTTTGATCAATGAGCTGAAAAAAAATCTCACCAATACCTCTAAGAAGTTCTGAGCTCTAACTTAAAGTAGGGATGCATTTTGTAGTATTTGAGCTGGTTATATGACGTGTATCTCCTCGTTTCTGTGAAATTGCATATGTAAATGTTTCTCGTTGTGTGTCCCAGTCTTAAGGATAGGATGTTGTTGTGATGAGCATATCACATTGGATGCAAGGCACTGAACTGACCGAAGACTTCTTCTTTAAATATCTAAAGAGTTTTGCAATTAGCCTGATTTGGTAGATGGCACGCTTAGTGTTTGGAGTGAGTTTAATTTAGTTGTAGCTAGTCTGGGCTTTGGTGGTTTCTTGATCACGCTGTCAAATTATTCCTCACTTGTTTTCTCATTTGGTCTTCATGGTCTTCACTTAAAGGAATTTAATCTCTTTTTGGATCTTCACCCATATCCTCCTAGGTGCTCAAGCAAACTTGTACACACACCAGTAGACATTCACTCTCATATTCACACGGTTTCTCAGGCACACATCTTCACATGTACCCCATTAGACCTTCATGCACTTTCTTGCACGCACACACTTCTGTATGACTTTTATTCCTGCCAAGAGAGCTATGATGGTGTTGTGATTCATTTCCCGGGCTAGGTGAAACCTCACACTATGTAAATGCAGACCATGTAACACATCTCCTTTAAGGCTAGCTCACACACTGCTGTTAGAACATACACTGGGATGTTAGCCGAGCCATCGAATGTACAATGGAGTGGATTTGTCGCTGGACCATGCCCTCCCGCATTGGTGCACCACAAGGCTAGATCACATGCTTTGATGGAAAAACGGTGTGAGATGTTTTCCTCTGATACACAATTGAGCCTAGAGGATTTGTATAGTGCCCCTCTAGTAGTCTGATATTTTGCCTAGCTTGCTGGTGTACAATGGAATGGGTTGTGTTGTGCTTTTTGTTAGTATCTGACCTGGGTGGTAGATGGGTCAGTAACCAAAAGGTTGCTGGTTCGAATCCCGAGCCGACACGGTGAAAAGGGAACTTGACCTTAATTGCTCTGTTGATAATGGCACACCCTGGCCATGACCCCACTCGCAGGAGTGAGATATGCAAAAACAATTTTCTTAATTCGCCTGTATTAATACACACTTGTACCTGTGTGAAATACGACGAATGTAAGCACCAACCTAATTATTACTATTATGAACGGACTAAATATTGTTGAGTTGACTTTCATTCAGTTGGTTTGACTGTCATTTTAACTACTGGTATCTGAAATGCGCAGTGTCATTTTGTTCCCAGTTATGAGAATTTGATCATGACTGACTTTATTGAATTTGGTCTGATGCGTCCTATTTTGGTGTTGGCCTGTTCTGGATTTGATCATTGATATGAATGCGTGATGTCTGTCTGTAGATGTGATCAGCATTGAGAAAACTGGAGAGCATTTCCGTCTGATCTATGACGTGAAGGGACGTTTCACTGTTCACCGCATCACCGCTGAGGAGGCCCAGGTATGCCACGTTGTCACACATGGTTGCGAGTCTAGTTATTCACAGCTCAAGCCTATCTTTTTAAACCAAGCAGTACACGTACAATATGATCTTCTGTATGGAGGGAGCAATGAAGACAGTCTTTGGTTTTGATCAACGAGCTGAAAAAACCCTCACCAATACCTCTAAGAAGTTCTGAGCTCCAACCAAAAGAATTGGATGAATCCTAATGTGAAAGGGTTACAAATTCAACCTTTTGTGTAAATGCCTGCCTGGCCTTGTTTCATTTGGAGTAGTTATGCCTGTTTATCACATTAGGATTTAGACTTCAAAACCAAGTGGGTAATCCATTTTTTAAAGTCATATCTTACATTTTACGTGTCAGCAGTAAAATGTTTTTGTACTATCAGCAGTTGACTAATAAAACATTATTGTGAATTTTCCCTTTTAATTAAGCATTTCCACTTCCGAGTCTAGGTTTGGGAAGCCCTGCCATAATAATCACTCACTCTCCCCCTCTGCTTCCCTCTAGTACAAACTGTGCAAGGTGAAGAAGAACCTCATCGGCACCAAAGGAGTCCCCCACCTGGTGACCCACGACGCACGCACCATCCGCTACCCCGACCCCCTCATCAAGGTCAACGACACAGTCCGCATCGACCTCGCCACCGGCAAGATCACAGAACACATCAAGTTCGACACAGGTAACATCACGGTTAAAAATATATACTTTTAAAGTGATTGCAAGGGAAATGTATACATGTGGGGAAAGTGGTCTTTAAGGTTTGCCTGATCGATTTTTGAAGTGTTACATATCAAATCTATTAAGTGTGCGGGGTGGTAGTAATGTCTGGCTTGTCACTATTGTTAAGTGACTGTCCCACTGGATGTCATAGTCAAATTGAAAAAAGAGCGTTAAATTAAATAAATGTAAATGTCAGGAAAAATAATAAAAGTTACAGTGCAGCTTGTTCAGTGCTGCACACATCAACTAGTTTCCTACTATCCCTGTCTATCTTGCATCCCATGGCTGGCAGGGACCGTTGATCTCAGACACTGTTACACGGGCAGAGTAACTAAATTAAGATTTTGTGTAGTCTTGCTTATCCCTTGGTAGAGGGGTTACATTTTCTTCAATGGTGAATGTAGAACTGGATTGTTGACTCATTTTGACACTTTGTGGGGGGGGGGTCTGTTCATACAGACCCTTGGATCCACTAAGCACCATCTTTGAAACATTTTGCAGACTTGACTGATGCAAAGCAAAAATACTACCCAATCAAATTTGGCATACTTTTGAAGTACCGTCTTTACCCTCATCGCTCTCTCCCCTTTTGTCTCCCCTCTTTTCCCTGTAGGTAACCTGTGCATGGTGACCGGTGGTGCCAATTTGGGGCGTATTGGTATCATCACCAACAGGGAGAGGCATCCCGGCTCGTTTGACGTTGTGCACGTCAAGGATAGCGCTGGAAACATCTTCGCCACCAGGCTTGGAAACATCTTCATCATTGGCAAGGTAAGTAGAGAAGACTCATACATGCGCACTCAAACACATACCTGCTCATCCCCTCCATTTCTTGACACTCATGTAGTTGCTCAGTACTCATGTGTGATTGTACGGAGGTAGAACAAAGCCAATGCTATGTCTTCGGTACCAGCGTGTTATAGTCTGCTGGTTCTATCCTCAATCGCTGGCACACTTGACAATGATGAACAGTAGCTTTACCAACCATCCCAAAACGACCCTACTTCAGATTTGATAGGAAGTATGTTCTATAGACAGACCCGTTCAAGGGACAGTTCACCCAAATTACACAATTGGTCCTTACCATGTAAGCAGTCTATGGACAAGTTATGACAGCAATCCATGCTTTGGTTTAGTTTCTACATGCTAATGTTTCAGCATTTGTGGCACAAATCCCATTTAATGTTAGCATTTTTGCACCTTTTCAAATAATCTTGAAGTGACTTTGAGCTTCACAATACATTTTAGATCAATGGTCTCCAACCTTTCCTGGCATGAAAGCTCCTTTAAAAAATGAAACATGTTGAGTGTTGTTGTTTCCTAGTTTTCAAGTGGCCATGTTCTCTTCCCTGTGTCTGTAATATACTGTGAGCTACTCTTAGGTGGGCTATGAGCTCGCGGTCGACCTGTTGGGAGACCCATGCTTTTAGATATTGCCAGATGATTTGGACATGATAAGCGAAAAATGCTAATATCGGTCCTGCTAGCATTTGGAAACTGCCATGACAACTAAACCAAAGCATGGATCGCAGTCATACCTTTTCCATAGACTGCTGACAGGGTAAGAAAATATGTCATTTGGGTGAACTATTCGTTTAACACAAGTAAATACTACAGCCTGATCAATTTATCAGTCCCAAGCGTTATAGGCAGGTTTTGGTTGTTTTTCATTTTAATCTCCTCCCCAATTTTCGATCTTGTCTCATCGCTGCAAGTCCAACAAGCTCGGGAGAGGTGAAGGTCAAGTCATGCGTCCCCTAAAACATGACCCGCCTACTCATGCTCTTAACACTCGCCAGCTTAACCCGGAAGCCAGCCCCACCAATGTGTTGGAGGAAACACGGAGTCAGTCCACCGGCACCCACTTGCCACGAGGAGTTGCTAGAGCACCATGAGCCAATTTAAGCCCTTTTACCGGTCTAACCCGGACGGCGCTGGGCCAATTGTGTGCTGTGCTATGGGACTCCCACAGCCCGAGAAATTAACCCGGGTCTGTAGTAATACCTCTAGCACTGCATGCGATGCATTGCCTTAGACCGCTGTGCCACTCGCGAGGATGGTTTTGGTCTTTTTAGACTAACATCAGTATTTGTTACAACTAAGATGAAAGGTTCCTTTTTTCTAAGAACCAGCGTTCACTTTAAATTGCATCTTGTCCACTTACTTTTGACCACTTCCTGTGCCATGTTTGTAGATTCCCTCTTTACCGGCATTGTTTTGTAATAATCTTACGTTTACTCTCTCCCTCCCCCATCTCCAGGGCAACAAGCCGTGGGTGTCCCTGCCCCGTGGAAAGGGTATTCGTCTCACAATCGCTGAGGAGAGAGACAAGAGAATCGCTGCCAAGGCCGGCAGCAGCTAAGTCCTATATGTAGGTCTATGCATCCTGGCTTTTAAATAAAAACAATGTTATTTACAACAAAATCTAACTGCTGACTTGACTATTGTTTTCCATGTTGATGTTTAGTGAATTATTGGGGTTTTAAATTATTTGAAAGGGAAATGTATTTTGTCAACTAGTGAGAGGTGGGTGGGTATTTTGTTACAATTAGGCCTGTTATTTACACAGGCTAGTGCTTATATGATAATCTCACTGAACATTACAGTATGTGCTAAGCATGTTGTGATAATTGTCATTTAACACTATTCACTTAAACCAGTATTCAGGTCATTGTGTATATTGGCACTCAGTCTTCTATGAACATTGTCATGCACTGGAAGGTGTGGTTTGGATGATGTGGTATGTTATTGCTGCTGGTCATTTGGGGGATGTCTTCGTTTTCACCTTGCAGAAGACCATGGAGAAGAGGGCTGCAAGCAGCAATGGTAGGGTTCAAGCTACGGCCCCACAGTGCCACCATCAGGACACATTGCAAACGCCACAATTTAAAAGATCATACTGCGTTAATTAATATAAAAAACTGCTCAATTGAAAGGTATATTAGGGCCTAACCTATGGATTTCACATACATTAAAGAAGTAGGGGTCGTGGATCAGAAAACCAGTTGGTATCTGGTGTTGCCGTCTGCCTCATACTGCACAACACGTCTCCTTCATATAGTTGATCAGATTGTTGATTGTAGCCTGGATTGTTGACCCACTCAAATTGCTGGATATTGGGCCGGAACTAGAACGCTGTTGTGCGCGTCAATCCAGAGCATCCCAAACATGCTCAACGGGTGACATGTCTGAGTTGCAGGTCATGGAAGAACTAGGGACAGTTTCAGCTTTCAGGAATTGAGTACAGATCCTTGCGACATGAGGCTGTGCATTATGTTGAAACATGAGGTGATGGTGGCAGATGAATGCTGCGACAATGCCCCGGAGGGTCTCGTTACCTTTCTCTGTACATTTAAATTACCATCAATAAAATGTGATTGTGTTTGTTGTCTGTAGCTCATGGGGGCACTCTGTTCACAACCTTGACATGTCCACACAATGCCATCTGCCCGGTACAGTTGCAACCGGAATTCATCTGCGCACTTCTCCAGTGGCCATCGAAGGTGAGCAGTTGACCCTGGTGAGGACGATGAGCACACAGATGAACTTTGGTGAGATGGTTTCTGCCGGTTCAGACATTTTTCAGATGAACAAACCTGTAGTTACTTCAGCTGTGCCTTAGTGCCTGGTCTCCATCTCCCAGCTGAAGAAGCCAAATGTGGAGGTCCTGGGCTGGTGTGGTTACACGTGGTCTGCGGTTGTGAGGCAGGATGGACGTACTGCCAAATTCTCTTAAAGGACATTGCAGGCGGCTTATGGTAGTCACAATTAACATTCAATTCTCTGGAAAGAGCTCTTATTCCTGCAGGCAGCATGCCAAATTAACGCTCCCACAAATCTTGAAATGGCTGTGGTGTTGTGTGACAACTGCACATTTTAGAGTGGACTTTTGTCCCCAGCACAAGGTCCATCTGTGTAATGATCATGCTACACCTGTCAGGTGGACGGATTACCTTGGCGAAGGAGAAATGCACACTAATGGGGATGTAAACAAATGTGTGCACAACATTTGAGAGAAATAATCTTTTTGTGTGCATGGATCATTTCTCAGGAACTTTTATTTCAGCTCATAAAACATGGGACCAATACTTCACATGTTGCTAAAAATCAAACAGATTGAGCGATATGCTTTGATGTATTATGGACCCTTTTAACCCTAAGTGTCAATAAATACATTTTGACCCCAACTGGTCAAAAATGTCCATGTCCAAATGTTCTTTTGATCCTTCTGTAATTTTAGGAGTTTGTCAAGCAACTACTTACTGGACAAAAAACATATACCATGACTTCTGTGTTAATATGGAAGAATAAAAAAATGACCTCTTGTATACTTAACTGAAAATGTAGACAATAGTCAAATGTGGCACCCTTACACTTTTCTTTAATGGGCAGTGTGTTAATGTTGTTTTCAAATATGTCCACACTACGGCATCGAAATAACACTGAAATAATGAAAATGATAATGCCCTTTTTGTGTAAGAACTGGAATTTCAGCCTGTTCAGGAGTTTCTGAGCCAGATCATGACGTCACCATCTGATTTGATTATAATAGGCCAGTGACTGTTCATCTTGGTAAGGGGGTGGGCTCTATACCATCCTATCAGCCAATCAAGGCTGTGTATGTACATTTATTTCCTAACTCCCACACAATCAGACAGCATTTCAATGTTCAAAGGAGGCTCAGGGAAATGAATGGTAAAATAAAAAGGGAGTTTTTTTCATTAGCTCACCAAAAATGTCAACATTGCAGAACCAATTATTTGTTTTTTTAAACTGTTTTTGTTGTTGAATTTTACCCCTTTTTTTCTCCCCAATTTTGTGGTAGCTACTATCTTGTCTCATCGCTACAACTCCCGTACAGGCTCGGGAGAGACGAAGGTTGAAAGTCATGCGTCCTCCGATACACAACCCAACCAAGCTTCTTAACACAGTGCACATCCAACCAGGAAGCCAGCCGCACCAATGTGTCCGAGGAAACACCGTGCACCTGGCAGCCTTGGTTAGCGTGCACTGCGCCCGGCACGCCACAGGAGTCGCTGGTGCGCGATGAGACAAGGTGTTTATTTACATAGTGAATCCAGAAGAAAAACAACAGTACTGCCATTCCAAAGTATCCATTATGGGACAGCTCAAAACAATGCTGCTGCATCAACAGCTCAATCCAGAATTTTCCCCCCCTTGAACTCTAAGAGAGGCTCCTTTTGTAGGGTAAGCCCCTCCCATTAGATCATACCCAGCACTAATTAATTAATTAATTTCCTTAATTTTCCACTCAGGGAAACATAATGAATTATATACATTGCATCACGTTTCTCATGATACAATATACCAATATAACATTTACAAAATCACATCACTACTGACATGGTGTCTTTCAATATGCACATTTACATGAATGAGCCATTCGGGACAGGCACTACAAAGTCAGCCCAATTACCGTAGCTTGGTCCTTATCCCAGCATACCCGGAAGCAACAGAGATGAAGAGAGAGGAACAGAACCAAACAACGCGCTCATCCATAACATTAATAGGTACAATAAACGTTGCTTAAATTAAACATGAACGCTTGTCTGTAAATTCTTTATACCATAAACTGTTACAGACTGGAGGTAAGAATAAAGTGTGAAATGTATGTATTAAGATAGAGAAGTTAACTTGTGTGTCGACCCACATTGTTAACGTAGCTGATAACGGAACAGGGAGGCGCCATGAACGTCTCCGTCACAGCCCTGTGACAGTGATGAGGGGTGGCGTTTGACCGCAGACCCATTACGGATGCAGGCAATGAGGCAGTGATCGCTGAGATCCTGGTTGAAGACAGTAGAGTTGTATTTGGAGGGCAGGTTGGTTAGAATGATATCTATGCGGGTGCCCGTGTTTACGTATTTTGGGTGGTACCTGGTAGGTTCATTGATCATTTGTGTGAGATTGAGGGCATCTAGCTTAGATTGTAGGATGGCCGGGGTGTTAAGCATGTCCCAGTTTAGGTCACCTAACAGAACGAGCTCTGAAGATAGATGGGGGGAAATCAAAGTTTACCGTTTAAACTCAGCTTCCCACAATAAATTGGGTGAATTTTGGCCCATTCCTCCTGACAGAGCTGGTGTAATTGAATCAGGTTTGTAGGCCTCCTTGCTCGCATATGCTTTTTCAGTTTTCCATAGGATTGCCCACAAATTTTCTATAGGATTGAGGTCAGGGCTTTGTGATGGTCACTCCAATACTCTGACTTTGTTGTCCTTAAGCCATTTTGCCACAACTTTGGAAGTATGCTTGGGGTCATTGTCCATTTGGAAGACCTACTTGCGACCAAGCTTTAACTTCCTGACTAATGTCTTGAGATGTTGCTTCAATATATCCACATAATTTTCCTCCCTCATGACACCATCTATTATGAAGTGCACCAGTCCCTCCTGCAGCAAAGCAGCCCCCATGTGGGGGTCTTGCAGCCCCCGTGCCATCCCCGTGCTTCCCGTGCTTCACGGTTCTTCAGCTTGCAAGCATCCCCCTTTTTCCTACTAACATAATGGTCATTATGGCCAAACAGTTCTATTTTTGTTTCATCAGACCAGAGGACATTTCTTCAAAAAGTACAATCTTTGTCCCCATGTGCACATGCTGAGTGGTCATTCAGGTTATGTCGATATAGAACTCGTTTTACTGTGGATATAGATACTTTTGTACCTGTTTCCTCCAGCATCTTCACAAGGTCCTTTGCTGTCGTTCTGGGATTGATTTGCACTTTTCGCACCAAAATGACCTTAATCTCCAGGAGACAGAACGCATCTCCTTCCTAAGCGGTATGACGGCTGCGTGGTCCCATGGTGTTTATACTTTCGTACTATTGTTTGTACAGATGAATGTGGAACTTTCAGGTGTTTGGAAATTGCCCCCAAAGATGAACCAGACTTGTAGAGGTCTACAAAAAAAAAATCTGAGGTCTTGGCTAATTTCTTTTGATTTTCCCATGATGTCATGCAAAGAGGCACTGAGTTGGAAGATAGGCCTTGAACTTCATCCACAGGTACAAGTCCCAATGACTCACATTATGTCAATTAGCCTATCAGAAGCTTCTAAAGCCATGACATAATTTTCTGGAATTTTCCAAGCACAAAATCGATGTCCTAACCAACTTGCCAAAACTATAGTTTGTTATTAACAAGAAATGTGTGGAGTGGTTGAAAAACGAGTTTTAATGACTCCAACCTAGGTGTATGTAAATTTATGACTAACTCTTATCTGTTTTTTTAGCATTGGATGCATCGCAATCCACTGCATCAGCCAGTGTCGCACTTCCGCATCTTCGGTGAAATGCTGCAGAGCTACATAGGTAATTGTCAGACCATAAGACATCCAGAAAAGAAAGTAAACTTCCATAGCATCCGAATGGTTTGACCTACAAACTAGTATGACTCTGTTTTGCTCTGTGACCCCCACAATTGTCACTGGAATCTCCTGAAGGTAACCAGTACCGTTTATTTTCAATGAATAGAAGTTTGAAGTTAGTTTTGTGCCTACCCCCAAAAATGGTGTTAAATATGTTTAAATACAAATATATATTTATATAAATATATATATAGTTTTTTTATCTCCTAGATTTAGGACAGACACTTCAAAACCTTTTTTCTTGTGATTTATATATGTGTTATTCATTGCTTTTCAATGGGCTTTAGTAGGAAAGGCCAAAATCTACATTTGATCAAATTATAATTTTTAGTAGTATTTAAGGGTCCTAAAAGTCCGAAGAAATAGCTAAATGATCCATAGTTTGACCATCTAAAGGATCGGACACTAATTTTTTAAATTAAAAAATCGCCTAAAATGCCCCCCATGCAGTTTATTAAACTACAGAACAAATACATTATGATGAACTTCACAGGGTGGTGCAAGGTAATGAGCTTGATCCCCCTTTTCAAATAAATACAGAGGGTCTTATTCTGGTGACATGATAATCTATGTTTGGCTGACATTTAACAAATAAAAATAATCTTGCTCTTTTGTCCATAATAATAATGTCATCATGTAGGCTATACATGCGTGCCAATGTGCACCAGTGTGCACACGCGCTGTATAATGCAAACTTTTTTTGTGAGAAAACCATCAGTAGAGTTTAACGCGAAGTAAACCCATTTAACTTGTATTTTTTATTTGGTACATGGGAATTTAATCGCAATGGGTATTTTATGGGAATTTTAAGAGCAAATTCCCATAAAATACCCATCTATGTACCATAGACATCACACACAGCTTTGGTGCGGCAGCGTAGCCTAGTGGTTAGAGCGTTGGACTAGCAACCTGGAAGGTTGTGAGTTCAAACCCCTGAGCTGACAAGGTACAAATCTGTCATTCTGCCCCTGAACAGGCAGTTAACCAACTGTTCCCAGGCCGTCATTGAAAATAAGAATATGTTCTTAACTGACTTGCCTGGTTAAATAAAGGTAAAATTAAAAACACAAATCAATTAGATGGAAACACATCTCTGTGCTCAAAATGCGCAAATAGTTTTTATGCAGATTTCAAAATATTCCCATGAAAATCTGTCGCCAATTGGATGGAAACCTAGGTACAAACCAGGTTTCCATTCAAACTTTTTATGCAAGTAAAGTATTTAATGTCAGATGAAAAATGTCATGACAAGCCTGATGGAAACATAACATTTTTCGGTACATTTTCCAAATATTGACAAAACAAAATACGCTATATAAGGTATGATTTCTTCTAAAAGAACCATCAGCAAATTTGAAAATGTGATGGAAACCAATTTGTATTTTTATTCGGTTCATGGAAATTTAACAGCAGTTATTTTCATGTGCACAATTTCAACAAGCACAGACTTTTATCCACAATAAGTCAATTTGACGGAAACATCTTTGGTGGGAACGTGTGCATATTGTTTTTATGCAGGTTTTAGAATATTCGCCTGAAAATCTGGGTCAGTGGAAACCTAGCTATTAACTCAACAAAAATATTTATCTTGCAGTCAATATGCAGGTTTCCACTGACCCAGGTTTATTCAACAACAAAAAATGCTGCCAAAACAAACATTGTAACGTGTAATGGAAACGGCAGCTATTGGAGAAATGTTCTTAAGATCAACAACCTTTTATCCATTTGACAGGGGTGGATTTATCTTTTACCTAACTTTCTTTATTGCGAAAAAAAAAAGTATGACGGAAAGGTATTTTTTAAAAATAAGTTATGATTGAAGGTTCACTCCACATCTTATTCTAATTATAAACTGTGTGGTTCCAGCCCTGAATGCTGATTGTGTGGTATATCAGATCGTATACCAGGGGTATTAAAAAACATGTATTTTTACTGTTCTAATTACATTGGTAACCAGTTTATAGCAATAAGGCAACTCGGGGGTTTGTGGTATATGGTCAATATACCACGGCTAAGGGCTGTTTCCAGGCACGTCGTGCACAAGAACATCTCTTAGCCATGGTATATTGGCCATATATAATACCCCTTGTGCCTTATTGCTTAATTATACAATGGGTAGGTCTATTCCTGAATGCTGATTGGTTAAAACCACATTCCAGCCAGGGGGTCTATTGCACAAGTTACCACTGGCTAAATCTATGACATTAAAATGCCTATTTACTCTGTTCCATCTGACTTGTATTTTATTTCATCTTTATTTAACGAGGTCAGCTAGTTGAGAACAAGTTCTCATTTACAACTGCGACCTGGCCAAGAATAAAGCAAAGCAGTTAGACACATACAACAACACAGACTTACACATGGAATAAACAAACATACAGTCGATAATACAGTAGAAAAAGTCTATATATAGTGTGTGCAAATGAGGTAAGATAAGGGAGGTAAGGCAATAAATAGGCCATGGTGGTGAAGTAATTACAATATACCAATTAAACACTGGAATTATTGATGTGCAGAAGATGAATGTGCAAGTAGAGATAATGGGGTGCAAAGGAGCAAGATAAATAAATAAATTTGACATGGGGATGAGGTAATTGGATAGGATATTTACAGATGGGCTATGTACAGGTGCAGTGATCTGTGAGCTGCTCTGACAGCTGGTGCTTAAAGCTAGTGAGGGAGATATGAGTCTCCAGCTTCTAAGATTTTTGCAATTCGTTCCAGTCATTGGCAGCAGAGAACTGGAAGGAAAGGCGGAATCCACTGAGCGCAATCCACTGTCTCATCAGCCCAGCCAAGCAATTTAGAAACTTCATCTCCACTATAAAAAGCATCTAGACATTATCTCACATTTCTATTTGACTAACATTTAGTTTTCAACAGCGGATATTTGTAATAACCTTGCTCTCGGTCTTTCCGACATTTGCAACATTGTATCAATATTCAAATTCAATCTCCAGCTGTCACATAGTGATGAACATGTCGGGAGTCGGAATGAGACAGACAGGCAGGCAGCTTTTCTCAGCCAGTCGAAATCATGAATCAGCATACATTTTTATGGATATATACAAAGACATATCAATAGAAAACAGGTCAAACAAAACGATGTGCAGCTAGTTTGCAGTCTTTCCAGCTTCAATTTGAAGTTATTGTTTTAGCTGTGTTGTTGGCTAGCTGTTCTGAACAACAGTGTTCTGACAAGAGAGCACATTTTCTGTACCAGGTGAAAACGCTCATCGTTAGCTCATTGTTATGGATGTATCCAAATAATTATCACTAGGAAACAGCTTAAACAAATGCATATGATGATACTTTGTTGTTATTCTGGCTGCACTGTTTGATGTGACTGTAAATTTGCTGTAGTTGGCTAGCTAGCTAGCAAGGGATAAGAACATTGCCAGCCAGTATGGCAATAGAATATTTAGAATGAACGACTGGGTCACGTCCATAGATACAGAACAAAAATACTTAATGACTGGGTCGCATCTCTGGCAACCGAACCGATAGAATGAACGACCAGCTGGCTTGGGTAGCAACCCTAGATTTGTGTCGAGACTATATCTTGTGGAAGGATGAAATAGTATGAATAAATTCATCAAAAGATCGTTTTTAATGAAAATATGTATTTAATTATTTGAATATGTTGGTAACTCTTTGTATAAAAGTGATAATGCCCTCGAAGCCAGTGTTTAGAGGATATATTGGCACGGTTTGCCAGCCCTCAACTTTGTCTCTGACCGAACAATACCCATGCCAATATATCCTCCAAACACCGGCTTCTCGGGTATTATCATTTAAATGCCTACTACTTGCTAAATCTATTTTTCAAATATGCTAAACCAATTATTGTTTGACAGAAAGTTGTTTTTTTTGGCCATCATTTCTAATGTGGGCTAAAAAAAATTATACCTGTTGGCCCTTTTAGGGTTAATGATGTTGTCTACTTTAACCTTCTTCTTTTTCTCCAGAACCGCTGCACCAAATTTGTGTATACATGTAGCATGTATAGACGAACGTTTTCAAACTGAAACAATATTCCATTTACATTTTAGTCATTTAGCAGACGCTCTTCTCCAAAGCGACATACAGCAGCAATTAGGGTTAATGTCTTGCTCAAGGGGACATCGACAGATTTCTCACCTAGTCGGCTCAGAGATTCAAACCAGCTATCTTTCAGTTACTGGCCCAACACTCTTAACCACTAGGCTACCTGCTGCCCACATTAAGGTTTTTTCCTGTCCAACACAGCCCCATGCAGCCAAACAGAACCATTGATCTGGGTCAAACAGATCAAAAGATATGAATATGTGCCCATTATAACGCCACCATGTGGTAGATATGACTGTTCTTGCATTTGTTGAGTCTTGACAATGTTTTGAACATGCACATCAAGTTTTGTTATGATGGAAATAACTGTCTGATTTACTGTACATGCATTTATTTCTAAGCTCAAGCCCACTTGAATGCTTATTGGACCATAGCAGCCATATTGTTTGAGGTACTAGCCTGGAAAATATTGCGTTGAGAGACCTTGGTCCATAGATGCTAAATATCAAGTTCCATGACAATCGGTCATTCTGTGTTTTTTAAGTATTTTTCACAAATTCCGTCATGGCGGACCTTATAGGTCCTTGGGGTGCATTTGTTCCTTGAGAGGAGAGATAACTATGAACCAAATTTCATGACTCTAGGTCACACGGGGTGAGGGGCGTCACTTTCAAAGTGAGCATATTTTAATAGCTTGTTATAGCGCCACCATGTGGCCAACTGGCAAGGCATCGCATTAGAGGGTGTGGGCTTTGGCCCTTTTATTTTTTTAATTTGTATTTATTTTTTAGGGGTAGATCAGCTTTAATATTGCAGATAGATTTTGGTTTCCATCAATGTCATTTTCTGCGTCACTTCCAATCCCCCATATATGTTTTTTTGTAAATATATATATATATGGAAATCGAATTTATCAACCCATGGAGGTCTGGATTTGGAGTCACACTCAAAATTAAAGTGGAAAACCACACTACAGGATGATCCAACTTTGATGTAATGTCCTTAAAACAAGTCAAAATGAGGCTCAGTAGTGTGTGTGGCCTCCACGTGCCTGTATGACCTCCCTACAACGCCTGGGCATGCTCCTGATGAGGTGGCGGATGGTCTCCTGAGGGATCTCCTCCCAGACCTGGACTAAAGCATCCGCCAACTCCTGGACAGTCGGTGGTGCAACGTGGCGTTGGTGAATGGATCGAGACATGATGTCCCAGATGTGTCCCAATCAATTGGATTCAGGTCTGGGGAACGGGCGGGCCAGTCCATAGCATCAATGCCTTCCTCTTGCAGGAACTGCTGACACACTCCAGCCACATGAGGTCTAGCATTGTCTTGCATTAGGAGGAACCCAGGGCCAACCGCACCAGCATATGTTATCACAAGGGGTCTGAGGATCTCCTCTCGTACCTAATGGCAGTCAGGCTACCTCTGGCGAGCACTGTGCGGCCCCTCAAAGAAATGCCACCCCACACCATGACTGACCCACTGCCAAACCGGTCATGCTGGAGGATGTTGCAGGCAGCAGAATGTTCTCCACGGCGTCTCCAGACTGTCACATCTGTCACATGTGCTCAGTGTGAACCTGCTTTCATCTGTGAAGAGCAGTGGCGAATTTGCCAATCTTGGTGTTCTCTGGCAAATGAAAAACGTCCTGCACGGTGTTGGGCTATAAGCACAACCCCCACCTGTGGACGTCGCGCCCTCATACCACCCTCGCAGAGTCTGTTTCTGACCATTTGAGCAGACACATGCACATTTGTGGCCTGCTGGAGGTCATTTTGCAGGGCTCTGGCAGTGCTCCTCCTGCTCCTCCTTGCACAAAGGCGGAGGTAGCGGTCCTGCTGCTGGGTTGTTGCCCTCCTACGGCCTCCTCCACGTCTCCTGATGTACTGGCCTGTCTCCTGGTAGCACCTCCATGCTCTGGACACTACGCTGACAGACACAGCAAACCTTCTTGCCAGAGCTCGCATTGATGTGCCATCCTGGATGAGCTGCACTACCTGAGCCACTTGTGTGGGTTTTAGACTCCGTCTCATCCTACCACTAGAGTGAAAGCACCACCAGCATTCAAAAGTGTCCAAAACATCAGCCAGGAAGCATAGGAACTGAGAAGTGGTCTGTGGTCACCACCTGCAGAACCACTCCTTTATTGGGGGTGTCTTGCTAATTGCCTATAATTTCCACCTGTTGTCTATTCAATTTGCACAACAGCATGTGAAATGTATTGTCAATCTGTGTTGCTTCCTAAGTGGACAGTTTGATTTCACAGAACTGTGATTGACTTAGCTCAGTTGGTAGAGCATGGCGCTTGTAACGCCAGGGTAGTGGGTTCGATTCCCGGGACCACCCATACGTAGAATGTATGCACACATGACTGTAAGTCGCTTTGGATAAAAGCGTCTGCTAAATGGCATATATTATTATTATTATTATATTATATTGTGTTGTTTAAGTGTTCCCTTTACTTTTTTGAGCAGTGTATATATATATATATATATTTTTTAAAAAAAAAAAATCTATTTTCCTTTATCATTTTCCCCTAACCCTACCACTCCTCCCCTAATTGGAGTAAACTAATGGAGAACAACACTTAGGCTTCTACTTCCAGCAGTATATTTTACAATAGTTATCTTTTTTAATTATTTATTATTTATTATTTTATCCTACAGCTACCCTCAACCCCTCCCATCTATCTCTAAAGACCATTCAGTTTTGATATTTACTTGCCATATATTTTCCAACTGTACTGTTTTACAAAAGTGCCTTCGGAAAGTATTCAGACCCCTTGACCTTTCGCACATTTTTGTTACGTTAAAGTCTTATTCTAAAATTGAAAAATTCTAAAATGTATTAAATAAAAATAAATAATCAGAAGTACCTTATTTACATAAGTATTCAGACCCTTTGCTTTGCAGATCCATTGATCATCCTTTCGATGCTTCTACAACTTGATGGGAGTCCAGCTGTGGTAAATTCAATTGATTGGACATGATTTGGAAAGACACACACATGTCTATATAAGGTCACACAGTTCACGGTGCATACCAGAGCAAAATCCAAGCCATGAGGTTGAAGGAATTGTCCGTAGAGCTCCGAGACTGGATTGTGTTGAGGCACAATCTGGGGAAGGGTACCCAAAAAATTCTGCAGCATTGATGGTCCCCAAGAACACAGTGGCCTCAATCATTCTTAAATGGAAGAAGTTTTGAACCACCAAGACTCTTCCTAGAGCTGTCCGCCCGGCCAAACTGAGCAATCGGGGGAGAAGGGCGTTGGTCAGAGAGGTGACCAAGAACCCCGATGGTCACTCTGACAGAGTTATAGAGTTCCTCTGTGGAGATGGGAGAACCTTCCAGAAGGACAACCATCTCTGCAGCACTCCACCAATCAGGCCTTTATGGTAGAATGGCCACACAGAAGCCAATCCTCAGTAAAAGGAACATGACAGCCCGCTTGAAGTTTGCCAAAAGGCACCTAAAGACTCTCAGACCATGAGGAACAAGATTCTTTGGTCTGATGAAACCAAGATTTGGCCTGAATGCCAAGCGTCACATCTGGAGGAAACCTGGCACCATCCCTACAGTGAAGAATGGTGGTGGGAGCATCATACTGTGGGGGTATTTTTCAGCAGCAGGGACTGGGAGACTAGTCAGGATCGAGACAAAGATGAACTTAGCAAAGTACAGAGAGATCCTTTATGAAAACCTGCTCCAGATCACTCAGAACCTCAGAAAAGGGAAAAGGTTCCCCTTCCAACAGGACAATGACCCTAAGCACACAGCCAAGACAACGCAGGAGTGGCTTCGGGACAAGACTCTGAATGTCCTTGAGTGGCCCAGCCAAAGCCCAGACTTGAACCGGATCACTTGAACCGGATCAAACGTGTGCTACGGGTGGGTATTGTTATTGTGACCAGTTAGCTGAGATAAGGCGGAGCTTTGCCTAGCATAGACTTAAAGATGACCTGGAGCCAGTGGGTCTGGCGACGAATATGTAGCGAGGGCCAGCGGACTAGAGCATACAGGTCGAAGTGGTGCGTGGTATAAGGTGATTTGGTACAAAACAGATGGCACTGTGATAGACTGCATCCAGTTTGCTGAGTAGAGTGTTGGAAGCTATTTTGTAGATGACCAAAGTCGAGGATCGGTAGCATAGTCAGTTTTGCTAGGGTAAGTTTGGTGGCATGATGGAAGGAGGCTTTGTGTGCGAAATAGAAAGCCGATTCTAGATTTGATTTTTGATTGGAGATGATTAATATGAGACTGGAAGGAGAGTTTACAGTCTAGCCAGACACCTAGGTATTTATAGTTGTCCACATATTCTAGGTCGGAACCGTCCAGGGTGGTGATGCTAGTCGGGCGGGCAGGTGCGGGCAGCGAATGGTTGAAAAGCATGCATTTGGTTTTGCTAGCGGTTAAGTGTTATGCAGGTGAATGAGGACCCAAAAGCAACTTAACGAAAACAGAGTCTTTATTCCAGTTTTAGACAAAGGTGATAATCCTGGATATTATCTTGGTGAAAGCAAAAACAGGAAAACTGAAATCCACTCGTCAGTAGAGAGGAATGACTGGAGACTCGACCACAGACTGCAGGTCGCTTCGGGAAGGCACCGGCCGTAGCTGACACTGACACCTGCTTACACGCAGCATCTGAAGAAGGTAAAACACGACAGGGCGAAACAAGGACACAGAACAGCGAACATCATACAAGGATCCGACAAGGACAGAAGCGGAAAACAGGGGGAGAAATAGGGGCTCTAATCAGAGGGCAAAATAGGGGACAGGTGTGAAAAGAGTAAATGAGGTAGTTAGGAGACTGAGGAACAGCTGGGAGCAGGAACGGAACGATAGAGAGAGAGAGCGAGAGAAAGAGAGAGGGAGGGGAAGAGAGGGATAGAAAGAGGGAAAGAACCTAATAAGACCAGCAGAGGGAAACGAATAGAAGGGAAGCACAGAGACAACAGAGAACCGCCCTTGCTGTCTCTGCCTGGCCGGTTCCCCTCTTTTCACTGGGATTCTTTGCCTCTAACCCTGTTACGGGGGCTGAGTCACTGGCTTGCTGGGGCTCTCTCGTGCCGTCCCTGGGGGGGGTGCTTCACCTGGGTGGGTTGATTCACTGTTGTGGTCCTGTCCGGGTTCCCCCAGGAACGGAACTGGGTTGTACCGTGTCGGAGATCTTTGTGGGCTATACTCGGCCTTGTCTCAGGATGGTAAGTTGGTGGTTGAAGATTTCCCTCTAGTGGTGTGGGGGCTGTGCTTTGGCAAAGTGGGTGGGGTTATATCCTTCCTGTTTGGCCCTGTCCGGGGTGTCCTCGGATGGGGCCACAGTGTCTCCTGACCCCTCCTGTCTCAGCCTCCAGTATTTATGCTGCAGTAGTTTATGTGTCGGGGGCTGGGGTCAGTTTGTTTATCTGGAGTACTTCTCCTGTCCTATTCAGGTGTCCTGTGTGAATCTAAGTGTGCGTTCTCTAATTCTCTCCTTCTCTCTTTCTTTCTCTCTCTCGGAGGACCTGAGCCCTAGGACCATGCCCCAGGACTACCTGACATGATGACTCCTTGCTGTCCCCAGTCCACCTGGCCATGCTGCTGCTCCAGTTTCAACTGGCCTGGGCCCTAGGACCATGTCTCAGGACTACCTGACATGAGGACTCCTTGCTGTCCCCAGTCCACCTGGCCATGCTCCTGCTCCAGTTTCAACTGTTCTGCCTTACTATTATTCAACCATGCTGGTCATTTATGAACATTTGAACATCTTGGCCACGTTCTGTTATAATCTCCACCCGGCACAGCCAGAAGAGGACTGGCCACCCCACATATGCTCTCTCTAATTCTCTCTTTCTTTGTTTCTCTCTCTCGGAGGACCTGAGCCCTAGGACCGTGCCCCAGGACTACCTGACATGATGGCTCCTTGCTGTCCCCAGTCCACCTGACTGTGCTGCTGCTCCAGTTTCAACTGTTCTGCCTTATTATTATTTGACCATGCTGGTCATTTATGAACATTTGAACATCTTGGTCATGTTCTGTTATAATCTCTACCCGGCACAGCCAGAAGAGGACTGGCCACCCCACATAGCCCGGTTCCTCTCTAGGTTTCTTCCTAGGTTTTGGCCTTTCTAGGGAGTTTTTCCTAGCCACCGTGCTTTTACACCTGCATTGTTTGCTGTTTGGGGTTTTAGGCTGGGTTTCTGTACAGCACTTTGAGATATCAGCTGATGTACGAAGGGCTATATAAATAAATTTGATTTGATTTGATTTGAGACAAGACATGATAACCAATGACAAAACATGACATTAAGAGTAGTTGGAGGCCACGGAAGGAGTGTTGTATGGCATTGAAGCTCGTTTGGAGGTTAGTTAGCACAGTATCCAAGGAAGGGCCAGAAGTATACAGAATTATGTCGTCTGCGTAGAGGTGGATCAGGGATTTGCCCGCAGCAAGAGCGACATCATTGATATATACAGAGAAAAGAGTCGGCCCTAGAATTGAACCCTGTGGTACCCCCATAGGGACTGCCAGAGGTCCGGACAACATGCCCTCCGATTTGACACACTGAACTCTGCCTGTCTGCAAAGGAGTTGGTGAACCAGACAAGGCAGTCATTAGAAAAACAATGCTATTGAGTCTGCCGATAAGAATATGATGATTGACAGAGTCGAAAGACTTGGCCAGGTCGATGAGGACGGCTGCACAGTACTGTCTTTTATCGATGGCAGTTATGATATTATTTAGTACCTTGAGCGTGGTTGAGGTGCACCCGTGACTGGCTAGGAAGCCGGATTGCACAGCAGAGAATTGGGGGATTCAAAATGGTCAGTCATCTGTTTATTAACTTGGCTTTCGAAGACTTTAGATAGGCAGAGCAGGATGGATATAGGTCTGTAACAGTTTGGTTCTAGGGTGTCACCCCCTTTGAAGAGGGGGATGACCGTGGCAGCAATTCCAATCTTTAGGGATCTCGGACGATACAAAAGAGAGGTTGAACAGGCTGGTAATAGGGGTTGCAACATTGGCAGCGGATAGTTTTTTAGAAAAAGAGGGTCCAGATTGTCTAGCCCAGCTGATTTGTACGGGCCCAGGTTTTGCAGCTCTTTCAGAACATCTGCTGTTTGGATTTGGGTGAAGGAGAAGCTGGGGAGGCTTGGGCGAGTAGCTGCGGGGGGGGAAGGAGCTGTTGGCTGGGGTAGGAGTAGCCAGGAGGAAGGCATGGCTTTTTGACCGGGGAATGCTTATCTAAGATGGTCTGGAAATTACTTTTAAAGAATGACCAGGCATCCTCGACTGACGGGATGAGGTCAATATCCTTCAAGGATACCCGGGCCAGGTCGATTAGAAAGGCCTGCTCGCAGAAGTGTTTTAGGGAGCGTTTGACAGTGATGAGGAGTGGTCATTTGACCGCGGACCCATAGCGGATACAGGCAATGAGGCAGTGATCGCTAAGATCCTGATTGAAAACAGAGGAGGTGTATTTGGAGCGCAAGTTGGTCAGGATAAGATTAGATGAGATTGAGGGCATCTAGCTTGGATTGTAAGACTGCCGGGGTGTTAAGTATATCCCAGTTTAGGTCACCTAACAGAACGAATTCTGAAGCTAGATGGGGGGCGATCAATTCAAAAATGGTGTCCAGGGCACAGCTGCGAGCGGAGGGGGGTCGATAGCAGGCGGCAACAGTGAGAGACTTATTTCTGGAAAGGTTAATTTTTTAAATTAGAAGTTCAAACTGTTTGGGTATAGACCTGGAAAGTATGACAGATCTTTGCAGGCTATCTCTGCAGTAGATTGCAACTCCTCCCCCTTTGGCAGTTCTATATTTATGGAAAATGTTGTAGCTGGGTATGGACATCTCAGAATTGTTGGTGGCCTTCCTAAACCAGGACTCAGACACGGCAAGGACATCAGGGTTGGCGGAGTGTGCTAAAGCAATGAGTGAAACAAACCTAGGAAGGAGGCTTCTGATGTTGACATGCATGAAACCAAGGCTTTTTTGATCACAGAAGTAAACAAATGAGGGTGCCTGGGGACACGCAGGGCCTGGGTTTACCTCCACATCACCCAGGGAACAGAGGAGTAGAATGAGGGTACGGCTAAAGGCTATCAAAACTGGTCGCCTAGAGCATTGTGGACAAAGAATAAAAGGAGCAGATTTCTGGGCATGGTAGAATAGATTCAGGGCATAATGTGCAGACAGGGGTATGGTGGGGTGCGGGTACAGCGGAGGTAAGCCCAGGCACTGAGTGATGATAAGAGAGGTTGTATCTCTGTATAAGCTGGTTATAATGGGTGAGGTCACCGCGTGTGTGGGAGGTGGGACAAAGGAGGTATCAGAGGTATGAGTGGAACTAGGGGCTCGGCAGTAAACTAAAACAATGACAACTAACCTAAACAACAGTATACAAGGCATATTGACATATGAGAGAGACATAGCCGCTACTTTATTCCTACACTTTGAACCTCGCGGTTTATACAATGACGTGGCTAATTTATGGATTTTTCCCGCTTTCGCAAGATTCATGCCGCCGCCAAAAAACTGAGCACCGTCACATAATGTGACGTAAATGGAGCGCGCTCAAACTTCCCATCATTCTGATTACGGTAGTCATTTTGTCACCCTCATCATGGCAAAGACACGGAGAAATGCATATGATGCAGCTTTCAAGTTGAAGGCGATCGATCTGGCTGTTGGAAAAGGAAATAGAGCTGCTGCATGGGAGCTTGGCCTTAATGAGTCGATTATAAGACTTTGTAAACAGCAGCGTGAGGAACTGACTCAGTGCAAAAAGACAACAAACCTTTCAGAGGGAAGAAAAGCAGATGGCCCAAAGTATTTGCAGCCACTCGACATCAGTGTAAATTTAAGGTGGCGCTCCGTGTTCAGTGGGAGGCTTGGATGACAAGTGGGGAGAAATCCTTCACTAAAACGGGTCGCATGCGAAGAGCAACTTATGGTCAAGTCTGTCAGTGGGTCCTGACAGCGTGGAGCATTGTCAAAAAATCCACTATCATCAACGGGTTTCGAAAGGTTGGACTGCTGCGTGTTGAAGGGGCAGCATGAGCTCAGCGGGGTATTTGCCTCCGGATGAAAGAGAGGAGAGCGACAATGAAAACGATCCAACATCGGATGAAGCAATTCTGAGGCTATTCAACTCCTACACCTAAGGAGATGACTTCAGTGGTTTCAGTGCACAGGAGGATGCTTGGTAGGCTACTGTTTTAATTTTTGTTACAAGCCGTGTTTCGTTAAAGCCTATTTATTTTTGTTACAAGCCGTGTTTCGTTTAAAGGCTGTGTAAAGTTCATTTGTTTCAATGTACCAGTAGGCACCTGCGGCTTATAGACATGTGCGGCTTATTTATGTACAAAATACATATTTTTTAATAATTCAGTGGGTGCGGTTTATATTCAGGTGCGCTTAATAGTCCAGCAATTACGGTACAGCGAGGCATAAAGTAATCACAGGTGTTGATTTGGAGAGCTAACTAAGACAACAACGGGTGAGACAACAACAGCTAATCAGCTAAAACAACAAGTAAAATGGCGATGACTGGGCAGAGAGGGTGAGAGCCTGAGTTCGCGGCTAGGGCCGACAGATATGAAATAAATAAATAAACCGAATGGAGTACTGTGATTAATGGACAGCCCAGTGGGCATCAGCTATGTAGCCAAGTGATCATAGGGTCCAGCGGCAGCAATAGAAGGAACAGGGGAGCCGCAGAGTAGTCGCTACCACGCTATCACACGGGCAATGAGGCGTTTAAAGTTAGTAGCCCGGGGCTAGTAGAAACGTCTGCTCCAACGTCCGACATGGGCCGGTTGAAGGCAGTATTTGTCGGCAGACCTGTCGTGGTGGTGCGGCGGGGCGTCGTGTCGAATAAGGATCCAAGCCAGATGGCAAAAGAGGTATTGTAGTTGTAGTAATTTAGTTTTCTATCCGGGAGATGTGCCTGGCTCACAGCTAACTGGTGCTAGCTTCGGTGCAGGGGCATTAGCCACTATAGCCACTCGGTAGCAGCGGTGATCCGGTGCCAAGGTCTAGAGCTTACGGCAAGGATCCGGTGGAGTAGTGTGTTCTAGCCATGTTTGGGTGGTGTCCGGGTGAATAACTGAATAGGCCGGGAGATGGGCCTCAGGGATAGCTTCGGTACTGGGTAACTCGGTGGGTGCTAGCTAGCTGTAAAGATCAGGAGAATGGTCCAGGGATTACGGCAGGAATCCGGCATTGTAGTGGAGAGACAGTCCGTTACTGGTAGGCTGGCAAGTATTATCCAAGCTAAAAAAGGGCTGGTACCTGTGCAGAAGGTAAAGGCCGCTAGCAGTGGCTAAATAGCTTGTAGCTAATTAGCTGGTTAGCTTCTGATGGCTAGGTGGTTCTTGACATAAGGTTTAAAAATTAAAAATAATAGCGGTTCCGTATCACATTGGGTGAGGTAGGTTACCGGAAGGTATAATTGAACTAAAATGGAGGAGAGATTGAAAATAAAATTTTAATATATACAAAAAAAGACGAAAAAATACAAAATTACACGAGAGGACGAACAAAACACGTCTGCACTGCTACGCCATCTTGGATATACAGTACCAGTCAAAAGTTTGGACACACCTACTTATTCAAGGGGTTTTCTTTATTTTTGCTATTTTCTATCAAAGCTATGGCATAACAAATATGGAATCATGTGGTAACCAGAAAATTGTTAAACAAATCAAAATATATTTTGGATTATAAATTCTTCAAAGTAGCCACCCTTTGCCTTGATGACAGATTTACATACCTTTGGAATTGTCTCAACCAGCTTCATGAGGTAGTCACCTGGAATGCATTTCAATCAACAGGTGTGCCTTGTTAAACATTAATTTGTGGAATTTATTTCCTTCTTAATGCGTTTGAGCCAATCATTTGTTTTGTGAGAAGATAGGGGTGGTATACAGAATTTTTGTAAAAGGCCAAGTCCATATCATGGCAAGAACAGCTCAAATAGGCAAAGAGAAACGAAAGTCCATCATTACTTTAAGGCATGAATGTCAGTCAATCCGGAACATTTCAAAAACTTTGAAGGTTTCTTCAAGTGCAGTCGCAAAAACCATCAAGTGCTATGACGAAACTGGCTCTCATGAGGAAAGGAAGACCCAGAGTTTCCTCTGCTGCAGAGGAGAAGTTCATTAGAGGTACCAGACTCAGAAATTGCAACCAAAATAAATGCTTCACCGAGTTCAAGTAACAGACACATCTCAACATCAACTGTTCAGAGGAGACTGTTTGAATCAGGCCTTCATGGTTGAATTTCTGCAAAGAACACTTTGAGTCCAAATTTGAGATTTTTGATTCCAACCACTGTGTCTTTGTGACTAGGTCAATGGATGATCTCTGCATGTGTGAAGGAGGTGTAATGGTGTGGGTGCTTTGCTGGTGACGCTGTCTGGGATTCTTTTAGAATTCAAGGCACACTTAACCAGCATGGCTGACATCCCATCTGGTTTGCGCTTAGTGGGACTATCATTTTGTTTTTCAACAGGACAATGACTTAACACACCTCCAAGCTGTGTAGGGCTATTTGATCATGCAGGAGAGTGATGGAGTGCTGCATCAGATGACCTGGCCTCCACAATCACCCGACCTCAACCCAATTGAGATGGTTTAGGCTGAGTTGGACCGCAGAGTGAAGGAAAAGCAGCCAACACGTGCTCAGCATATGTGGGAACTCCTTCAAGACTGTTGGATAAGCATCCCAGGTGAAGCTGCTTGAGAGAATGCCAAGAGTATGTAAAGGTGTCACCAAGGCAAAGGGTGGCTACTTTCAACAATCTCAAATATAAAATGTATTTTTTATTTGTTTAACATGTTTTTGGTTACTATTTGATTCCATGTGTGTTATTTTATAGTTTTGATGTCTTCACTATTATTCTACAATGTAGAAAAGAGTAAAAATAAAGAAAACCCCTTGAATGAGTATGTGTGCCCAAACTTTTGACTGGTACTGTATAACATTCTATTGGTTGCAAGAATTCTATATCATAATTTAAATTGAAAAACTCTTAAGTTTTGAATCCAGCGTCATTTTGTGTATCAGTTTATAAACCATATGTCAGGGAATCAGTACATCGAAAATCTCTTCCCAACTATTTTGCAATCATTTTTTGGTCCTTAAATGAAACTGGTATATTTTTTTATTTACCGCTATTTTCTTGAGCTAATTTTGGTCTTTAATGCAGGGCCGACAGGCAAATTCCTTACTTTCTCTCTCTTCCACTTGCCTCTTCCATTTTTTTGCGGTAATGATTCAATTAGCTGGTTGTAATTTTGGGTAGAGCAGACATTTCCATATACAGTGGGGCAAAAAAAGTATTTAGTCAGCCACCAATTGTGCAAGTTCTCCCACTTAAAAAGATGAGAGAGGCCTGTAATTTTCATCATAGGTACACTTCAACTATGACAGACAAAATGAGAAAACAAAATGCAGAAAATCACATTGTAGGATTTTTAATGAATTTATTTGCAAATTATGGTGGAAAAGTATTGGGTGCGTTACTGGTACTTCCTGTAAGAGTTTTTGCTTATAAGCAGGAATCAGGAAGATATAGTTATGGTCAGATTTGCCATATGGAGGGTGTGGGAGAGCTTTGTGTGCATTTCTGTGTGTGGAGTATAAGTGATCAAGAGTTTTTTTCGCCTCTAGTTGCACAGGTGTCATGCTAATAGAAATGAGCTAAGGTGGATATCAGTTTCCCTGCATTAAAATCACTGGCCACTATGAGTGCCACCTCTGGATAGCTTTTTCTCGTTTGCTTTTGGCATTATACAGTTCGTTGAGTGCGGTCTCAGCGCCGGTTTGTGGTGGCAATTATACAGCTATGAAAAATAAAGATACAAAGTCCACAGCTTATCATGAGTTATTCTAACTCAGGCGAGCAGAACCTCGAGACTTTGTTAATTTTAGAGATGGCGCTCTGAGATCGCACACCACTGGCCAAAGATGTCAGTTCAACATCTACTTTTGATTTACATTTTGTTGAGTTGTCAACTAATGTGAATTCAATGTGATTTCACCATGTCATTGGATTTAGGTTAAAGATTAGGTGAGAAAAATACCAAATGCCCTCACGTTGATGACTTTTAGCAAATCCAATCAGTTTTCCACACTGATTCAACATCATCGCATAGAGTTTTGGGTCGAAATGACCAGTTTTTGCCCAGTGGGTATCAATACATGGTAATCTATACAAAAGATTGAGAGGAAACAAAGAGAGGATCCCACTTTGAGATGCACACACACTAACAGTTGGAGAGCGGGAAGGGCTCGGTGGAGAGTGAAGTATGCAGGAATGAGGTGGGCGACTCATGGTCCTCACACACATAGGCGGGAAGGCAGGGCTGAGAGAAACCCCTAGAACTCTGCATTGAAATGACGGATCCCCAACCCTCAGCATCACTGCTGAACCATGGCCAGCAAGCTGGGTGAAACCCTATTGTATTTATTGGCGTTCGTTATTATTCCAGTTCTACATGGATTTGGTGAAAAAAATGCAAATTCCCGTGAAATAATAAGACCTAGGAGGATGCAACCTTGCATGATGGTAAAGGGACAAATTATTTGAGCAAAAAATATTCAATTTGATTTGGAAAAATAAACCAGACAAAATTAAACGGGCCTATTCATATAATTAATATGAATTCGGAGGGCAGAAATTATTAAATATTAAAGCAGTAGATGTCTCACTAAAGGCTTCAGTCATACAAAAGTTATACTTAGTAAGAATGTCTTACCCCATGTTTAAGAAGGGCATTTTCCCCTGTTATTCAGATTACAACCTCTCACTTTCGGTTTTTTAAAATGAAATAATCTCCAAAATATTGCTATTTTTAAAACAAGCCATAGAACGTTGGTTGCAATTTCAGTTTAATGCACCAGAAAAGACTAAACAAATATGACTACAAATAAACTCAAATATACAAATTGATAAAACATTTTCTTTTTCATTTTGATAAAAGGAAAACATTTAAAAAAAAGCATAATCTTCATAAATTATATCATAAATAGGACTGGTAGCGTTATGTCACACATGCAGCTAACAAAAATATGTACATATCCCAACCAGAAGCCATGTATTACAGAAAGCATTCGCACTGAGCTAAAGGCCTGCACTGTAGCTTTCAAGGATCAGGACGCTTATAAGAAATCCCTGTATGACCTCCGACAAGCCATCAAACAGGCAAAGCCTCAATACAGGACTAAGATCGAATTCTACTACACCAACTCTAATGCTTGTCGGATGTGGCAGGGCTTGCAAACTATCATTGATTACAAAGGGAAACCCAGCCGTGAGCTTCCCAGTGATGCGAGCCTCCCAGATGAGCTAAATGCCTTCTACGATCACTTCGAGGTAAGCAACACTTAACCATGCATGAGAGCACCAACTGTTCCGGACGACTGTGTGATCATACTCTCCTTAGCCGTGACTAAAACCTATAAATAGGTTTACATTCGCAAGGCCGCAAGTCCAGACAGATTACCAGGATACGTACTCAGAGCATGCGCTAACCAGCTGGCAAGTGTCTTCACTGACATTTTCAATCTCCCCCTGACCCAGTCTACAATACCTACGTTTTTCAAGCAGACCACCATTGTCCCTGTGCCCAGGAATGCCAAGGTAACATGTCTAAATGTCTATCGCCCCGTAAAACTCTGTAGTGTTGAAATGCTTTGAAAGTCATGGCTCACATCAACACCATCATCCCAGTCACACTGGACCCCCTGCACCCCTGGACCCACAAGACAGCTGATCGTCGACTACACGAAACTGAGGGCCGAGCACGCTCCCATTCATATCAACGGGGCTGTTGTGGAGCGGGTCGAGAGCTTCAAGTTCCTCAGTGTCCACATCACTAAGGATCTATCATGGTCCATACACACCAACACAGTTGTGAAGAGTGCACGACATTGCCTCTTCCTCCTCAGGAGGCTGAAAGATTTGGCATGGGAACTCAGATCCTTAAAAAGTTATACAGCTGCACCATTGAGATCATCCTGACTGGTTGCATCACCGCTTGGTATGGCAACTGCTTGGCATCTGACGCAAAGCGCTACAGAGGGTAGAGTGCGTACAGCCCAGTACATCACTTGGGCCAAGCTCTCTGCCATCCAGGACCTCTATACCAAGCGGTTTCAGAGGAAGGGCCCCAAATAATTCTAAGACTCTAGCCACCCAAGTCATAGACTGTTCTCTCTGCTACCACACGGCAAGCTGTACCGATGCAACAAGTCTGGAACCAACAGGACCCTGAACAGTTTGTACCCCCAAAACCGTAAGACTGCTAAATAGTTAGTTAAATAGTTAACCCAATAGCTACCCTTTTTGCACAAACTTTTTTTGACTCAACACATACTGTTCATTATCTATCCTGTTGCCTAGTCACTTTATTCTTAGTTACATGTGCATATGTACCTCAATTACCTCGTACCCCTGCACATCGACTCGGTACTGGTACCCCATGTATATAGCCATGTTATTCGTTACTCCTTCTTTATTTATTATTACTTTGAATACTTTTCTATTATTTCTCTATTTTCTTTCTCTCTGCATTGTTGCTAAAGGCCCGTAAGTAAGCATTTCACTGTTAGTCTACACCTGTTGTTTACAAAGCATGTGACGAATAAAATGTGATTTGAGTGGGTTAAAGCATGACCGTGGATAGAGCCTGTGAATTTGCTTGCACCCATCCAGCTTTTTACACATCAGTGCATAAATGCAAGGAGATGAAGAGGGAGACACTATTAATATACACCCTGTGTAAGCGTGTGACTGCATGAGCCCATCCTCCCCCTCCTTTACCTGTTCAGGTTGTTTGGTCACCTCATCCCTCCATCTCTCGCTCTCTTTCCTTCCCTCTATCTCTCCCTCCATCTCCTGTTCAGGTGGCTGGTCACCTCATCACTCCCTCTCTTCATCCCTCCACCGCTCCCTCCCTCCCCTGTTCCTGACACCTCCAGAAGACCATATGGGCACTGCTGAGATACGGCCTGTTCCTCCCACTGTACTTGGCCTGCCCTGTACACTCACCTAGAGAGGCAAGTGTGTGTGTGTCACTGTGTGTGTCTGTGTGAGTGTTTGTGTCACGGTCTGTGTGTGTGTGTGAGAGAGAGTGTGGCGCCATGTTTCTCCCACAGTACTTAGCCTGTAGACTCACCTCGCCACCGCGCACCACAGCAACACACCCTGCAGGAGAAAAAGAGTGCGTGTGTGAGAGAGATTGTGTGTGTGTGAGAGAGTGTGTATGTTTGTGTGGTGTGTGGTGGTGATGGGGAGGGGGACATGGATGGGAGGACAGGACACAACATGACTGTGACTGTATGCTCTCTGAGACACCGCTACAGCAATGTCCTTGGCTGATTTATGTTAGGGACAAGAATTGTGTGTGTGTGTGTGTGTGGCTAGATTTGAGAGGAAATGAATATCTTCAGGCTTGTAGATTGATGTTTATGAGGTTGTTTGGAGAAATATGTGTGTGCATTTGTTTGAATAAAATCAAATTTTCTTAACTTTGTCTAGTCATAAGTGTATTCCTGTGAGTGACTTATCATTCAACTCCAGCATTCTTTTACCTGACACCTACTTCATTTTACTGACAGTTGAACCATTTGAATGTTCTTATCACAGGTTCGGATCTGCTTTCAGTAATTCCAAACTTTATTGACATTTGTTTTCCTGGGACGAGCATGTTTCATGAAGGATAAGTGATACACGGAAATCTCCTTCTCTCTTTTGAGATGCAGACCTGTACACACACACACACACACACACACACACACACACACACACACACACACACACACACACACACACACACACACACACACACACACACACACACACACACACACACACACACACACACACACACACACACACACACACACACACACACACACACACACACACACACACACACACACACACACACACACACACACACTGTTGAACTGTGTAATGTGAGCTTGGCCAGGCTCCTGCGTGGTTCTGGTCCTGGCTGCATCCCCCTTTTGAGCAGAAAGAAAACAATCACTTTGACGTGAACAGAACAGAACTAGGCTACACCAGAGACCCAGTTGGCTTTAGACCAGACCTGGGTTTAAATGCCATTTGAAATCTATCAGATACTTTTGAGCATTTTTACTCTTGCTTGCCTGGAATGCCAGGTGGATGGAGTTCACAGGCTTGATACTATTCTATCGGTCCATTAAGCCAGGCAAGCTCAATCGAGCACAGATAAAAGTATTTGAAATTATTTCAAATAGTATTTGAACCCAGGTCTACTTAAGAGCGGTATATTTGGCAGAATGTAGTGCTAGGAATAATGGGCCATGAAAAAAACAAGGAAATAACTTGCACTAAAAGCAAAATTATACTTTGAATGAGAGAGAGGAAGGGGAAGAAAAGGAGGAGGCGATGGAGGGATTCTGGAAGAGTGTTTGAATTCATGTTTGATCAGTGTTTCCTAACTCTGGTCCTTCAGTACTCCCAACAGTACATATTTTTGATGTGGCCTCGGACAAGCACACCTGATTCTACCTGTTAACTAATCATCAAGCCCTGATGTGCATTCAGTTCGCTCGAACGATACATTTTGTTATGCTGATGAATGAGGACCCAAAAGCGACTTAACGAAAACAGAGTCTTTATTCCAGTTCTAGACAAAAGTGATAATCCTGGAAATTATCAAGGTGAAAACAAAACAGGAAAACTGAAATCCACTCGTCAGTAGAGAGGAATGACTGGAGACTCGACCACAGACTGCAGGTTGTTTCGGGAAGGCACCGGCCGTAGCTGACACTGACACCTGCTCACACGCAGCATCTGAAGAAGGTAAAACATGACAGGGCGTAACAAGGACACAGAACAGCGAACATCATACAAGGATCCGACAAGGACAGAAGCGGAAAACAGAGGGAGAAATAGGGGCTCTAATCAGAGGGCAAAATAGGGGACAGGTGTGAAAAGAGTAAATGAGGTAGTTAGGAGAATGAGGAACAGCTGGGAGCAGGAACGGAACGATAGAGAGAGAGAGCGAGAGAGGGAGAGAGGGAGGGGGAGAGAGGGATAGAAAGAGGGAAAGAACCTAATAAGACCAGCAGAGGGAAACGAATAGAAGGGAAGCACAGAGACAAGACATGATAACCAATGACAAAACATGACATGACACATTTCCCCAAAACATTCTTGTACTTTCTTGAACAGACTTTGAGGTACGTTTGCTCCTGTTTGGTGGGTTTGGCGAGGTGTGGCTTGAAGCAATGAGAGGTGTATTTAAAGGGCAGTGGCCATGCTGGAAGCATTCCCCAACCCACAACTCAACCCCTCCCCGTTTTTCAACTGGTCGTTCAGTACAGCGCCGTTTCCGTTCAATCAGTGAAGTGGGTTGGGCGGGCCGCAAAACAATGAGGGGATTCTATTAAGCTGGCCCGGGTAGGCGTAGTTTGCAAAGGGTGAAAAGTGATTGCATTCGTTTTGGAAGCGTGCTGCCTCCCGTGCATGAGCCGGCAACCCCATTCTGTCCGGCAGTGAAGTCTGCTCAAAACCAAAGTGACGCAGGTTAGCGTGTGGAGTAATAAGTAGGATTCTGTGTGCAAAAGTGATTGCTTTGGGGGGAAAAAACGCTTTATCTGCCTACCGAATGAAGACCAGTTTGGAAATTCAAACATCTATTTTATATTTCTGAAAGATGGATCATGCTGCCTTGTTGACAACATAACCGGAGCGGCGCAGATTGTTGTTCGATTTCGGCAGAGCGCTCCTCCCTCACTGGCTTCACCTGGTCACGTGACGGGCCACAGGCTGGTTCAACCCGGGCCATCTTAATAGAATGCTGCCAACGGACACAATCATGGAAGGAGGGAGAGAGAGAGAGGGAGTGGAGGAAAGAAAGAAAGGAGGGAAGGAAGGAGGGGAGGAGTTGACGACAGATGTTTCCAATCAATTGCTTCCATCATGTGATGGACGGACAAACGGACTGTGTGTGTAACTCAAATCAGCAGCCACGAAAAACATCCCCCCGATAAGACTAGTGTACATGACATGGTGCTGTATGAGTTAGCCTACCCTCTCTTTCCAAGAACTATCTCTTTCCCTCTCCACCTCTACCGACCTCTCTCACTCTCTACCTACCTCTCTCTCCACCTCTTTACCTCTCTCTCTTCCTCTTTCTCCTTCCTTTTTTCTGAGTCATCTCTATCTCCCTCCCCAACCCTGTTCCTCTCTCTCTCTCTCTCTCTCTCTCTCTCTCTCTCTCTCTCTCTCTCTCTCTCTCTCTCTCTCTCTCTCTCTCTCTCTCTCTCTCTCTCTCTCTCTCTCTCTCTCTCTCCCCACCCCCTTTCCTCCCTCTCTCCCTCAATCCATTCTAACCAAGACACAGACAGACTGCACTCGTGGGCCAAGTCCATGGTTGGGTGGGGTGGTTATGGCTGTGGGAAGCTGGGACTGGGGGGGTGTTGAGGGGGACCAGATGTGCTCCTTTAGTATAGGAGGGGTGTGTTCACAGTTGACATGGAGAGGAAAAGGGAGTAGAGAATTGAGAGTTGGCGTTGAGAGAAAGCGTGTGGGTCAGAGCGAGAGAGGGGAGAGAAAGAGAGGGGAGGGGGTGACATAGAGAGAAAGGTTCTCTCCGTGGACAGTTGCTGCAGTGTGTGCCCTAAACATGGGTGTATTATTTCCAACTTCTCTCTGTGCTTGTCCAACTAGTTGTGAAAACTCCCCTCTACCCCATCCTGCTTATTATTCTGTCACACACAGAGAGAGAGAGAGAGTCCGAGAGAGTGAGAGTCAGAGACTCAGTGAGAGTCAAAGAGAGAGAGTCAAAGAGAGAGAGAGAGTCAGAGAGTCAGAGAGAGTCAGAGAGAGTCAAAGAGAGAGAGAGTCAAAGAGAGAGAGAGTCAAAGAGAGAGAGAGTCAGAGAGAGACAGTCAGAGTCAGAGAGAGAAATAGTCAGAGGGAGAGAGGGGGAGCGAAAAGGAGAGTTGGAGAGAGAGTCAGATTGAGAGAGACTGGGGTTATATTGGTCTTTGGGCTCATTTACAAGGGTCATTGGGTCAGTATTTTCCCTGAATAGGGACAAGTGTGTGTTCATGCATGTGTGTGGACAGAAATGTGATAAGAATGACAAGATGGTGAAACAGCATCCTCAGAACAACAAAAAAGTGGTCCAATACAGGTCACGTGGTTCACATGCTGCAAGATAGATAGATAGATAGATAGATAGATAGATAGATAGATAGATAGATAGATAGGATGCCTCTCTTTATAATTGGCCCAAGTTAAAATGGAATAAAACATGTTTCTAGAATCACAGGAGGCTGGTGAGGGGAGGATGGCTCATAATAGTGAATGGAATGGTATCAAACACATGGTAACCATGATGTGTTTGATACTATTCCATGCACTTCGTTCCAGCCATTACTATGAGCCCATCCTCCCAAATTAAGGTGCCACCAGCCACCTGTGCCAGTCAAATAGGCTAACCTACAAGTTCCAGAGTATCTGTGCAAAGTGCAAGTTGGGGTGAAGTCTTGACCGATGTCTTCAGAACAGAACAAAACAGAGGGGTTGAGGTTTGATTCCTCCTCCTCCCCGCAGCAGGTTTCGCTTTGGGAAGACCAGAGACAAGCCTATTGCCAGCCAGCCTACTGTTGCGCCGATGCGGAGAGCACCGCGCGGTGGACAGTCAATCGCAATGCAAAATATGAACGCACTGTAGGCTTCTACGGTTCTTCTTCAACAACAACAACATAGTTTTCCGCACGGATAGCACGCTTCCTTACTGCTAAAGGAGGATTTTTTTTCGGTTGGGTTTGCGCGTTTGGAGTGAAAATGCCCTTCTGCAAGCGCACAATAGTTCCCAAGGATGTCTGTAAAAACGACGCGAAGAGGCAAACTGCGATTTTCGGGGACTTGGTGGACGTTTGCGGGTTCACTCTATGTTCGGTGCTCCGACAGCTCTCGGATTTATCCCGGCACTCCGTCAGCATCTTGGAAGAGCTCGAGGGCGAGCTCGTGTCTATCTGTCACCGGTCGGGCACGCTCGAGGGCAAAGTGATCCGTTTACAGCGACACATCGCTGCGCTCGCCAGTAAGCCACCGCCAAAGAGTAAGAAAAAGCACACTGTATAATTTTCTATCACTTGTGTGGTGTGGTCCGTGTGAGACTTGCAAACTCACTGAGGTCAACTTGAAGTTGAATGTGTGGGAGAGGTATTCAAAATCGACAGTTCGAGGTAACTTGGGGTGGGAGAATAGAGGAATGTCAATTTATTGTGAAAAGGTGGATCACGTCAATGCGTGCGTTCCTTATGGCTGCTTATGACCTACCATTCTGCAGATTTCAATGGCTGTTTGCAAAGTAGGCCTTAGGGCTAGTGTTTTGTGAACAATATTAGCGTGAGCAACAATGTGGAATTTGTGGTTCGCCTTTAAAATAAAAGTTCCCAATTGAAACGGATGCAAACGGGTACAAATTGTGGAATCATGTCACAATTGAGAAGGTAGAGAAGGTTTGAGTGTTATTATATAAATTAAACAAAGGACAATCAGCACATTTTACACAAAAAGTACAAATCAATGTAAATCGCAGTGTGGCTGTATAGACTTCAGAAATACAATGGGGGTCTGTGTGTTGCATTGTACAGCCTTACCTATGAAATAGGGTATCTGCTTACTCAGTGACATCCACAGATTACAATTCTAAAGAGTTTACACAAATATTAACCTCATAGTTCTTATTACGGGACTCTGAAACCACTGTGAAATGAGCAACATTGAGCTCACCAGTCAACCTATGTGTATTGAACATTCATATTGCAATATCCATGAAAGGATTTATCAGCCTACTCAGTGACAACCACAGAACACAGCTATGTAGAGTGTACACAAGTGTTAGCGTCATAGTCCTTATTGAAGGAATTGAAATGAATATACCGCTTGTTGTGTTGAATATCAGTGTGAAAGACAAAACACCTGAAAAATATTTATTTGCTTTCCCTGTTTGCTTCAAATGAAATGAAATAAAATGCCTTTCCGTACTAGACTTCAGTTGAAAAGTCAACTCTTTCAAAGACTAATGTAAACAATGATTGACTGGCATAACCATCATCCCAAGGCCTGCGTGTACTTGTGCCAAAATATGCATCACGCTTGGCCTGATGAATAATAAGTATAAATACAGTAAAGTACACACACTAAAACGGTTAAAATATATATATATATGTTTGAAGCAAAATAGTGTTTTTTTTTTAGACAGAACTGCAAACATCAAGGAGTAGACCAAGCCATTCAAGGAGTTGGTCTGATGGTGCCCGCTGATGTCATCGTACTCCCCCTTGCCTCCCCTTGTCCCACTGAATTGTGTGGCGATTTCCCACAGTTAAAGAGCTTCGATGCTAATGTTTGTGTAAGCTCTTTAGAATTGTAATCTGTGTGTGTCACTGAGTAGGCTAACACTCCATTTCATGGACCCAAGAGCCATAGGTAAGGATGTACATTCAAATAGAAGCATGCCATCAATGCAATTCTGAAGTCTATCATATTTTGTCATCAAATGAACAAATTATTGTCTTTTGTTGAATTTATATAACATTCCAAACTTGTTTAACATTTTCTTGTCCAATTGTGGCCTGATTCCACTATTTTCATCCGTTTGCATCAGTTTCAATAGGGGACTTTTATTATGAAGTCGAATCGCCGATTCCACAGTTCTTGATCACACTAATGTTGTTCCCTCCTTCCTTGACGATACTTGTATTTTTAACCATCTACTCCAATTCCATTCATGTTACAAAACAGCATTGACTTGGTTTGTAAAGATATGGATAGAAAAGGTATGAATGTGAAGGTGTGGATAGAGTATCCCAGTATCCCACAATGTTATGTCCCAGTGAAAACTGGCTACTTTTGTCACCAACTCACTGGAGCGCGACACACGCTACATGCCTAGTTACGAACATCGACAGAGTGCATGATAACAGATTTAGATTTCACACCGGATAATGATGTCTTTGAAAACGTGACAAGGACAGAGTCACTGATAGACGGTACGCTGATTCAAATAGAGAGAGGCGTATGCGTATGTTTGGAGGTGAGGTGAAGATGACACTAGATAAAGCGTCCCAAATGCCACTCCATGGGCCCAGGTCAAAAGTAGTGCACTATGGGGAATAGGTTGACATTTGGGATGTAACGCTTTGCAGCTGTTCTGCCCGGAAGTTGAGAAACATGTTTTTGTCTCTGCCCTCTTGGCTTGAGGACAACCAAACCAAAGTGAGGTGACAGGCAGCTCCTAGAGACTAGAGAGACAGAACACATTGTCCAGAACATGACAAAATATTTCCTGTGAGAAAGCTCAACAGCTCTCTCCAGAAACGACCCGTTTTAATGGTATGCGGTTGTAATGACATGACACAACAATGAACATGACACGATAAAGGAAAAAAAACGTTGTTTCCTGTGAGAAAGCCATTGTAAGTTCAGCAGCCCTCAGTTGGAGAGTGGAACCTCAGTAATGATGGAGTCTGAGAGAAACTCAGGCTACAGTTTTCATGTGATGCTTCCGGTTGTAATAACAGGACTATCACAGTTCAGAAGTACCATGGCAAGTCAATGGCGGCACACTTATGACTCACTTAGTTGTTATGGCAGTTGTTATGGCAGACAAACGTTGTGCTGAAGACCCAAATTTGCAACATTGACTGGGGGTCTGCGACATACTTTTGTGTATGTAGTGTATGTGGGCACCCCTTCAAATGAGTGGATTCAGCTATTTCAGCCACACCGTTGCTGACGGGTGTATAAAACCGAGCACACAGCCATGCAATTCCCATATACAAACATTGGCAGTAGAATGGCCTTAATGAAGAGCTCAGTAACTTTCAACGTGGCACTGTCATAGGAGTCCACCTTTCCAACAAGTCAGTTCATCAAATTTCGGCCCTACTAGAGCTGCCCCGGTCAACTGTAAGTGTTGTTATTGTGAAGTGGAAACGTCTAGGAACAACAGCGACTCAGTCGCTAAGTTGTAGGCCACACAAGCTCACAGAACACATGACACGCAAAAATCGTCTGACCTCGGTTGCGAAACTCACTACTGAGTTCCAAACTGCCTCTGGAAGCAACGTCAGCCCAATAACCGTTCGTTGGCAGCTCCATGAAATGGGTTTCCATGGCCGAGCAGCTGCACACAAGCCTAAGAACATCATGTGCAATGCGAAGCGTCAGCTGCAGTGGTGTAAAGCTCCCTCCATTAGACTCTGGAGTAGTGGAAATGCGTTCTCTGGAGTGATGAATCACGCTTCACTATTTGGCAGTCCGACAGACAAATCTGGGTTTGGCGGATGCCAGGAGAACACTACCTGCCTTTGTGGCAACAGTTTGGGGAAGGCCCTTTCCTGTTTCAGCATGACACTGTCCCTGTGCACAAAAAGCTAGGTCCATACAGAAATGTTTTGTCGAGATCTGTGTGGAAGACCTTGACTGGCCTGCACAGAGCCCTGACATCAACCCCATCGAACACCTTTGGGATGAATTGGAACGCAGACTGCGAGCCAGGCCTAATCGCCCAACATCAGTTCCCGACCTCACTAATGCTCGTGGCTGAATGGAAGTAAGTCCCTGAAGCAATGTTCCAACGTCTAGTGGAACGTCTTCCCAGAAGAGTGGAAGCTGTTAATTAAAGCAGAAAAGGGAGGGGGACCAACTCCATAATAATGCCCATGATTTTGGAATGAGATGTTTTTACGAGCATGTAGTGTACATTGAAGAATCTTAAGGGGCATTCCCATTGAAAAGGACCCATGAGCACCAACATGTGAAGTTCATAGGAGCATGTACAACTGGGTGTCAAATGAAAGCTAAGATGCTATGTATTTGAGAAATGAAGGCATAGATACATTTTTCATCCATTTTCCATCTTAAAAACTAGGCATATGTAAAGGCTTTGATTTCTGGGTAAACAGATAGAAAAGGGGTCTTAGAAAACATTACCAGAAAAAGTATTAAAAAGTATTAGACATACACTTCTATTTAGTTTAGGAGAAATTGCTTACCTTTCTGTAAGTTTAAGAAATATTGCCTTGTGCCTTGTAATTCGGTTACCTAAATCCCACATTTCTTTAAGATATTTCCTAAATTCTCTCCCTTATGAGGTAATGGTAGATCTATCAATTAGTTATTTTACTGATATCAATTTTGTTTATTAATTATTAAGTGATTAAAACTCATAATTCTGTAACAAAATTGGTAACGGAATTACCCAAAAATCAGTAACATAATTGTCACAAACCACAGTTACCGTCCGCTGGCATACTGTTATGTTCAGCTCAAACATTTTTCTTTTGTCTTTCTGTCATCTGGTGGTCAAACCAAGTGTTAAAACAGTCTTATGTCAGAACAACTACCTACCTCTCTTATTCCCTATCTCTCTGTCTGGTTCTCACTTAACTTCACCTATCCCGGATCTTACTGACACCTACCCATGAGCCCCCTCTCTTTCCATTTACAGTAACCAGCCCCCTCACCCGCCGAGCACCGGCCAACACCGGACGTCCACACACGTTGAAAAGTAGTTGACATTTGGTCAGTCCACCCTGAACTTAATGTTAACGTCCACAGACGGACCGAATTGGACCAAATCTGAACCTTTGATAGACGTTTGTTTGACAAGTTTGGATAGTACAGTAAAGAATAATATATTGCAGTAGAGTACAGTATATTGTACTATACAGTACTGAACTATAGTCTTCTTTACTGTACTGAATTCTACTGTACTATACAGTACTCTACTGTACTCTACTGCACTCTACTCTCTCCTACTCTGCTCTGCTGTGCTTTGCTGTGCTGTATTCTATTGTACCTCACTGTACTGTGCTGAGCTGCATTGTGATGTCCAAACTTGTGAAACATGAGGAGAAGTGCATTCATATCCATAATTATGAATTTCTGTGGAGTACAGCTCAGGGACCAATGATGTAATAACGTTACCGGGTGCAGTTCAATAACCCAAATATATTTTGTTCAAACTCAAGGGTGCCATGTCATAGCTGACACCCTATTCTTTCTGCAGATATCTTCGAATCTTAAGACAGAGCAGATACTTAACAGAGGTTTTGGAAAACGTGGTTGCATAAAAATCGGAGGAAGATTTTAACGTAATTCCGTGATCAAAGTTTGCACCTGCACAGTTTTTCCACTAAAATAGTTTTTACAAATGTTTTAGTGGACATTTTTAGAAGTAGTCCTTGTGCATATACTTGTATGGTTTGTTAAACGTTGAAATCAATGGTTTTTGTTTGGCATACATTGTAAAGTGAAAAAACGGAGTCAGCGAGTAATTCCGTTATGGTGGAATTGCCTTTAAAGCTACATGGTATGATGTCACTAGATCTCCATGGAGATAAAACCATGTGTTATAGCCTGTCTATGGTTAGGGTATCTCTTCCTACATGCTGTTATTGCTCACAACAGTAAAACAGTCCTACACACAATTCACTCAGGTTTTTGGGGGGGCTTAGTTTTTTTCTGTAGTGAATGTTTTACCAAATGCGTGTGAACACTACTATTGTCAATGTTTTGCATATATGCCTAGAAACTGCTCAGTCCACTGTCTTACACTGAGCATAGAGTAGTGAGAGGAGGAAGGAGGGAGAGAGCAGAGAGAGAAGGAGGAGAGGAGTGGTTTCCATTATCAGTTTCCTTTTCCTTATCTTAGTAGTTCCCTGCTCTGTCGCTCTTTGACCTCAGTGTGTTTGTGCTGTGTTTTATCCCTGGAAGCTGTCACTCAGTCGTCAATTGTGATAGTGTGAACCAAAGAGCTTGTCCTTCCTGTGGAATTCTCAGACCTCTCTCTCTTTATCTTCTCTCTCTAGAGCAGAAAGTCAGAGTGAGTTTAAGTCAGGAGACCCAGACAGACCCTTTAGTGGAGCTAAGAACTATCCCACCCTGACCCTCTATCCTTCTCTTCTTCTCTCCCTCTCCCCTCCCTGTTTTCTTTCAGGGAGAAGACCCACCTCTGTGTTCTACCCCCTCTCCGCTGTCCTCTCCTCCTCCTCCTCTGTCTTTCCCAGAAATCCCAGAAATTCCCAACCAGGCAGGACCTGGAACCTCAGAGAGTAATCCTCTGCCTCTCTGTGATTATTTGGATGGTCAGATAGAATGGTGATCAGATCAACCTACCTGTGTCTCTGTTCTGTGTGGTCCCAATGAGTCAGTGTTGGAAACAGCAGCAGCAGCTCGCTAACTACCGTGAAGACCTGGCCAAACACAGCCATGTTGCTTTTGGAGGCTTCGGAATGGTTTTTTTTCTTCTCTCTTGATGATTTATTGGGAGCTTGTTTGGGTTGCTGTCTCATTGTGAAGTGTAATTTGGCACTCAATGGACTTATGATTCTTAAAGAGAGAAAGGAGGATTGTGGGTGTAGTAGAGAGGGGGCGGGGGGTAAGGAGAGGGAGAAAGGGGGAGATGGGATGGGGAAGAGTGAGATAGGGGATACAGGGTGAGATGGGGAATACAAAGAAAGCGAGGGAGGGAGAATTTGAGTGTTTGAGGTTAGAGAGGGGAGAAAGGAGAGGAAGAAAGATGGAGAGAGGGAGTGTTGGGATAGAGAGAGAGGGAAAAGGAAAAGGATAAAGAGAGCGGGAGTGAGTGTAGGAGGGGAATAATGAGGGGGAGATAAATGCAGGTGAAAAACGCAGAAGAAAAACTATGAACAACTTCCTGCCTTGGCTGCAAGCCTTTTCTCTCTAGCTATGTAACTTCAACTTTCCTCCTTCTTTTAAATCATGTTATTTTCCCCCCTCTGTTGCACTTTGTGGCTCGGCCCGTTGCCCTGGCGACAGTCCAGCTGTGGACAACGCCAAAACAAAGCCAGAGCAAGTGTTCTGTGGAGCAAACTGCTGCCAGAGTTCCCGCGTGGGTGTCTCTCTGTCTCTCTGTTTCTGTTCTAGAGTACACTGTTCTGTGTTCTGTTTTCGCCAGATACTGTTGTGTGAGACACACACACACACACACACACACACACACACACACACACACACACACACACACACACACACACACACACACACACACACACACACACACACACACACACACACACACACACACACACACACACACACACACACACACACACACACACACACACACACACACACACACTGAGCTTGCTTGTTGCAATAATCTTACCCACAAAGATCAGGTAGAAAAGGAGCCGAAAGGAGAGAAGGAAAGCAATTTGTCAGCCTGTGTGAAAAGCAGCTGTGCAATAAGTTGGAAGTGTTGCTGACTGTCATCCTAGTTCTTCCCTAGAGCCAGTCTCTGCTGGGTGTGCGTGTTCGTGCGCGCGTGCATCCCATCCCATTCCCATGGAAAGATATTAATGTCTGAGAATACAACAGACAGAGAAGCAGGACGCAACCAAGGCTGCATCTCAAATATGGCACCCTATTTCCTACTATCTACCCTGATAAAAAAAATAGTGCACTGTGTAAGGAGTAGGGTGCCATTTGGGTCGAAAAAACTACTTAGGATCGAATGGAATTAGAGCTCATTGAGAGGTCAGCAGTTCCCTGGAGTAGGAGGGAGGAGACAATTTACAAATTCCTTGGGAGGAGAGGGGAAGGGGTGAGGAGGGAGAGAGGGAGGGGGAGATGAGAGGGAAGGGGAGGAGAGGAGAGGATTCCAAAGAAATTAAATTTACATTTCAATGGTGATTCATCATCAGATTATAGCTAAGGGTGTGTCTGAAATGGATTCATATTCCTTATGAATTGCATTCAACTGAAATAGTTGTAAATGAGAACTTAACATACCTGGCACACCTGGTCAAATATAGAAATTGAATGAACAAATGGTTGAGAGAAAGAGAGGAAGAATGAGAGAAAGCCTGTTCTGTTATGTTCCCGTGTGTGTAATGGTGTACTGTAGGCTGGGCTACATGTGCTGAACAGCACTGGAGTTTCCGGACAGTTGAGCTGTTGGCCCCAAACTCATCTCTCTGGGCCGATCTTCTCAGGCAGGAAACCAGCAGCCATGCAGCTCTTGAGGACTGCAGTTATCCTCTATGCACCTATCCTCTGTTATTCTCTGCAGATCTTTTAGCTGTCCCCCAGTCCACCAGTTCACTGTAGCGCTGCTTACTTCTCCTCCACTCCTCCACTCATTTCTGCTTACACTGCACAGGGCATCTGTACACTGTTTATTCTACCATCAGAGCTCAGATTCCGATCGAATGTAGAAAGAAAGGGAGAGAGAGAGAGAGAGAGAGACACTCACAGATAAGATAGAAGTCAGAAAGAGAGAGGGGGGAGTGGAGAGGGAGAGAGAGAGAACGAGGGAGAGAGGAGGGGGCTCACTTCCGTTTGGTCTTGCAGGGTTGGTTTCCAGAGATAGACAGACTGTAATCATTAAAGGGATACTTCGGGATTTTGGCAATGAGGCCCTTTAACCACTTTCCCAGAGTCAGATGAACTCCTGGATATAATTGTTGTGTCTCTGTGTCCAGTCTGAAGGAAGTTAAAGGTGGTTTTGCGAGCCAATGCTAAGTGGCGCATGCTAGCAGATACCCATAGACTTCCAGCCATTGTGCTAACGCTAGTTAGCAATTGCGCTTCAACTTCCTTCAAACTGCATGCAGAGGCATTGCCAAAATTCCGAAGTATCCCTTTAGCATGTAACTGTCCAAACATTCCATCCTACAGTAAACAAGCATGTGACAAATGCAAATCATTCTCTCTCTTTCTCTCCAAAGGTACACGTTTATTATTAATATCATGAATTTGGCATGCTATTTATAGTGCTAATGCTAGCTACTTCTAAACTTCCAAAGATCCAATCGACGATGGACAAATGATGGTATACATAGCTTCACGTTGAAATGACGGTATCCTTTGGGACAACATAAACCCAGCCTCACTCTGAAGTTACTTTCACATGCAGCCTGTGTAAGAGAAGTGAGTTGCTTTCAACTCGTCGACGTCATTCAGGTAGTCTACGCAAAAGGAGTACGGAAGCTGATCAACATCTAAAGGTGTTGACGTGCCAGCTCCGCTGAATCGAACACGGCTTGTTTCCCCAAGCTAAGCAGGGTACATAGAGGTGTGCATCTGGATGGTAGACTTGTTCTCACTTTTTCCTCTCTTCTCGTCTTTTAGATCTGCAACTCCTCACATTGTGTTCCGGAGTTCTAAATTGAGCAGCTGCTGAAAAATGAGCTCCTGTATATATTGAGATTTAAATGTTTTTTTCGAGTGAAGTACATTGAAAAAATCAAGAGAAAACTGCAAGACTCAATAGAAGACAAAACAAGGAACAAACCAAAAAAGACAGGCTTTTGAAAAATTAACTATTTTTCATAAAATTGTACAGTTATCTTAGCTAGCTGAATTGCTAGCATAATTGTTTACTTGTTGCTAAGCAGTTGCTAGGGACTCTCCTGGAAGAAGCTAGCTAGCTTACAAAGAATAACAACAAAAAATATCTAGTTAACAGAAGAAAGGAAGACAAAATAAGGACAAAAGAAGGACAGAAGAAAAAGGAAAAGAAAGAGGACAACAAAGTGAAACAGTCAGCACTTCTATTGCAACTTCGTATTTCGTCGTCCTAACGTAGTCTACACTGCTATCTGCCCAGCAGCTAGCCAGCTAGCAAACGTCCACCGTCTACCGAATAGCAGCACTGTAGAAACTATTACACTCAACTGAACGACTTGATTAGTGTAGTGTTAGCTAGCTACATAGTTGTCTTTGCTGTCTTCGTATCCAAGATAATTGTGTAGTTTAGAGCGTGTAGTCTTAGAGTGATTATCTTAATTTACCGAGGTTAGCTAGCCAGCTATTTGTCGTCCTTAACGTAGGATACACTTCTAGCTAGCCAACAGCTAGCCAACGTCTACTGAATAGAACTTCCGCACTCAACAACCCGGTCGCATTCCGCTTCGCTCCACAGGTAGTATCACATTTTTCATTTCATTTCATTACAGCACAACGGTTTGATTTGTTTGATCATAGCTAGCTACATAGCTAGCTACATAGCCGTCTGTGTATCAAAGATAATTGTGTAGTCTAGAGCGATTTTCTAGGTTAGCTAGCCAGCTATTGTCGTTCTTTTAACGCAACGTAACGTAATCAACACTGCTAGCTAGCCAGCTAGCCCCCGAATAACAGCACTGTAGAAACTATTACACTCAACGGAACGACTTGATTAGTGTAGTGTCAACAACGCAGCCACTGCCAGCTAGCCTACTTCAGCAGTACTGTATCATTTTAATCATTTTAGTCAATAAGATTCTTGCTACGTAAGCTTAACTTTCTGAACATTCGAGACGTGTAGTCCACTTGTCATTCCAATCTCCTTGCATTAGCGTAGCCTCTTCTGTAGCCTGTCAACTATGTGTCTGTCTATCCCTGTTCTCTCCTCTCTGCACAGACCATACAAACGCTCCACACCGCGTGGCCGCTGCCACCCTAATCTGGTGGTCCCAGGGCGCACGACCCACGTGGAGTTCCAGGTCTCCGGTAGCCTCTGGAACTGCCGATCTGCAGCCAACAAGGCAGAGTTCATCTCAGCCTATGCCTCCCTCCAGTCCCTCGACTTCTTGGCACTGACAGAAACATGGATCACCACAGATAACACTGCTACTCCTACTGCTCTCTCTTCGTCCGCCCACGTGTTCTCGCACACCCCGAGAGCTTCTGGTCAGCGGGGTGGTGGCATCGGGATCCTTATCTCTCCCAAGTGGTCATTCTCTCTTTCTCCCCTTACCCATCTGTCTATCGCCTCCTTTGAATTTCATGCTGTCACAGTTACCAGCCCTTTCAAGCTTAACATCCTTATCATTTATCGCCCTCCAGGTCCCCTCGGAGAGTTCATCAATGAGCTTGATGCCTTGATAAGCTCCTTTCCTGAGGACGGCTCACCTCTCACAGTTCTGGGCGACTTTAACCTCCCCACGTCTACCTTTGACTCATTCCTCTCTGCCTCCTTCTTTCCACTCCTCTCCTCTTTTGACCTCACCCTCTCACCTTCCCCCCCTACTCACAAGGCAGGCAATACGCTCGACCTCATCTTTACTAGGTGCTGTTCTTCCACTAACCTCATTGCAACTCCCCTCCAAGTCTCCGACCACTACCTTGTATCCTTTTCCCTCTCGCTCTCATCCAACACTTCCCACACTGCCCCTACTCGGATGGTATCGCGCCGTCCCAACCTTCGCTCTCTCTCCCCCGCTACTCTCTCCTCTTCCATCCTATCATCTCTTCCTTCTGCTCAAACCTTCTGATTCTGCCTCCTCAACCCTCCTCTCCTCTCTTTCTGCATCCTTTGACTCTCTATGTCCCCTATCTTCCAGGCCGGCTCGGTCCTCCCCTCCCGCTCCGTGGCTTGATGACTCATTGCGAGCTCACAGAACAGGGCTCCGGGCAGCCGAGCGGAAATGGAGGAAAACTCGCCTCCCTGCGGACCTGGCATCCTTTTACTCCCTCCTCTCTACATTTTCCTCCTCTGTCTCTGCTGCTAAAGCCACTTTCTACCACTCTAAATTCCAAGCATCTGCCTCTAACCCTAGGAAGCTCTTTGCCACCTTCTCCTCCCTCCTGAATCCTACTCCCCCTCCCCCCTCCTCCCTCTCTGCAGATGACTTCGTCAACCATTTTGAAAAGAAGGTCGACGACATCCGATCCTCGTTTGCTAAGTCAAACGACACCGCTGGTTCTGCTCACACTGCCCTACCCTGTGCTCTGACCTCTTTCTCCCCTCTCTCTCTAGATGAAATCTCGCGTCTTGTGACGGCCGGCCGCCCAACAACCTGCCCGCTCGACCCTATCCCCTCCTCTCTTCTCCAGACAATTTCCGGAGACCTTCTCCCTTACCTCACCTCGCTCATCAACTTATCCCTGACCGCTGGCTACGTCCCTTCCGTCTTCAAGAGAGCGAGAGTTGCACCCCTTCTGAAAAAACCTACACTCGATCCCTCCGATGTCAACAACTACAGACCAGTATCCCTTCTCTCTTTTCTCTCCAAAACTCTTGAACGTGCCGTCCTTGGTCAGCTCTCCCGCTATCTCTCTCAGAATGACCTTCTTGATCCAAATCAGTCAGGTTTCAAGACTAGTCATTCAACTGAGACTGATCTTCTCTGTATCACGGAGGTGCTCCGCACCGCTAAAGCTAACTCTCTCTCCTCTGCTCTCATCCTTCTAGACCTATCGGCTGCCTTCGATACTGTGAACCATCAGATCCTCCTCTCCACCCTCTCCGAGTTGGGCATCTCCGGCGCGGCCCACGCTTGGATTGCGTCCTATCTGACAGGTCGCTCCTACCAGGTGGCGTGGCGAGAATCTGTCTCCTCACCACGCGCTCTCACCACTGGTGTCCCCCAGGGCTCTGTTCTAGGCCCTCTCCTATTCTCGCTATACACCAAGTCACTTGGCTCTGTCATAACCTCACATGGTCTCTCCTATCATTGCTATGCAGACGACACACAATTCATCTTCTCCTTTCCCCCTTCTGATGACCAGGTGGCGAATCGCATCTCTGCATGTCTGGCAGACATATCAGTGTGGATGACGGATCACCACCTCAAGCTGAACTTCGGCAAGACGGAGCTGCTCTTCCTCCCGGGGAAGGACTGCCCGTTCCATGATCTCGCCATCACGGTTGACAACTCCATTGTGTCCTCCTCCCAGAGCGCTAAGAACCTTGGCGTGATCCTGGACAACACCCTGTCGTTCTCAACTAACATCAAGGCGGTGGCCCGTTCCTGTAGGTTCATGCTCTACAACATCCGCAGAGTACGACCCTGCCTCACACAGGAAGCGGCGCAGGTCCTAATCCAGGCACTTGTCATCTCCCGTCTGGATTACTGCAACTCGCTGTTGGCTGGGCTCCCTGCCTGTGCCATTAAACCCCTACAACTCATCCAGAACGCCGCAGCCCGTCTAGTGTTCAACCTTCCCAAGTTCTCTCACGTCACCCCGCTCCTCCGCTCTCTCCACTGGCTTCCAGTTGAAGCTCGCATCCGCTACAAGACCATGGTGCTTGCCTACGGAGCTGTGAGGGGAACGGCACCTCAGTACCTCCAGGCTCTGATCAGGCCCTACACCCAAATAAGGGCACCTCTGGCCTGCTCGCCTCCCTACCACTGAGGAAGTACAGTTCCCGCTCAGCCCAGTCAAAACTGTTCACTGCTCTGGCTCCCCAATGGTGGAACAAACTCCCTCACGACGCCAGGACAGCGGAGTCAATCACCACCTTCCGGAGACACCTGAAACCCCACCTCTTTAAGGAATACCTAGGATAGGATAAAGTAATCCTTCTCACCCCCCTTAAAATATTTAGATGCACTATTGTAAAGTGGTTGTTCCACTGGATGTCATAAGGTGAATGCACCAATTTGTAAGTCGCTCTGGATAAGAGCGTCTGCTAAATGACTTAAATGTTAAATGTAATTATCAACAGATTGTCGATAAAATGTTCAAAACCTCTAAAGCAAAGCCCAGACCTGTCCAGCTGTGCGTGTATGTGCGTGTGTGTGTGTGTGTGTGTGTGTGTGTGTGTGTGTGTGTGTGTGTGTGTGCGTGTGTGTGTGTGTGTGTGTGTGTGTGTGTGTGTGTGTGTGTGTGTGTGTGTGTGTGTGTGTGTGTGTGTGTGTGTGTGTGTGTGTGTGTGTGTGTGTGTGAGAGAGAGAGAGAGAGGTCTGAGAATGATGCATTTGCCTCATGCTTGTTCACTGTAAGATGGAATGTTTGGACAGACACATGCTAAAGGGACACTTTGGGATTTTGGCAATGCCTCTGCGTGCAGTTTGAAGGAAGTTGAAGCGCAATCGCTAACTAGCGTTAGCACAATGGCTGGAAGTCTATGGGTATCTGCTGTGATGTAGTTTGGTGGCAGGCTAATTCAGACTTACTGACACTGAACTCCCATTGCTCGCCCTCATTGCCTCTCCTCCTGCCTCCTCACTCCGGTTTCCATGGAGATGGATAGAATGGTTATAGAGATGGAATGGATTATGGTGTATTGTGGGAGCGCCCATAGGAAGTTAGTACTCCTGACCTCCCAAAAGGGACTGGCTACATTCCCCATGCTCCTCGGCTGCTCTTCCTCTCCTTCCTCCTCATCCTAGTTGTCCTCCTTTCACTGTTTGTCTATCCCCTCCTCCACTTGGTCTTTCCACTCCTCCTGTTCTCCTCCTGTTCTCCTCCGATCCTCCCATCCCCATCTTCTCTCCTCCTCTCCCCTACTTTTTCTTCTCCTTTTCCTCCTTCCTTTCTCCTCTGTCTATGGTAATAGTGGTGTATTTTATGGGAATATGGTTTCATTTTAGACTCTTTTGAAGGACAGAGCTGTATCTATGGTATTTCTCTCTAACACCCTCTGTTTGTAGTGGGGCGTTTCTATCGATATTTGGCGGCGATTGGACCATTCTAATTGGGCAATGGCCTGATGTCAAGATCCACAAACTGGCCTGGGCTCTGAGGTGCCGTAATGGTGGACCGATCACTTCCAGATGGAGGAAGAGAGAAAGGGAACAGATACAATTCATTATGAGAAAAATAGGAAGTGGCTCCAAATCCAAATTGTTGTCTAGGTCTCTACTTGTTTTTTGAATTGTTCTAATTAAAAAAAAAAAATTCTGCTTTAAATACAGAGAGATAAAATGAAATGACTCACAGAAATGAAAGTAAAAAGGAGACAAGGAAAGGACGGTAGGAAAGGATGCTATTTTAGTGTAGCCCATGCCTCAGCGTAAGCTGCTGGGCACTGTGGGAAAAACTAAAGTATGTGTTGGCAGCAGGGGCAGGTTGTTGTGGTGAGGGGAGTGTGTGGGTGGGTGTGTGTGTCGGCAGGGGGCTATACGCTAGGACACAATAACAGAACAAACAGTTCTGCCACCCGCTGCATGCATGCTGGCGCTTTGATGAGCTCTGTGTGTCTGTGTGTGTGTGTTCGGTGCCCTGCCCCTCCCCTGCCCTCCCCTGCCAAGTTTAAGTTTGGCAGGTGCGTGACTCTGTAGTGTGCAGGCGTGGTGTTAGTAAACATAGGGTATGTGTGTATCAGAGTATGTGTCTATATGCCTGTGTGTGTGTGTATCTGTGTAAGTGTGTGTGTGTGTGTGTGTGTTTGTTAACAGCTCAATGTACAACACGGGTCACATGGAATGTCTGTGCTTGCTATTCCTACTTTTGGTGGTGAATTAAGGATCCCTACTCCCACCTCTCATTAGTAGCCTAGCTATACGGTACAAAGGCAGATGCTCTATAAAACTTTGTAGGTGTGCCTTTTCTCCCTTATCGTCTGGCATGTGATCATTTGTGGCAACCTATAAAATACTAACATGGCAGGCTTTTCTGAAAAATCTGTTTTTATAGAGAAAGAAAATCTGGGCCCTAGGTACATGTTATGACGTTTTTATGAAGGTAGTTAGACTGTTGATACTATGTTTCGTTATCTTCCGTATACAAATACAATCACTAGATTATGGAATTATTGACTTGAATAGGGATGGCCTCTCTAGTGATTGTATTTCTTTGTTTTTCCACCTACAACACTAGGAGAAGTAGAACAGGGACATACAGACAGCAGGGTTGGCAGACATCTGTCACTTTCTTATCGTGTGTGTGTGTGTGTGGAGCAAAGTTTTCTTCACTTTTCTGTTAGGTAATTATATTGTTTCTAAATCATTCTATATTTCAATATGTATATTATTGACAATGTTGCACCTGCTGCTTCCACTGTGGACTGTAATTATAATGTAAAGCTTGACAGGTGTGGGTTTGGTGTTTCTGTTCGTAATTGTTCAGTAAGTAATTTGTGAGTGTAAAGACTATATTGTGTTTGTGGCTCCCTGTTTCTGTGTTGGTAGGTACACAGCCCCAGCTGTGAATTATGTGTCACTTGGTGACTGTGTGTATGGTGTGAGCCCTGGCTAGACTAGAGCGGTGTGCATGTGTGTGTCAAGAGGGCTGAGGCAGCAGAATCCACTGCAGTCTGGAGGGATGTGATGATGATGAGAGGGAGGGGGTAAACACACACACACACGCACACACATACACACACACACACTTAGAGACAGGCGCATGAGTGAATAAACACACATTTTAACGAGGTGGTAGTGGCACTCGCATAAATACACACACACACACCTCGTGGGTGTATGAATCGTCGCTGGAGCTGTCACTGTCGCCTGATCCTGGGACGGAGAGGAAAAGAGGGGGAGAAAGGAGGAGTGTAAACAAGAGGAGAGAATGAGATAAGAACAAGAGAAGAAAGGGAGAAAAAGAGAAGGAAAGATACAGATGAGGAAGAGAGGAATAGTGCAGATTGGAGGAGAAAGGTAAATAAAGATGGGAGAAAAGAGGAGTGTGGACGTAGCAGGTTGACATTTATTGTCTTGTCCTTGAGGCAGAAGTGAACGATTTCTGCTAGACAGTCCAGCTGCAAAGTCAAAAAAATTGTCAAAATGTAAAATTTCAAGGTTAGGGGTATGGTTAGAATTAGGTTTAAAATCTGATTTTATGACTTTGTGGCTGTGCCAGATAGTGGCCACTGCAGAGCTGCCTCCAGAACATGATTCATGAGGAAAAACGGTAACTTGTGTGGACGAATAGAGATATTGATAGACACCGAGGAGAGAGGAACTGTGAACAGAGAGACTGATTGATAGAGCGAGGTCATAGCAGGAGTGTGGTTGGAGAAAGAGATTGATAGACCGAGCGAGGGAGGAGAGGAGTGATGCGGTGGAAGAGAAGGAGGTCTCCAGGACAGGGGAGGCCGGAGGAGGAGAAAGGCTCTGACACAACATTCACCATGCCCTTCTTTAGTAGAGGTAAGAACATGATTGTATGTGTGTGTTTGAGCATGCTTATGAGTTTTCTATTCCCTTGTATATCTATCTATGTGTGTGTGTGTGTGTGTGTATACAGTGGGGTCCATAATTATTGGCACCTTTTGATAAAGATGAGCAAAAAAGACTACAAAGTAAATGATTCAAATATTGAGCTACGTTGTATGCAAAAAAAGGGGGACATTATTTTACATGAATACAATTGCTCAAAGAGATAGATTTTGTTTAACAAGTAAAATTATTGGCACCCCTCTTTTCAGTACTCCAGGACCCTACGCTTGCAAGCCTTTTTCTAAAATGTTTTATGAGATTGGAGAACCCATTGGGCGAGATCTTGGACCATTCCTCCATACAGACCCTTTCCAGATTGTTGATATCCTTCGTCTGCGCTTATGGACTTCCCTCTCCAATTCAAGCCACGGGTTTTCAATGGGGTTCAAGTCCGGAGACTGAGATGGCCATTGCATATTGTTGATTTTTGTGGCCAAATCATAATTTATTCTTGCTTGGGGTTATTGTCTTGCTAAAAGATCCATTTGCGGCCAAGTGTCAGCCTCCTGGCAGAGGCAGCCAAGTTTTTGGCTAAAATGTCCCGGTACTTGGTAAAGTAAAGGATGCCTTTACTTTAAAAGACTGCTGAATTTCTTGATTTTGCCAAATGTTTTGGCTTGCTCATTAACCAATGGTATTGGCCATGACTGCAGCCAAACGAGAGTTGTTTTGGGGTGTGTGTTTTGATGTCGGCTTTTCTTGGGTGTGTCTTTGCCTGATTTTGCCTAGTTTTTTGGCTTGCTCATTAAAAAATGTTAACGGCCACGACTGAAGCCAAACTAGAGTTGTCTTGGGGTTGTGTTTTGATGTAGGATTTTCTTGGGCGTGTCTTTGCCATTCAATCACAACAAACAAGGGCAGTAGTTAGTAGTGACAGCGAAGTAAGCTAAGCTAGTTTTGATAGGGAGAGAGGTTTTGAAGTTGAGGACTTCTCCCCTCCTGACTTCTCCCCTTTCTCTGTCAAATCACAATTATGACAAGATAGCAAGAACCAGCATCTGGAATGTATTTCATGAGACACTCTTGCCTTGCAACAAAAGGACAGCTAGTTTCCATCCTTCTTCAATACAAAAACTAGGAGGCTCATGGTTCTCACCCCCTTTTCATAGACTTTTCACCCCCTTCCATAGACCTACACAGTAATTATGACAACTTCCGGAGGACGTCCTCTAACCTATCAGAGCTCTTGCAGCATGAACTGACATGTTGTCCACCCAATCAAAGGATTAGAGAATTAATATATTACTGAAAGCAAAAGCTACAGCTAGCTAACACTGCATAAATATATTGAGTAGTTGACTCAAAGAGAGAGAAAGACAATATTTGAACAGATTTGAAGAAATTAATTTATTCAAAAATGAAGGAGAAGCAAGAGAGAGACAGGGAGCTAGCTGTATTTAGTTGTATTATTTTCACTTTCACTTACTCAAGTCCAGGTAAACTTTTGGTTTTATGAATTTATTGCAACCGGGGCTCGCCGGTGTAAATGCTTGGTAACTGTACACTGTACTGCATAATTGTAGTGGGTTTACTAACTCGTTAGTTCTAGTAGCTATGTTGACTGACGTTAGCTAATATGGTGACAACGATGTAGGCTGTGTGTAGCGGTTAGCGGTTATGATATGAAGGTTAGACTTGGAAAGGTTTTTTCACCCGGTCACAGACAGCTAATGTGTTGTGCACTGAAGCCCACAAGCGAAGGGAAAGGTGTGAGGAGGAGAGTGCACAGAAGCAATAAGTAATTAACGAGCAAAGTATTCATGCTGTTTGTATGTGACTGCTATGAAAGTGAACTGTGTTCGCGTGTGATAGGGCTGTATTCATTCCGCCGATTCTGTTGATAAACGTTTCTTAAATGGAACGAAACCGGATAAACATACCTGGATTTGTCCAAAAGAAACTCTTGTTTGCAACTGTTGGACTAATGATTACACCCTATATCACCTAGATGCAGGAAATATTGTGCAAGGCAGTATTGAATGTGTCACTGTATGTAACCTTGATTAGGCTACGTTGTAAAGTTTCATTCATAGGCTAGGCTGTAGCAGCCTCATGATGGGAGAAAATTCATGATAGAGAAAATTAAAGAATCATGGATTAACCTAAACCTATCGATGTAACATTGGGCTGGGTGAATGGAATATGAATGACAGTCATCCAATATGCTATAATAGAAAAAAATAATCATCCTCCCTCATCTTAAACGCTACTGACTGCCACTGATCACGACCAACTTTAAATTCACCATGACTCATTTTTCTCTTTTTATCAAAGACAGTTGAGGCCTCACAACAAAGTGTCTCTTCAGATCATTCCCTCTAGCCTCAGGAAAGGAGAAGACTGACAGTACCCAGGCTCAAATGATCATCCAGTACCATAGAGTGGATCCCTGGTAGGGACACACAGACAGAGCCAGTCTGCAGAACAGACCATGTGAAGGAGAAGGATGTTGTTTATTATTAGAAGAGACGGAGGATCTGAGCAGCGTACAGGTAGTGTGTGTGGGTGTGTAGATAGTGTGTGTGTGCAGGAAAGATGTATCTGTCTCTGATCTTTGATCTTAATGTCACTTGGAGCCTTTGAGAGAAGCCTGTTCACTAGTTATGAACTTGTTGAATTGATAAGATATTCAGAAGTCTATTTTTGAAGAAGTGAAGGGGGAGAGAGAGTGATGAAGAGAAACGGGACGCAAAGAGAGAGCAAGCGAGTGTGAGAAATAAATATATAGTAGAGTCTTGCAAGATCTGTCCAGAAGGCATTACTCTGAAGTTAGTTGCATGACACAGATTTGTTTGATTTCTCTTTGGTCCAGATGACTGTTGAATAATGCGGGTGTACTTGCTGCTCCTGTCCCTGTATGTGTATGTGTGTATGGTATGCCAGAGATGATGGGGTGTGTGTGCTCATGCTGGGTACCTGGGCAAAAGGCCTCGATCCTGGGGTCTCATTTAGAAATGTTGCTACGCACAAAATATTCCCCAAACCATGCGTGCACACAGTTTCTAGTGGTTGAAGTATTGCATTGCAGGAAGGCAAAAGTAGCTTCGTAGCCTTGTGCATGAACATATGATAATACTCTTATTCATAACAGAAAAACAGGTAGCTAAAATATAATAACAAGATGTAGGCATTTGCCGTTAGCGAGAAGAGCGAAAACAAAATAATTTGATCTTTGCATTCGAAAATAATTCAAAATAGGCTTCTATTTCCTATTTTAAGATCATTGCAGAATACATTCCTCAGCTTTTCTGACTGTGATGGTTTCATGCTCGCGAAATATCCTATAGGCCTACAACAAGTTAGGATAGGCTACCATTCGTCCCATCTCGTTTAATTGGACCCACTTTACAGTAGTAAATACAGTGGCTTGCGAAAATATTCTCCCCCCTTGGCATTTTTCCTATTTTGTTGCCTTTCAACCTGGAACTAAAATAGATTTTTTTTGTGGGTTTGTATAATTTGATTTACACAACATGCCTACCACTTTGAAGATGCAAAATATTTTTTATTGTGAAATAAACAAGAAATAAGACAAAAAACAGAACTTGAGCGTGCATAACTATTCACCCCCCCCTCCCCGCACAAAGTCAATACTTTGTAGAGCCACCTTTTGCAAGTACAGCTGTAAGTCTCTTGGAGTACAAGTATGTCTCTATAAGCTTGGCACATCTAGCCACTGGGATTTTTGCCCATTTGTCAAGACAAAACTGCTCCAGCTCCTTCAAGTTGGAAGGATTCCGCTGATGTACAGCAATCTTTAAGACATAACACAGATTCTCAATTGGATTGAGGTCTGGGCTTTGACTAGGCCATTCCAAGACATTTTAAATGTTTCCCCGTAAACCACTCGAGTGTTGCTTTAGCAGTATGCTTAAGGTCATTATCCTGCTGGAAGGTGAACCTCCATCCCAGTCTCAAATCTCTGGAAGACTGAAACAGGTTTCCCTCAAGAATTTCCCTGAATTTAGCACCATCTATCATTCCTTCAATTCTGACCAGTTTCCCAGTCCCTGCCAATGAAAAAAGTCCACACAGCATGATGCTGCCACCACCATGCTTCACTGTGGAGATGGTTTTTCTTGGGGTGATGAGAGGTTTTGGGTTTGCACCAGACATAGCGTTTTCCTTGATGGCCAAAAAGCTACATTTTAGTCTCATCTGACCAGTACCTTCTTCCATATGGTTGAGGAGTCTCCCACATGCCCTTTGGCGAACACCAAACGTGTTTGCTTATTTTTTCCTATAAGCAATGGCTTTTCTCTGGCCACTCTTCCGTAATGCCCAGCTCTGTGGAGTGTATGGCTTAAAGTGGTCCTATGTACAGATACTCCAATCTCTGCTGTGGAGCTTTGCAGCTCCTTCAGGGTTATCTTTGGTCTCTTTGTTGCCTCTCTGATGAATGCCCTCCTTGCCTCTTGGAAGAAGGTACTGGTCAAGTTTGTAGTAGTCCAATATTCTTTCCATTTAAAAAAAAATGGATTTAATGTTACTCTGTAGAATGTTGAAAGTTTATATATTTTTTGCAACAAAATAGGAAAAATGCCAAGGGGGATGAATACTTTTGCAAGGCACTGTAGATAAGCTATTTCAAGTATTTTGCTCTATACGATCCTAGCCGATGCAGAGTTTAACAGTAGAACAGACGATTCACTTTTTCCATTGACAATATTTCATTTATAAACATTCTATATATCTCATAACCATTACAGAATCAATTTCTCAACTTATCTGGCAATGATGAGTTCATAATCCCGAAGTAGCTATACAAGTTACCATGCACATCTCTACTCCTCCGACTGCAGTTTATCACAGTGCCATCCGCTTTGTCACTAAAGCACCTTATACCACCCACCACTGCGACTTGTATGCTCTAGTCGGCTGGCCCTCGCTACATATTCGTCGCCAGACCCACTGGCTCCAGGTCATCTACAAGTCGATGCTAGGTAAAGCTCCGCCTTATCTCAGTTCACTGGTCACGATGGCAACACCCATCCATAGCACACGCTCCAGCAGGTGTATCTGTCATGTTTGTCATTTATTATCATGTCTTGTCCCTGTGCTCCCCATTCTATTCGTTTCCCTCTGCTGGTCTTATTTGGTTCTTTCCCTCTTTCTATCCCTCTCTCTCCCCCTCCCTCTCTCACTCTCTCGCTCTCTCTTCTCTCTATCGTTCCGTTCCTGCTCCCAGCTGTTCCTATTCCCCTAATCATCATTTAGTCTTCCCACACCTGTTCCCGATCCTTTCCCCTGATTAGAGTCCCTATTTCTTCCTTTGTGTTCCGTTCCTGTCCTGTCGGTTCCTTGTTTAGAATTCACCGTGCTGTGATTGTGTATCGCCCTGTCCTGTCGTGTTTTTGCCTTCATCAGATGCTGCGTGTGAGCAGGTGTCTCTGTCAGCTACGGCCTGCGCCTACCCGAAGCGACCTGCAGTCTGTGGCCGCTTCTCCTGTTATTCCCCTCTACAGACTAGAGGATTTCTGTTATTCCCTGTTTGGACATTTCCTGTTAAGGATTCAGGATTTGTCGTTTTCTGTTTGGACTTGAATAAACTCTGTTTCTGTTAAGTCGCTTTTGGGTCCTCTTTCACCTGCATGACAGAAGGAACCGACCAAGGAATGGACCCAGCGACTTCAGACGCTCGTTACACTGCCGTCGAGATCCAAGGAGCCATGCTCGGCAGACACGAGCAGGAATTGTCTGCTGCTCGCCATGCCGTGGAGAACCTGGCCGCTCAGGTTTCCGACCTCTCTGGACAGTTCCAGAGTCTACGTCTCGTGCCACCTGTTACTTCCTGGCCTGCCGAGCCTCCAGAACCTAGGGTTAATAACCCACCTTGCTACTCCGGGCAGCCCACTGAGTGCCGCTCCTTTCTCACGCAGTGTGAGATTGTGTTCTCTCTCCAACCCAACACATATTCTAGAGAGAGCTCGGGTTGCTTACGTCATTTCACTCCTTACTGGCCGGGCTCGAGAATGGGGCACAGCTATCTGGGAGGCAAGGGCTGATTGCTCTAACAAGTTCCAGAACTTTAAAGAGGAGATGATTCGGGTTTTTGACCGTTCAGTTTTTGGTGGGGAGGCTTCTAGGGCCCTGGCTTCCTTATGCCAAGGTGAACGGTCCATAACGGATTATTCTATTGAGTTTCGCACTCTTGCTGCCTCTAGTGAGTGGAACGAGCCGGCGCTGCTCGCTCGTTTTCTGGAGGGACTCCACGCAGTGGTTAAGGATGAGATTCTCTCCCGGGAGGTTCCTTCAGATGTGGACTCTTTGATTGCTCTCGCCATCCGCATAGAACGACGGGTAGATCTTCGTCACCGGGCTCGTGGAAGAGAGCTCGCATCAACGGTGTTTCCCTGCTCCGCATCGCAACCATCTCCCTCCTCTGGCTTTGAGACTGAGCCCATGCAGCTGGGAGGGATTCGCATCTCGACTAAGGAGAGGGAACGGAGGATCACCAACCGCCTGTGCCTCTATTGCGGAGTTGCTGGACATTTTGTTAATTCATGTCCAGTAAAAGCCAGAGCTCATCTGTAAGCGGAGGGCTACAGGTGAGCGCAACTACTCAAGTCTCTCCATCAAAATCCTGTACTACTTTGTCGGTCCATCTACGCTGGACCGGTTCGGGTGCTACATGTAGTGCCTTGATAGACTCTGGGGCTGAGGGTTGTTTCATGGACGAAGCATGGGTTCGGAAACATGACATTCCTTTCAGAGAGTTAGAGAAGCCTACGCCCATGTTCGCCTTAGATGGTAGTCATCTTCCCAGTATCAGATTTGAGACACTACCTTTAACCCTCACAGTATCTGGTAACCACAGTGAGACTATTTCTTTTTTGATTTTCCGTTCACCGTTTACACCTGTTGTTTTGGGTCATCCCTGGCTAGTATGTCATAATCCTTCTATTAATTGGTCTAGTAATTCTATCCTATCCTGGAACGTTTCTTGTCATGTGAAGTGTTTAATGTCTGCCATCCCTCCCGTTTCTTCTGTCCCTACTTCTCAGGAGGAACCTGGCGATTTGACAGGAGTGCCGGAGGAATATCATGATCTGCGCACGGTCTTCAGTCGGTCCCGAGCCAACTCCCTTCCTCCTCACCGGTCGTATGATTGTAGTATTGATCTCCTTCTGGGGACCACTCCTCCTCGAGGTAGACTATACTCTCTGTCGGCTCCCGAACGTAAGGCTCTCGAGGATTATTTGTCTGTGTCTCTTGACGCCGGTACCATAGTGCCTTCTTCCTCTCCGGCCGGGGCGGGGTTCTCTTTTGTTAAGAAGAAGGACGGTACTCTGCGCCCCTGCGTGGATTATCGAGGGCTGAATGACATAACGGTTAAGAATCGTTATCCGCTTCCCCTTATGTCATCAGCCTTCGAGATTCTGCAGGGAGCCAGGTGCTTTACTAAGTTGGACCTTCGTAACGCTTACCATCTCGTGCGCATCAGAGAGGGGGGACGAGTGGAAAACGGCGTTTAACACTCCGTTAGGGCATTTTGAGTACCGGGTTCTGCCGTTCGGTCTCGCCAATGCGCCAGCTGTTTTTCAGGCATTAGTTAATGATGTTCTGAGAGACATGCTGAACATCTTTGTTTTTGTCTATCTTGACGATATCCTGATTTTTTCTCCGTCACTCGAGATTCATGTTCAGCACGTTCGACGTGTTCTACAGCGCCTTTTAGAGAATTGTCTCTACGTAAAGGCTGAGAAGTGCTCTTTTCATGTCTCCTCCGTTACTTTTCTCGGTTCCGTTATTTCCGCTGAAGGCATTCAGATGGATTCCGCTAAGGTCCAAGCTGTCAGTGATTGGCCCGTTCCAAGGTCACGTGTCGAGTTGCAGCGCTTTTTAGGTTTCGCTAATTTCTATCGGCGTTTCATTCGTAATTTCGGTCAAGTTGCTGCCCCTCTCACAGCTCTTACTTCTGTCAAGACGTGTTTTAAGTGGTCCGGTTCCGCCCAGGGAGCTTTTGATCTTCTAAAAGAACGTTTTACGTCCGCTCCTATCCTCGTTACTCCTGACGTCACTAGACAATTCATTGTCGAGGTTGACGCTTCAGAGGTAGGCGTGGGAGCCATTCTATCCCAGCGCTTCCAGTCTGACGATAAGGTTCATCCTTGCGCTTATTTTTCTCATCGCCTGTCGCCATCTGAGCGCAACTATGATGTGGGTAACCGTGAACTGCTCGCCATCCGCTTAGCCCTAGGCGAATGGCGACAGTGGTTGGAGGGGGCGACCGTTCCTTTTGTCGTTTGGACAGACCATAAGAACCTTGAGTACATCCGTTCTGCCAAACGACTTAATGCCCGTCAAGCTCGTTGGGCGTTTTTTTTCGCTCGTTTCGAGTTTGTGATTTCTTACCGTCCGGGTAGCAAGAACACCAAGCCTGATGCCTTATCCCGTCTGTTTAGTTCTTCTGTGGCTTCTACTGATCCCGAGGGGATTCTTCCTTATGGGCGTGTTGTCGGGTTAACAGTCTGGGGAATTGAAAGACAGGTTAAGCAAGCACTCACGCACACTGCGTCGCCGCGCGCTTGTCCTAGTAACCTCCTTTTCGTTCCTGTTTCCACTCGTCTGGCTGTTCTTCAGTGGGCTCACTCTGCCAAGTTAGCTGGTCATCCCAGTGTTCGAGGCACTCTTGCGTCTATTCGCCAGCGCTTTTGGTGGCCGACTCAGGAGCGTGACACGCGCCGTTTCGTGGCTGCTTGTTCGGACTGCGCGCAGACTAAGTCGGGTAACTCTCCTCCTGCCGGTCGTCTCAGACCGCTCCCCATTCCTTCTCGACCATGGTCTCACATCGCCTTAGACTTCATTACCGGTCTGCCTTTGTCTGCGGGGAAGACTGTGATTCTTACGGTTGTCGATAGGTTCTCTAAGGCGGCACATTTCATTCCCCTCGCTAAACTTCCTTCCGCTAAGGAGACGGCACAAATCATTATTGAGAATGTATTCAGAATTCATGGCCTCCCGTTAGACGCCGTTTCAGACAGAGGCCCGCAATTCACGTCACAGTTTTGGAGGGAGTTCTGTCGTTTGATTGGTGCGTCCGTCAGTCTCTCTTCCGGGTTTCATCCCCAGTCTAACGGTCAAGCAGAGAGGGCCAATCAGACGATTGGTCGCATACTACGCAGCCTTTCTTTCAGAAACCCTGCGTCTTGGGCAGAACAGCTCCCCTGGGCAGAATACGCTCACAATTCGCTTCCTTCGTCTGCTACCGGGTTATCTCCGTTTCAGAGTAGTCTGGGTTACCAGCCTCCTCTGTTCTCATCCCAGCTTGCCGAGTCCAGCGTTCCCTCCGCTCAAGCGTTTGTCCAACGTTGTGAGCGCACCTGGAGGAGGGTGAGGTCTGCACTTTGCCGTTACAGGGCACAGACGGTGAGAGCCGCCAATAAACGCAGGATTAAGAGTCCAAGGTATTGTTGCGGCCAGAGAGTGTGGCTTTCCACTCGCAACCTTCCTCTTACGACAGCTTCTCGTAAGTTGACTCCGCGGTTCATTGGTCCGTTCCGTGTCTCCCAGGTCGTCAATCCTGTCGCTGTGCGACTGCTTCTTCCGCGACATCTTCGTCGCGTCCATCCTGTCTTCCATGTCTCCTGTGTTAAGCCCTTTCTTCGCACCCCGTTCGTCTTCCCTCCCCCTCCCGTCCTTGTCGAGAGCGCACCTATTTACAAGGTACATAAGATCATGGACATGCGTTCTCGGGGACGGGGTCACCAATACTTAGTGGATTGGGAGGGTTACGGTCCTGAGGAGAGGAGTTGGGTTCCGTCTCGGGACGTGCTGGACCGTTCACTCATCGATGATTTCCTCCGTTGCCGCCAGGATTCCTCCTCGAGTGCGCCAGGAGGCGCTCGGTGAGTGGGGGGTACTGTCATGTTTGTCATTTATTATCATGTCTTGTCCCTGTGCTCCCCATTCTATTCGTTTCCCTCTGCTGGTCTTATTTGGTTCTTTCCCTCTTTCTATCCCTCTCTCTCCCCCTCCCTCTCTCACTCTCTCGCTCTCTCTTCTCTCTATCGTTCCGTTCCTGCTCCCAGCTGTTCCTATTCCCCTAATCATCATTTAGTCTTCCCACACCTGTTCCCGATCCTTTCCCCTGATTAGAGTCCCTATTTCTTCCTTTGTGTTCCGTTCCTGTCCTGTCGGTTCCTTGTTTAGAATTCACCGTGCTGTGATTGTGTATCGCCCTGTCCTGTCGTGTTTTTGCCTTCATCAGATGCTGCGTGTGAGCAGGTGTCTCTGTCAGCTACGGCCTGCGCCTACCCGAAGCGACCTGCAGTCTGTGGCCGCTTCTCCTGTTATTCCCCTCTACAGACTAGAGGATTTCTGTTATTCCCTGTTTGGACATTTCCTGTTAAGGATTCAGGATTTGTCGTTTTCTGTTTGGACTTGAATAAACTCTGTTTCTGTTAAGTCGCTTTTGGGTCCTCTTTCACCTGCATGACAGAATCTCACTGATCATCCCTAAAGCCAACACCTCATTTGGCCGCCTTTCGTTCCAGTACTCTGCTGCCTGTGACTGGAACGAATAGCAAAAATCGCTGAAGTTGGAGACTTTTATCTCCCTCACCAACTTCAAACATCTGCTATCTGAGCAGCTAACCGATCGCTGCAGCTGTACATAGTCTATTGGTAAATAGCCCACCTATTTTCACCTACCTCATCCCCATACTGTTTTTATTTATTTACTTTTCTGCTCTTTTGCACACCAATATCTCTACCTGTACATGACCATCTGATCATTTATCACTCCAGTGTTAATCTGCAAAATTGTAATTATTCGCCTACCTCCTCATGCCTTTTGCACACAATGTATATAGACTCCCCTTTTTTTCTACTGTGTTATTGACATGTTAATTGTTTACTCCATGTGTAACTCTGTGTTGTCTGTTCACACTGCTATGCTTTATCTTGGCCAGGTCGCAGTTGCAAATGAGAACTTGTTCTCAACTAGCCTACCTGGTTAAATAAAGGTGAAAAAAAAAAGAAAAAATTGAATTGGGCCTATTAGTCTATTATTATATCATCCCGAAAGGTAGCGCGCTTTTTTAACATACAGTAGAATTGAATAGGTGAACAGAAAGTAAATATTTTGCATTGAAGTGTGCAGGCTACCACTACAAGTAAGCCTGCAGTAGTTTTCATTTTTTTTCCCGAGTAGACAATGTTTCAGAATTGATGGGATATTTAGGGTCAGGGAAAATGTAAATGCAAAACATTGAATTCAAACGATCTGTTTACAGGTCCACAACAATTTGTCATTGTTTTTGTCGTTTAGAAATGGTCAGATAGGCTACAGCAAATGTCACGGCAAAGGAAAACATTCTGCCAAAATCTCCAAAGATATTTGATCAAGTTCGCCATTGCTATTTGCTTTAGATATACTGTCTTGGCTTCATTCCAATACTTCCAAAGTACAGTGCCTTGCGAAAGTATTCGGCCCCGTAGAATGTATGCACACATGACTGTAATTTTTAAAAGTTTTAAATGGCATTTCATTATATAAATTTTGCACGCCCAATTTTTCAAAAATTTTTGATTTGTTAAAAAAGTTAAAAATATCCAATAAATGTCGTTCCACTTCATGATTGTGTCCCACTTGTTGTTGATTCTTCACAAAAAATACAGTTTTATATCTTTATGTTTGAAGCCTGAAATGTGGCAAAAGGTCGCAAAGTTCAAGGGGGCCGAATACTTTCGCAAGGCACTGTATATAGCAAATAAGTGTGTTATTGTCACCATTGAAGGCAACTGATGGGCATTTTTCAGGCAGAGTTATAATGCTTGTTCACACGTGCACAGTGCACAGTTTCATGACAAGTCTGATTTATAAAAGGAAACTTGCGCAGAGTTTATAAATCTCAATATTTATGTGAGTGCCCAGTCCTTTAAAAAATGACGCACACAGATATTTGGTGTAAACTGTCAAAGTTATAAATGACACCCCTGGTGTCTTGTCCTCCGCCTCCACACAATCAACCGTCTCACACACACACACACACACCCTCCCAGCTCAGTCACTGCTGCAACGCAGCAGAAAATAAGGAATCTGGAATGATATCTAGAATGTTGGTAAGTCTCCGTGTTCTGTTAAGTAAAGATGTGTGAGTGGGGGATGTAAAGTGGAAGGAAGGAATACAGTGGTGGATTCTGAGAGGAAAGGAAGAAAAGGGGGGTTGGGAGATATTGGGAGAGTGTTGGAGGAGAGGAGTGGCTGTGACGGGCCCCACGTTCCACAAATGAGCTCCGGCCTAGGCATGTGTGTGAGAGTGAGAGTGAGAGATGTGCGCAGGACCCCGAGCAGGAGCGAGACGAGAGTCAGAGGCATCCCCCTATGGGCTTGTAATGCACAGCAGATGTTTTCCACTTTCTCTCTCTCTTTTTGTTTCTCTCCTTCTCTCTCTTTCTTATTAAACTCCCAGTCATGTGACATAAGTGGGAATGGGGCCAGGGAAATAACTGACTCCTGACTTTCACCCCCTCCCACACACACACACACACACACACACACACACACACACACACACACACACACACACACACACACACACACACACACACACACACACACACACACACACACACACACACACACACACACACAATTAAGAAGGGTTTGGAAAGATGTATCTATTTTATTCAACAAAGAACATCAACAGTATATGAGAGTGCATGAAGAAGAACTCTAAAAAATATGTTAACTGTTTGAATACAACCAAATATTATTTGCTGTTTATTACTGTACAAGTCCTACTGTATGAGTCCTGTTTGACCTGTGTGTTGATGTAGGCTACTGTATTATTATGTTGTTACCAAGAACGTATGAAACGCACATGAAACACACTTGAAGCAAACATGAAGCAGCCATCATTGTACTGTGCCTTGCAAAAAGTATTCAGAACCCTCGTATTTCTTCACATTTGTGTTACAAAGTGGGATTACAATTGATTTAATTCTGATTTTTTTGTCAACAATCTACAAAAGATACACTAATGTCAAATTGGTAGAAACATTTTAACATTTTTAAAGATTTATAGAAATGAAATAATTGAAATATAGTTGTTAGATAAGTATTCAGCTCCCTGAGTGAATACCTGTTAGAAACAACTCTGGCATCGATTACAGATTCTTGGGTAAGCTGTCTTCTTGGGTAAAGCTGTCTTCTTGGGTAAGCTGTCTTCTTGGCTAAGCTGTCTTCTTGGGTAAGCTGTCTTCTAGGGTAAGATCTCTTCTTGGGTAAGCTGTCTTCTAGGGTAAGCTGTCTTCTTGGGTAAGCTGTCTTCTTGGGTAAGCTGTCTTCTTGGGTAAGCTGTCTTCTTGGGTAAGCTGTCTTCTTGGGTAAGTCTATAAGAGCTTTGCACACCTCAATTGTTCGATATTTCTCCATTTATTCTTTTCAGAATTCTTCAAGCTCTGTCAAGATGTTGGGGATCATGGCTAGACAGCAATTTTCAAGTCTTGGCATAGATTTTCAAGCAGATTTAAGTTAAAACTGTAACTTGGCGACTCAGGACCATTCACTGTATTCTTGGTAAGCAACTTCAGTGTAGGCCTTGTGTTGTAGGTTATTGTCCTGCTAAAAGGTGAATTATTCTCCCAGTCTCTGTTGTAAAGCGGACTGAAGCATGTTTGCCTGTGCTTAGCTCCCTCCCGTTTCTTTTTATCCTGAAAAAATCCTCAGTATTTGCCCATGTCAAGCATACCCATAACATGATGCAACCACCACCATGCTTGAAAATAAGGAGGTAGTTACTCAGTGATGTGTTGTGTTGGATTTGCACCAAACAAAAGGCTTTGCATTTAGGCCAAAAAGTATACTCCTTTGCTGTGTTTTTTGCAGTATTACTTTAGTGCCTGTATACAGACTATTTGGAAAGTATTCAGACCCTATGACTTTTTCCATATTTTGTTACTTTACAGCCTTATTCTAAAATGGATTAAATCCCCTCATCATTCTACACACAATACCCCATAATGACAAAGCGAAAACAGGTTTTCAGATTATTTTTTTATTTGAGTGAAAATAAAAAACAAAAATATATTATTTACATAAGTATTTAGACCCTTTGCTATAAAACTTAAAATTGAAATCAGGTGCATCCCGTTTTCATTGATTATCCTTGAGCTGTTTCTACAACTTGATTGGAGTCCACCTGTGGTAAATTCAGTTGATTGGACATGATTTGCAAAAGCACACACCTGTCAGAGCAAAAACGAAGCCATGAGGTCAAAGGAATTGTCCGTAGAGCTCCGAGACAGGATTGTGTCGAGGCACAGATCTTGGGAAGGGTACCAAAACATTTCTGCAGAATTGAAGGTCTCCAAGAACATATTGGCCTCCATCATTCTTAATGGAAGAAGTTTGGAACCACCAAGACGCTTCCTAGAGTTGGCCCAGCAAACTGAGCAATCAAGGGAGAACGCCTTGGTCAGGGAGGTGACCAAAACCCAATGGTCTCTCTGACAGAGCTCCAGAGTTCCTCTGTGGAGATGGGAGAAACTTCCAGAAGGACAACCATCTCTGCAGCACTCCACCAATCAGGCCTTTATTGTAGAGTGACCAGACGGAAGCCACTTCTCAGTAAAAGGCACATGACAGCCCGCTTGGAGTTTGTCAAAAGGCAGCTAAAGGACTCTCAGACCATGAGAAACCAGATTTTCTGGGCTGATGAAGTGAATATTGCTCTTTCGCCTAAATTCCAAGTGTTACGCCTGGAGGAACCGTGGTACCATCCCTACGGAGAAGCATGGTGGTGGCAGCATTATGCTGTGTAGATGTTTTTCAGCAGCAGGGACTGGGAGACTAGTCAGGATCGAGGCAAAGATGAACGGAGCAAAGTACAGAGAGATCCTTGCTGAAAACCTGCTCCATAGCACTCATGACCTCAGCCTTGGGTGAAGGTTCACCTTCCAACAGGACAACGACCCTAAGCACACAGCCAAGACATTGAGGAGTGACTTCGGGACAAGTTTTTGAATATCCTTGAGTGGCCAAGCCAGAGCCCGGACTTGAACCTGATCGAACATCTCTGGAGAGACTTGAAAATAGCTATGCAGCGGTGCTCCCCATCCAACCTGAGAGAGCTTGAGAGGGTCTGCAGAGAAGAATGGGAGAAACTTCCCAAATACAGGTGTGCCACTCTTGTAGCGTCATACCCAAGAAGACTCGAGGCTGTAATCGCTGCAAAAGATGCTTCAACAAAGTACTAAGGGTCTGAATACTTGTACATTTAAATGTGTTTTTAGTTTCAATACATTTGGTAAAAAAATCACAACCTGTTTTTACTCATTAGGCGGTTTTGTGTGTAGATTGATGAGGGGGGGGAATTTATTCCATTTTAGAATAAGGCTGTAATGCAACAAAATGTGGAAAAAGTCAAGGAGTCTGATTTCATCTGCCAGTCTACACTATTATTATTTTTTTTTTGTAACATTAAACATTAGTATCTTTGTAACATTAAAACTAGTGGCAACAGCTGCCTTAAAGGAGACAAAACCTTAACTTTACTGGAGTATTGAAACACATGGTTGTGAGGGTATTGGGACAGATTTAAGGTGTACTGAAACATTCATCCTGAGGTGTTCTGAAGCATGACGTGGTGTGTTGTTACGCCACATAATCAAGAGCTGTGAAACACCTTGCCAGGGACCGCGAGCACTAACCCAGAAAAGCTTAAATACTATTATGGTGTTTCGCATCCTCTGTAGTGCAGAATTAGATCCCTTCTCTGAAGCTCCTAAACACAATGAAGGTGTTTATACTTGACAATAGAGTTTGCTAGAGGGCACACCTGCAACAAATGCCCTCTCTCCATGTCCATGCCTCAGATTGGGGTTATTCTGAACAGTATGGAAGCACAATGTTTGAAGTTCACATTTAGCCTTTATTCTAAACAGTTGTCTTCTGATATGGGGGCCCACGTTCCGCACGTGGTGAATGACTGTGTGGTTGAGTGGGTCAACTTCCAAATCAATTTGCCATCTTACTGCCCCAGCAGTTGCGGGTTCAATTCCCACATCCAACTTTCACTTCTTCTCTGTTTCTAATCTGTCTACACATGCTCAGTGTATCAAGGGTGGTTCAGCACAACAGTTTAATCCTGAAGACTGGCTGAGTGGACTAAGGCAGTGTTTTGACAAGCAGAAGACCTGGGTTCACATCCACCTTCTCACATGAATGTCAACTATGAATGCCCTCTGTACATGCCACCTCTGCTATAATTTACGTAGCCCTAAACATTATTGATAATCTCACAATGGGCCTGACCACTGTGCCAAAGTCTACCCTAGAAAAAGTATTTCATACCCAGAGTCTTCTTTAAAATGTTAATCGAAATATTGAGTGAAAATCCTCATCAATCAACCATCAACCATTTGCAATTTAAAACCATTTGCTTGTATGAGAGACAGTCTGCCAAAACATTATTTTTGAGTTTTGATGCTGCACTTTACATGCACTGAAACACCAAAAAGTGTTTTCACAACACTCTTAAAAGCACAACTATTCAGATCCAAGAACCCATTGGGTGTTTCAGAATACTTCCATTCTTACATAGGGTTGGTTTTACTATGGTTTTACCACACAATGATAGTGTTTTTGAGTCTTTCTATTTTTACAGTGTAGGGTCTGGTCTCTGGGATCCAATGGAAAACCTTTTTCCCACAACATTTATAGTTATTTCCAGGGGATTCGGGTTAGCATTAGTGTTATGTTAGTGTGTGTGTGTGTGCATTTACAGTACCAGTCAAAAGTTTGGACACTTACTCATTCCAGGATTTTTCTTTATTTTTACTATTTTCTACATTGTACAATAACAGTGACGACATCCAAACTATGTGGAATCATGTAGTAGCCAAAAAAGTGTTAAACAGCATATTTTATAATTTAGATTAGTCAAAGTAGCCACCTTTTTCCTTGATGACAGCTTTGCACACTCTTGGCATTCTCTCAACCACCTTCATGAGATAGTCACCTGGAATGCATTTCAATTAACATTTCAATTAACATTTCAATTAACATTGTTAAATGTTAATTTGTGGAATTTCTTTCCTTCTTAATGCATTTGAGCCAATCAGTTGTGTTGTGACAAGGTATACAGAAGATAGCCCTATTTTGTAAAAGACCAAGTCCATATTATGGCAATAACAGCTCAAATAAGAAAAGAGGTCTTTGAAAGTTTCTTCAAATGCAGTCGTAAAAACCATCAAGCGCTATGATGAAACTGTCTCTCATGAGGACCGCCACAGGAAAAGAAGACCCAGAGTTACGTCTGCTACAGAAGATAAGTTCATTAGAGTTAACTGCATCTCAGATTGCAGCTCAAATAAATGCTTCACAGAGATCAAGTAACAGATACATCTCAACATCAACTGTTCAGAGGAGACTGCGTGAATTAGGTCTTCATGGTCGAATTGCTGCAAAGAAACCACTACTAAAGGACACCGATAAGAAGAAGAGACTTGCTTGGGCCAAGAAACAGGAGCAATGGTCATTAGACCGGTGGAAATCTGTCCTTTGGAATGATGAGTCCAAATTTGAGATTTTTCGTTCCAATTGCTGTGTGTAGTAGGTGAACGGATTATCTCGGCATTCCCACCGTGAAGAATGGAGGAGGAGGTGTGATGGTGCTTTGCTGGTGAGACTGTCTGTGATTTATTTAGAATTGAAGGCACACTTAACCAGCATGGCTACCATCCCATCTGGTTTGCGCTTAGTGGGACTGCCATTTGTTTTTCAACACCTCCAGGCTGTATAAGGGCTATTTGACCAAGAAGGAGAGTGATGGAGTGCTGCATCAGATGACCTGGCCTCCACAATCACCTGACCTCAACCTAATTGAGATGTTTTGGGCTGAGTTGGACCTCAGAGTGAAGGAAAAGCAGCCAAAAAGTGCTCAGCACATGTGGAAACTCCTTCAAAACGGTTGGAAAAGCATTCCATGTGAAGTTGGTTAAGAGAATGCCAAGAGGGTGCAAAGCTGTCATCAAGGCAAAGGGTTCCTAGTTTGAAGAAATATCAAATATATTTTAATTTGTTTAACAATTTTTGGGTTACTACATGATTTCATATGTGTTATTTTATAGTTTTGATGTCTTCACTATTATTCTACAATGTAGACAATAGTGAAAAAACCTTGCATTAGTAGTCCCCCCCCCCCAGCTGGCCTATGGCTCAACTAAACCCGCTGCACTGCACTGTTGGAGGTAGAAACACAAGCATTTGGCTGCACCTGCGATAACATCTGCAAATATGTGTATGATTTGTTTGCTGTTGAGCAACGGCTTGACTCTGATTGGTTAACAATGTGGTTCTATCGGGTTCTATTCAGTTCAATTGAGTTCCATTAATTTCTATTGTGTTTTATTCAGTTCTATTCAGTTCCATTGGGTTCTATTCATTTTTAGTACTTCCTGGCGAAAAAAATGAGATATCTTGAACTGAGGCTTAACGCTGCAATATGTAACCTTTTGGGCGACCCGACCAAATCCATATAGAAATGTGAGTTATAGATCTGTCATTATCCTTGAAAGCCAGTCTAAGAAATGGTAGATTTGTTCTATATGTGTTATTTTTATGCTTCCCGTTCTTAAGTTTCGTTTTTGCGTCTTCTACTTTTGGTTTTGCACACCAGCTTCAAACAGCTAAAAATACAATATTTCAGGTTATGGAAAATATATTTCACAGTGGTTTAGATGGTACAATGATTCTCTATGCTATACTTGCTTCTTTTGTCACATAAACTCAAAATTAGGCAAACTATGTGAATTTTTGCAACCAGGATATGTCGGAGCGATTTCTACATAGTGCATCTTTAAATGCAAAAATATCAATGATTTATTTGGTCATCATGATGCCAAAAGAGAGCATTTTGCAAAAAGGTGCACTGCTACGAAACTTTGCATTTTTTAAATTGATTTATTTCTCACATTATCCCAGAGGCTGCTCCAAGACGTCTGTCCTCCACTCGTTACCTGTATTAATGGCACCTGCTTGAACTTGTTATCAGTATAAAAGACACCTGTCCACAACCTCAAACAGTCACACTCCAAACTCCACTATGGCCAAGACCAAAGAGCTGTCAAAGGACACCAGAAGCAAAATTGTAGACCTGCACCAGGCTGGGAAGACAGAATCTGCAATAGGTAAGCAGCTTGGTTTGAAGAAATCAACTGTGGGAGCAATTATTAGGAAATGGAAGACATACAAGACCACTGATAATCTCCCTCGATCAGGGGCTCCACGCAAGATCTCACCCCGAGGGGTCAAAATGATCACAAGAACGGTGAGCAAAAATCCCAGAACCACACGGGGGGACCTAGTGAATGACCTGCAGAGAGCTGGGACCAAAGTAACAAAGCCTACCATAAGTAACATACTATGCTGCCAGGGACTCAAATCCTGCAGTGCCAGACGTGTCCCCCTACTTAAGCATAGTACATGTCCAGGCCCGTCTGAAGTTTGCTAGAGAGAATTTGGATGATCCAGAAGAAGATTGGGAGAATGTCATATAGTCAGATGAAACCAAAATAGAACTTTTTGGTAAAAACTCAACTCGTCGTGTTTGGAGGACAAAGAATGCTGAGTTGCATCCAAAGAGCACCATACCTACTGTGAAGCATGGGGGTGGAAACATCATTCTTTGGGGATGTTTTTCTGCAAAGGGACCAGGACGACTGATCCGTGTAAAGGAAAGAATGAATGGAGCCATGTATCGTGAGATTTTGAGTGAAAACCTCCTTCCATCAGCAAAGGCATTGAAGATGAAACGTGATGAAAACCTGGTGAAGACTTACAGAAAACGTTGACTTAGTCCACATTTTGTTATGTTAGTCTGAATTCTAAATATATCAAATATACCCCATAATGACAAAGTGAAAACATGTTTTTATATTTTTCCCAAATGTATTGAAAATAAAATACAGAAACATCTAATTTCCACAAGTATTTTGTAGAATAACCTTTGGCAGTGATTATACACACAGCAAAAAAAGAAACGTCCCTTTTTCAGGACCCTGTCTTTCAAAGATAATTTGTGAAAATCCAAATAACTTCACAGATCGTCTTTGCAAAGTGTTTAAACACTGTTTTCCATGCTTATTCAATGAACCATAAACAATTAATGAACATGCACCTGTGGAACGGTCGTTAAGACACTAACAGCTTACAGACGGTAGGCAATTAAGGTCACAGTTATGAAAAGTTAGGACACTAAAGAGGCCTTTCTACTGACTCTGAAAAACACCAAAATAAAGATGCCCAGGGTCCTTGCTCATCTGTGTGAACACCTGCGGGACAGGATGGCATCAACAACTGCCCGAGTTACACCAGGAACGCACAATATCTCCATCAGTGCTCAAGACTATTCACAATCGGCTGAGATGGGCTGGACTGAGGGCTTGTAGACATGTTGTAAGGCAGGTCCTTACCAGACATCACCGGCAACTACGTCACCTATAAGCACAAACCCACCGTCGCTGGACCAGACAGGACTTACAAAAAGTGTTCTTCACTGACGAGTCGCGGTTTTGTCTCACTAGGGGTGATGGTCGGATTCGCGTTTTTCGTCGAAAGGAATGGGCGTTAGAGGCATGTACTCTGGAGCGGGATCAATTTGGAGGTGGAGGGTCCGTCATGGTCTGGGGCAGTGTGTCACAGCATCATCGGACTGAGCTTGTTGTCATTGCAGGCAATCTCAACGCTGTGCGTTACAATGAAGACATCCTCCTCCCTCATGTGGTACCCTTCCTGCAGGCTCATCCTGACATGACCCTCCAGCATGACAATGCCACCAGCCATATGGCTCATTCTGTGCATGATTTCCTGCAAGACAGGGATGTCAGTGTTCTGCCATGGCCAGCGAAGAGCCCAGATCTCAATCCAATTGAGCTCGTCTGGGACCTGTTGGATCGGAGGGTGAGGGCTAGGGCCATTCCTCCCCAGATATGTCCGGGAACTTGCAGGTGCGTTGGTGGAAGAGTGGGGTAACATCTCACAGCAAGAACTGGCAAATCTGCTGCAGTCCATGAAGAGGAGATGCACTGCAGTACTTAATGCAGCTGGTGGCCACACCAGATCCTGACTGTTACTTTTGACCCCCCTTTGTTCACGGACACATTATTCCATTTCAGTTAGTCACATGTCTGTTGAAATTGTTCAGTTTATGTCTCAGTTGTTGAATCTTGTTATGTTCATACAAATATTTACACATGTTAAGTTTGCTGAAAAGCAACGCAGTTGACAGTTTTTTTGCTGAGTTTATATTTCTTAATTACATGATTTTTACTTTTAGATTTGTGTGTATTGTTAGATATCACTGCACTGTTGGAGCTAGGAACACAAACATTCTGCTACACCCGCAATAACATCTGCTAAATATGTGTATAAGACCAATAACATTTGATTTGATTTGGAAAAAAAGAAAGAAAGGTGAAAAACAACGTACAAACGTTTAGTCATGTGAAGTGTGATCTTATGTAAAGTTAATGTGATAACATGTGATAACAACATGAAATGTGAAAACGTGATCACGTTTGAATTTTTCCAAAAACACATTTTCAAATGATTTCACATGATGTGTGACATTCATGTGCATGTGTGCCATTCAGAGGGTGAATGGGCAAGACAAAAGATTGAAGTGCCTTTGAACGGGTCAAGAACTGCAACGCTGCTGGGTTTTTCACATGCAACAGTTTCCTGTGTGTATCAAGAATGGTCTACCACTCAAATGACATTTAGCCAATGGCAGGTTATTGGTCGAAAACGGGTCATTGATGAAGGAGGACAAAGGAGGCTGACAAATTGTGCAGAGCAACAGATGGGCTACAGTTAGTGAACTGACAGTCCAGTACAACATTGGTGTCCAAAGGCCCATAAAAGAATGCACAACTCGTCATACCCATTTACATGAATGGGGTATGGCAGCCAACGACCTTACAGAGTTCCACTTCTTTGAGCAAAAAACAAGAATCTGCATTTGCAGTGGGCTAAGGAACGAAAATACTGGACACTGGAGAATTGGAAAAACATTGCCTGGTCTGATAAATCCCAGTTCCTGCTGTTTCACGCTGATGGGAGGAATAGGGTATGGACAAAACCACATGAATACATGTCAACATTGCAGGCTGGTGGTGGTGGTATCATGGTGTTGGGTGTGTTTTCCTGGCACATTGGGCCCCTTGATAAAAGTGGAGCAACATTTGAATGACACCGGATATCTGAACATCATAGGTGCACCCCTTTAGGTGCACCCCTTTAGGTGCACCCCTTTATGGTAGCAATGTATCCATTTACAAATATATTTTTTTCAGCAGGATAATGCCCCATGCCACAAGGCTTGGATTGTCCAGGAATGGTTCCACAAACATGACAGTGAATTCAGATCACTGCAGTGGCCTGCTATCCTTAAAAGGGCTATTCAACTAGATTGTGTCCTGCCCAGCCTGTGATCATCATAGGATCATCATAGAGGGAAACAGAATCGCCAGAAGCTTCTGTTTACCACAGAGAGTGTTTGATCCTATCTAATCTCCTCTACCCTTTCTGGCTGGCAAAGTACCAGGATGTTGTCTCTGGTTTTGAATCTGAATTTAGAGAACTGAATCTGAAAACTGAATCTGAATAAATGAAACTTTAAGTTTGAAATTATAGGTTGTAAACTTGATACACAGACAATGAATGCAATATCTACCATATTGAAACGGAATATATATACTGAGTGTACAAAACCTTAGGAACACTTGCTCTTTCCATGACATAGACTGACTAGGTCAATCCATGTGAAAGCTACGAGCCGTTATTGTTTTCACATGTTAAATCCACAATAAGTGTAGATTAAGGGGAAGATACAGGCTAAAGAAGGATGTTTAAGCCTTGAGACAATTGAGCCATAGATTGTGTATGTGTGCCATTCAGAGGGTGAATGGGCATAACAAAAGATTTAAGTGCCTTTGAGCGTGGTATGGTAGTTGGTGCCAGGCGCCTCGGTTTGAATGTAATCAAGAACTGCATCGCTGCTGGGTTTTTCTCGCTCAACAGTTTCCTGTGTGTATCAAGAATGGTCCATCACTCAAACAACATCCAACCAACTTGACACAACCGTGGGAAACACTGGAGTCAACATGGGCCAATATCTCTGTGGGACGCTTTCGACACCTTGTAGAGTCCATGCCCCGATGAATTCAGGTGTTCCTAATGTTTTGTACACTCAGTGTATGTTGCTCTGCTTTCTAACACACTTCTCTCCATTTCTGTCTCTCTTTGTGTTCCCCCCTTTCCCTCGTTCCCTCCATTCAAATTCCTCCACTCATTCAAACATTCCCTGTCATTGTGCACATCTTTCTCTTCCTCTGTCTTGTTCCTGTTCTCTCAATCCCGCTCTTTCTGTTTCACCATCCTCTTTGTCTTTCTTTGTCCTCTTTCTTTACCCTCTCTCTCTCTCTCTCTCTCTCTCTCTCTCTCTCTCTCTCTCTCTCTCTCTCTCTCTCTCTCTCTCTCTCTGTGTAGATTGTATAGTGGTGACAGAGTCCAGAGTGTAAGGCTGTAGGGGGCATGGCAGGGCAACTATCCATGCCGCTGGGCACTGGGGTGGGGTATAAGAAGGAATGGGGGGGAAAGAATGAGAGGAGATAGAGGGGAGAGAGATTAACTGTAGGTCTACTGTGGTACAATGGCGTCTTTGGAGCAGTGCAGGGCATCACTCACCACCCTCTCTATTAGCCTGTGTGTGGGTAGATCCTGAGCGACCAGGGCCCGGTATCCCAATAGCAAAAGGACTTAGGCTCTCACGTATCCCTGAGTGCCCAGACTCCTGGTGAAGTCTCTCCTGCTCATGGTGTTGTTCATGCACTGCGTGAACAACACGTGTGCGTTGATGGTAGCCAAATCAAGCATGTTGTAGAACATAGCAACAGGCCGGCGGTGAGTTCCCCCTTTCACGAGTACCGTGCCATCTGATTGGAAACATTATCCGACATTCGCTCACCTGCTGCCAAACATGGATCCTTTCCCAGACCATGGCAAGCCGTTCAGCATGAATCAGAATAATCATCATCAGAGATGTCATGGTCCATTTCTTCTCCGCCATCCGAGTCGTTTTCATTCAGATCTTGTAGCAACGCCAACGCAGCAGGTGCAGCCATCCGTCTTGGTCTTTCCATTGTAAATTACACACGCTCTCCCTGTGTAGGCCTAGGGTAGACTAATAAGACTGCTTGGATTCGGTGGACTCATATAGGGTACACTGTTTTGAGATTAGAATTCCAACAGATGAATACAATAGAAGGGCACGCCCTGTTCTTCATTTTACAATAGTGATCACATAATTATGCATCTTTCACTTCCCTGTGCTCAATAACCCCCCCCCTTCATATTTTTCTTCATTTATTACATCTGTTGTTATGTGTGAAATTAGTTTCGGTATAGTTTAGGTTCAGTTTCATTTTAAATAAAGAAATGATGGAAAGATCTGAACGAGCAATGTCAGAGACTATATACTGTATATATAATGGTGTGGTATAGACAGTATGGACATTGTATGAATATAAAAGGTGTGTATGTGAACTTTAATAACAACTCTTTGATTAAGACATTGAGTCATTTTCTCTGGAACCTAACTAACAGGTACAACAGAGACATTACTAGTAGTGCCAAATAGTTCTTGAGAAATGTCTGAGCATTTCAATGCAGTTTCATTTAAGAACGCTTGACATGTTTCATATTCTTTACCCTCCTTCTGTCATGCAGGTGAAAGAGGACCCAAAAGCGACTTAACAGAAACAGAGTTTATTCAAGTCCAAACAGGGAATAACAGAAATCCTCTAGTCTGTAGAGGGGAATAACAGGAGAAGCGGCCACAGACTGCAGGTCGCTTTTCGGGTAGGCGCAGGCCGTAGTTGACAGAGACACCTGCTCACACGCAGCATCTGATGAAGGCAAAAAACACGACAGGACAGGGCGAAACACAATCACAGCATGGTGAATACTAAACAAGGAACCGACGGGACAGGAACGGAACACAAAGGAATAAATAGGGACTCCAATCAGGGGAAAGGATCGGGAACAGGTGTGGGAAGACTAAATGATGATTAGGGGAATAGGAACAGCTGGGAGCAGGAACGGAACGATAGAGAGAAGAGAGAGCGAGAGAGTGAGAGAGGGAGGGGGAGAGAGAGGGATAGAAAGAGGGAAAGAACCTAATAAGACCAGCAGAGGGAAACGAATAGAATGGGGAGCACAGGGACAAGACATGATAATAAATGACAAACATGACAGTACCCCCACTCACCGAGCGCCTCCTGGCGCACTCGAGGAGGAATCCTGGCGGCAACGGAGGAAATCATCGATGAGTGAACGGTCCAGCACGTCCCGAGACGGAACCCAACTCCTCTCCTCAGGACCGTAACCCTCCCAATCCACTAAGTATTGGTGACCCCGTCCCGAGAACGCATGTCCATGATCTTATGTACCTTGTAAATAGGTGCGCTCTCGACAAGGATGGGAGGGGGAGGGAAGACGAACGGGGGTGCGAAGAAAGGGCTTAACACAGGAGACATGGAAGACAGGATGGACGCGACGAAGATGTCGCGGAAGAAGCAGTCGCACAGCGACAGGATTGACGACCTGGGAGACACGGAACGGACCAATGAACCGCGGAGTCAACTTACGAGAAGCTGTCGTAAGAGGAAGGTTGCGAGTGGAAAGCCACACTCTCTGGCCGCAACAATACCTTGGACTCTTAATCCTGCGTTTATTGGCGGCTCTCACCGTCTGTGCCCTGTAACGGCAAAGTGCAGACCTCACCCTCCTCCAGGTGCGCTCACAACGTTGGACAAACGCTTGAGCGGAGGGAACGCTGGACTCGGCAAGCTGGGATGAGAACAGAGGAGGCTGGTAACCCAGACTACTCTGAAACGGAGATAACCCGGTAGCAGACGAAGGAAGCGAATTGTGAGCGTATTCTGCCCAGGGGAGCTGTTCTGCCCAAGACGCAGGGTTTCTGAAAGAAAGGCTGCAGTATGCGACCAATCGTCTGATTGGCCCTCTCTGCTTGACCGTTAGACTGGGGATGAAACCCGGAAGAGAGACTGACGGACGCACCAATCAAACGACAGAACTCCCTCCAAAACTGTGACGTGAATTGCGGGCCTCTGTCTGAAACGGCGTCTAACGGGAGGCCATGAATTCTGAATACATTCTCAATAATGATTTGTGCCGTCTCCTTAGCGGAAGGAAGTTTAGCGAGGGGAATGAAATGTGCCGCCTTAGAGAACCTATCGACAACCGTAAGAATCACAGTCTTCCCCGCAGACAAAGGCAGACCGGTAATGAAGTCTAAGGCGATGTGAGACCATGGTCGAGAAGGAATGGGGAGCGGTCTGAGACGACCGGCAGGAGGAGAGTTACCCGACTTAGTCTGCGCGCAGTCCGAACAAGCAGCCACGAAACGGCGCGTGTCACGCTCCTGAGTCGGCCACCAAAAGCGCTGGCGAATAGACGCAAGAGTGCCTCGAACACCGGGATGACCAGCTAACTTGGCAGAGTGAGCCCACTGAAGAACAGCCAGACGAGTGGAAACAGGAACGAAAAGGAGGTTACTAGGACAAGCGCGCGCGACGCAGTGTGCGTGAGTGCTTGCTTAACCTGTCTTTCAATTCCCCAGACTGTTAACCCGACAACACGCCCATAAGGAAGAATCCCCTCGGGATCAGTAGAAGCCACAGAAGAACTAAACAGACGGGATAAGGCATCAGGCTTGGTGTTCTTGCTACCCGGACGGTAAGAAATCACAAACTCGAAACGAGCGAAAAAAACGCCCAACGAGCTTGACGGGCATTAAGTCGTTTGGCAGAACGGATGTACTCAAGGTTCTTATGGTCTGTCCAAACGACAAAAGGAACGGTCGCCCTCTCCAACCACTGTCGCCATTCGCCTAGGGCTAAGCGGATGGCGAGCAGTTCACGTTACCCACATCATAGTTGCGCTCAGATGGCGACAGGCGATGAGAAAAATAAGCGCAAGGATGAACCTTATCGTCAGACTGGAAGCGCTGGGATAGAATGGCTCCCACGCCTACCTCTGAAGGTCAACCTCGACAATGAATTGTCTAGTGACGTCAGGAGTAACGAGGATAGGAGCGGACGTAAAACGTTCTTTTAGAAGATCAAAAGCTCAACCGGACCACTTAAAACACGTCTTGACAGAAGTAAGAGCTGTGAGAGGGGCAGCAACTTGACCGAAATTACGAATGAAACGCCGATAGAAATTAGCGAAACCTAAAAGCGCTGCAACTCGACACGTGACCTTGGAACGGGCCAATCACTGACAGCTTGGACCTTAGCGGAATCCATCTGAATGCCTTCAGCGGAAATAACGGAACCGAGAAAAGTAACGGAGGAGACATGAAAAGAGCACTTCTCAGCCTTTACGTAGAGACAATTCTCTAAAAGGCGCTGTAGAACACGTCGAACGTGCTGAACATGAATCTCGAGTGACGGAGAAAAATCAGGATATCGTCAAGATAGACAAAAACAAAGATGTTCAGCATGTCTCTCAGAACATCATTAACTAATGCCTGAAAAACAGCTGGCGCATTGGCGAGACCGAACGGCAGAACCCGGTACTCAAAATGCCCTAACGGAGTGTTAAACGCCGTTTTCCACTCGTCCCCCTCTCTGATGCGCACGAGATGGTAAGCGTTAAAGGTCCAACTTAGTAAAGACCTGGCTCCCTGCAGAATCTCGAAGGCTGATGACATAAGGGGAAGCGGATAACGATTCTTAACCGTTATGTCATTCAGCCCTCGATAATCCACGCAGGGCGCAGAGTACCGTCCTTCTTCTTAACAAAAAGAACCCCGCCCCGGCCGGAGAGGAAGAAGGCACTATGGTACCGGCGTCAAGAGACACAGACAAATAATCCTCGAGAGCCTTACGTTCGGGAGCCGACAGAGAGTATAATCTACCTCGAGGAGGAGTGGTCCCCGGAAGGAGATCAATACTACAATCATACGACCGGTGAGGAGGAAGGGAGTTGGCTCGGGACCGACTGAAGACCGTGCGCAGATCATGATATTCCTCCGGCACTCCTGTCAAATCGCCAGGTTCCTCCTGAGAAGTAGGGACAGAAGAAACGGGAGGGATGGCAGACATTAAACACTTCACATGACAAGAAACGTTCCAGGATAGGATAGAATTACTAGACCAATTAATAGAAGGATTATGACATACTAGCCAGGGATGACCCAAAACAACAGGTGTAAACGGTGAACGGAAAATCAAAAAGAAATAGTCTCACTGTGGTTACCAGATACTGTGAGGGTTAAAGGTAGTGTCTCAAATCTGATACTGGGAAGATGACTACCATCTAAGGCGAACATGGGCGTAGGCTTCTCTAACTCTCTGAAAGGAATGTCATGTTTCCGAACCCATGCTTCGTCCATGAAACAACCCTCAGCCCCAGAGTTATCAAGGCACTACATGTAGCACTGGTCCAGCGTAGATGGACCGACAAAGTAGTACAGGATTTTGATGGAGAGACTTGAGTAGTTGCGCTCACCTGTAGCCCTCCGCTTACAGATGAGCTCTGGCTTTACTGGACATGAATTAACAAAATGTCCAGCAACTCCGCAATAGAGGCACAGGCGGTTGGTGATCCTCCGTTCCCTCTCCTTAGTCGAGATGCGAATCCCTCCCAGCTGCATGGGCTCAGTCTCAAAGCCAGAGGAGGGAGATGGTTGCGATGCGGAGCAGGGAAACACCGTTGATGCGAGCTCTCTTCCACGAGCCCGGTGACGAAGATCTACCCGTCGTTCTATGCGGATGGCGAGAGCAATCAAAGAGTCCACATCTGAAGGAACCTCCCGGGAGAGAATCTCATCCTTAACCACTGCGTGGAGTCCCTCCAGAAAACGAGCGAGCAGCGCCGGCTCGTTCCACTCACTAGAGGCAGCAAGAGTGCGAAACTCAATAGAATAATCCGTTATGGACCGTTCACCTTGGCATAAGGAAGCCAGGGCCCTAGAAGCCTCCCCACCAAAAACTGAACGGTCAAAAACCCGAATCATCTCCTCTTTAAAGTTCTGGAACTTGTTAGAGCAATCAGCCCTTGCCTCCCAGATAGCTGTGCCCCATTCTCGAGCCCTGCCAGTAAGGAGTGAAATGACGTAAGCAACCCGAGCTCTCTCTCTAGAGTATGTGTTGGGTTGGAGAGAGAACACAATCTCACACTGCGTGAGAAAGGAGCGGCACTCAGTGGGCTGCCCGGAGTAGCAAGGTGGGTTATTAACCCTAGGTTCTGGAGGCTCGGCAGGCCAGGAAGTAACAGGTGGCACGAGACGTAGACGGAAACCTGAGCGGCCAGGTTCTCCACGGCATGGCGAGCAGCAGACAATTCCTGCTCGTGTCTGCCGAGCATGGCTCCTTGGATCTCGACGGCAGTGTAACGAGCGTCTGAAGTCGCTGGGTCCATTCCTTGGTCGGTTCCTTCTGTCATGCAGGTGAAAGAGGACCCAAAAGCGACTTAACAGAAACAGAGTTTATTCAAGTCCAAACAGGGAATAACAGAAATCCTCTAGTCTGTAGAGGGGAATAACAGGAGAAGCGGCCACAGACTGCAGGTCGCTTCGGGTAGGCGCAGGCCGTAGTTGACAGAGACACCTGCTCACACGCAGCATCTGATGAAGGCAAAAAACACGACAGGACAGGGCGAAACACAATCACAGCATGGTGAATACTAAACAAGGAACCGACGGGACAGGAACGGAACACAAAGGAATAAATAGGGACTCCAATCAGGGAAAGGATCGGGAACAGGTGTGGGAAGACTAAATGATGATTAGGGGAATAGGAACAGCTGGGAGCAGGAACGGAACGATAGAGAGAAGAGAGAGCGAGAGAGTGAGAGAGGGAGGGGGAGAGAGAGGGATAGAAAGAGGGAAAGAACCTAATAAGACCAGCAGAGGGAAACGAATAGAATGGGGAGCACAGGGACAAGACATGATAATAAATGACAAACATGACACCTTCTCCCTCTTTTCCATAACCTGTGTGTCTCTGTCTACCCCTTTCTCTATTTGTAGTTTTTCTTGATCTTCTCTCTGTCCCTCACCCATTCCCTCTCTCTCCCTCTCTCTCCCTCTTTCTCCCTCTCTCTCCCTCTTTCTCCCTCTCTCTCCCTCTTTATCCGTCTCTCTCCCTCTCTCTCCCTCTCTCTCCCTCTTTCTCCCTCTCTCTCCCTCTTTCTCCCTCTCTCTCCCTCTCTCTCCCTCTTTCTCCGTCTCTCTCCCTCTCTCTCCCTCTTTCTCCCTCTCTCTCCCTCTTTCTCCCTCTCTCTCCCTCTCTCTCCCTCTTTCTCCGTCTCTCTCCCTCTCTCACCCTCTCTCTGACCAATGTTTCCTTCCCTCATCCGCTTTGTCCTTGTTTGTCTGGTCTGCTCTGGCCAGGGCTTATGTCACAATATGGTAGTGTCGCTGTGTGTGTGTGTGTGTGTGTGTGTGTGTGTGTGTGTGTGTGTGTGTGTGTGTGTGTGTGTGTGTGTGTGTGTGTGTGTGTGTGTGTGTGTGTGTGTGTGTGTGTGTGTGTGTGTGTGTGTGTCTGCCCTTTATGTCAAGTAATTTCTTCATTTGTTAACAGAAGAGAATGTTGGAATGTCAACTCAAGGCTTGCTGGCTTGAAGTCGCCAGCACTGGTTTTGATGTAAGTGTTGATGTATTTCACATGCAAATGACGTGACGGACAGATAGGACATCTTTACATATCACAGATAGTATAGAGAGCCTCAGTTCTCAAAGACGAGACAGCTGGGCAGCTTTGCAACGCACAGAGTCAATGGTGTGTTTGTGTGTGTATGAGAGCGAGAGAGAGGGTGTGTTTTTGATTCTGCAAGGTGACACACACACTCCCCTTCTCGACTCTATACCTCTTCCTCTTCCTCGCCTCCCCCTCACCCCACCCCTCACTGTGGGTATCTGTCCCCCATGAATGAGTGATTGAATGAGTTAGATAGATCAGACCTCAGTTGTGTCTGTTTGGGAACCCCCAGAGAAGCCTCTCTCTTGTAAGTACAGCACAGATTTTCAGACCGTCCTCGTAGCTGTGTTGTTTCTCATTGGAGAAGAATGTTGCGATCCGCATGTTAATATACTGGTTGAATATAAAGGTTGGATCTTTTAATGTATAGTTGTGGAGGCGTGAGTTTGGTCACATATGGTTAACAATATAGATTTGATTTTTGTAGACTTAATGTATCTGCATTAGCATATGTTATATTCATACTATAAGTGCAAATAATGTTGGTTATGTACAGTTGAAGTCGGAAGTTTACATTAACTTAGGATGGAGTCATGAAAACTCGTTTTTTCAACCACTCCACAAATGTCTTGTTAACAAACTATAGTTTTGGCAAGTTGGTTAGGACATCTACTTTGTGCATGACGTAAATATTTTTTCCAACAATTGTTTTATAAACAGATCATTTCACTTATAATTCACTGTATCACAATTCCAGTGGGTCAGAAGTTTACATACGCTAAGTTGACTGTGCCTTTAAACAGCTTGGAAAATTCCAGAAAATTATGTCATGACTTTAGACGCTTCTGACAGGCTAATTTATATAATTTGAGTCAATTGGAGGTGTACCTGTGGATGTATTTCAAGGCCTACCTTCAAAATCAGTGCCTCTTTGCTTGACATCATGGGAAAATCTAAAGAAATGTAACTAGATCTCAGAAAAAAATTGTAGACCTCCTCAAGTCTGGTTCATCCTTGGGAGCAATTTCGAAACACCTGAAGGTACCACTTTCATCTGTACAACCAATAGTACGCAAGTATAAACACCATGGGACCACACAGCCATCATACCGCTCAGGAAGGAGACGCGTTCTGTCTCCTAGAGATGAACGTACTTTGGTGCGAAAAGTGCAAAATAGTCCCAGAACAACAGCAAAGGACCTTGTGAAGATCCTGAAGGAAACAGGTACCAAAGTATCTATATCCACAGTTAAACGAGTCCTATATCGACCTAACCTGAAAGGCCGCTCAGCAAGGAAGAAGCCACTGCTCCAAAACCACCATGAAAAAGCCAGACTACGGTTTGCAACTGCACATGGGGACAAAGATTGTACTTTTTGGAGAAATGTCCTCTGGTCTGATGAAACCAAAATAGAACTGTTTGGTCATAATGACCATCGTTATGTTTGGAGGAAAAAGGGGGAGGCTTGCAAGCACCATCCCAACTGTGAAGCACGGGGGTGGCAGCATCCTGTTGTGGGGGTGCTTTGCTGTAGGAGGGACTGGTGCACTTCACAAAACAGATGGCATCATGAGGGAGGAAAATGACGTGGTTGTATTGAAGCAACATCTGAAGACATCAGTCAGGAAGTTAAAGCTTGGTTGCAAATGCGTCTTCCAAATGGACAATGACCCCAAGCATACTTCCAAAGTTGTGGCAAAATGGCTCAAGGACAACAAAGTCAGGGTATTGGAGTGGCCATCACAAAGCCCTGACCTCAATCCTATAGAAAATGTGTGGGCAGAACTGAAAAAGTGTTGCGAGCAAGGAGGCCTACAAACCTGACTGGGTTACCCCAGCTCTGTCAGAAGGAATGGGCCAAAATTCACCCAACTTATTGTGGGAAGCTTGTGGAAGGCTAACCGAAACGTTTTACCCAGGTTAAACAATGTAAAGGCAATAATACAAATTGTGTGTATGTAAACTTCTGACCCACTGGGAATGTGATGAAAGAAATTAAAGCTGGAATAAATAATTATCTCTACTATTATTCTGACATTTCACATTCTTAAAGTAAAGTGGTGATCCTAACTGACCTAAGACAGGATTAAATGTCAGGATTTGTGAAAAACTGCTGTATATTTCACATGTTATTTACATGTGTTTGCATGTAACTCAAACCTTTTAAACTGCTACTGAAAGTCATGTACACACACTGATTAAGTAGGATTCCTTGCGCGTTTTAGTACTTTTTGTTTGACCAACTAGACATGATGTCAAAGTGTGAAGTACTGTGCAGTAATTTGTATTTTTATTTATCTGTTATTTTACCAGGTAAGTTGACTGAGAACACATTCTCATTTGCAGCAACGACCTGGGGAATAGTTACAGGGGAGAGGAGGGGGAAGAATGAGCCAATTGTAAACTGGGGATTATTAGGTGACCATGAAGGTTTGAGGGCCAGATTGGGAATTTAGCCAGGACACCGGGGTTAACACCCCTACTCTTACGATAAGTGCCATGGGATCTTTAATGACCTCAGAGAGTCATAGGGTCGGGCTCAGGTGGGATGATGATGGATGACACATTGAAGGAGGTGACGTGTGTGTGTGTGTGTGTGTGTGTGTGTGTGTGTGTGTGTGTGTGTGTGTGTGTGTGTGTGTGTGTGTGTGTGTGTGTGTGTGTGTGTGTGTGTGTGTGTGTGTGTGTGTGTGTGTGAGTGTGTGAGCGTGTGCATGTGTATGCATTCTGTCACTCTCCTCCTTTTTTCTCTCTCCCTCTCCCCCCTCTCTCTTTCCTCTAACGATAAATAACAGAGCATGTTATTAAAGGCAAACTGTCTGTGGCCATTTATGAATAACTCCTTTAATGGTATTGAAGGACAACTTCATTCTTCCATCTATCTGTAGATCTGCTATAATATTAGTAAAAGAGCTTATTTTGGAACACACAAGAGAGGGGTTGTGTGAATACACACACACTACACACACACACACACACACACACACACACACACACACACACACACACACACACACACACACACACACACACACACACACACACACACACACACACACACACACACACACACACACACACACACACACACACACACACACACACACACACACACACTAAAGAGTTTGTACACAGAGAAAGAGATGCTTCAGTTGTATTGTTCGTTTGTGGGTTTATGATTGATTCACTACCAGATGTGGGTTTAGCTATTAGTTCTGTTAGTTCCTCTCTCCGGTTGTGTGGACTTCCTGTTCACAAAAACCCATTTTCAGTCTTCAGCTCACAAAACCTAACTTCTGTTCTAATGATGATAACTAGGGCTGGGAATTGCCAGGAACCTCACAAATGCGATATTATCACGATACTTTGGTGCCAATATGATATGTATTTTGAATCTCACGATTCTCACAATTCTATATGTATTGCGATTCAATAATGCGATTAATTGTGATTTGAAGTTTCAAACATATTGCTCACTGTATGTCTGCCGCAGAGAGACAAGCGAGAGCTTAAGAAAATACATTTGAATTTGTCAGGGAACTAAAAGGGCTGAAAACATGTTGGCTCACCATTTTAAAATGAAGGTGGAGAACAAGCTATGGATGAAAAATGCTGGAGTTTAGCTCAGGTACAGCCGACTAGCTCTACCTAATGCTACCTACAGTAGCAAAAAAATCTGAATATATATTTTTTAAATCAATACTTTGAGTCAAATATCTATACAATTTTGTTAAGAAAGAATATTACGATATGTAACTGTTGATTTTCATCCCCCATCACTAATGATAATATATTATCTATATGTTCATATATCAATCAAATGAATCCTAAAGACGAACCACTGGGCACAGAAGTCAGTTCCATGTCATGTTTTGATTGACATAACGTGAATTCAACCTGAAATCAACAAAATAAAAAATACTAAATGACCTTAAAAAATTAATAATAAACTTTTCATTCAGTTTTGACATTTTTCTTTTTCAGAGGAGGGTTACAGGTAAAATAAAATTGAATAAATGCATAAAAAATATAACTCAAACTCATTTCACCCCTCAGTCCCAATCCACCCACTCGCATCCTCCCTCCCTACCTGGAAACCATGTGTCTTACCCTGCCTAATTTACCCCTCCACCCCCAAACCCGAAGAAAGCATGCCTCCCACCCCTTCCCATCCCACCAAGCAACTGAGGTTGCTTATCAGTCCGATTCCCACCCTTCCATCCCCTGATTCAACCCTTTTCCATATTCTGTTCCAGTTAAAGGGTGGTTCAGATTCAATTAGATCTGTGGACCATACTTTTTTAATGACTAGCACAGAATATGAGGTTTTTTTTATTTTTTTAACCTTTTATTTAACTAGGCAAGTCAGTTAAGATGAAATTCTTATTTTCAATGACGGCCTAGGAACAGTGGGTTAACTACCTTGTTCAGGGGCAGAACGACAGATTTTTTACCAAAAGTTTCTTATATATTATAGAAATCATTCCTTTTCGGGAGCCCAGATAACTTAAATCCCATCATTAAATGTTTCAGTAGCTTGGATTTCCCAAGGGACTGCGTAGGCCAGCATCAGCGGAGGCTGTTGAGAGGAGGAACGGCGCAAACACATCTTTCAGAAAGGACTTAGTCTGGCTTGGTGTGGATTTACAATCAGAGGTGTATAGTTCTTTATAGAAGTGGGAAAATCTTTCATTTGTTCATTTGGGTTCTGATAGTAATGTTTCCCCTGTTTCTGATTCAATAGTTGCTATATCAGCTAATTCATCATTACTGCTTAGGTTGTTGGCCAGTAAACGACTGGGACGATTACCATGAAAGTAATCGTTGAGTCTTACTCGATGGATGGCAAATTCTGCTCTCTGTCTTGTCAATAAATTAAGTGCTGTCTGGACTGGAAAGAGTTATTTATTTGTTTTGTTATTTATTTCTCCTTTATTTAACCAGGTAGGCAAGTTGAGAACAAGTTCTCATTTACAACTGCGACCTGGCCAAGATAAAGCAAAGCAGTGCGACACAAACAACAACACAGAGTTACACATGGAATAAACAAACATACAGTCAATAACACAATAGGAAAAAAGTATATATACTGTGTGTGCAAATGAGGTAAGGGAGGTAAGGCCATAGTGGGGAAATAATCACAATTTAGCAAATAAACACTGGAGTGATAGATGTGCAGGAGATGAATGTGCAAGTAGAGATACTGCGGTGCAAATGAGAAAAAAAATAACAGTATGGCGATGAGTTAGTTGGGTGGGCTATTTACAGATGGGCTATGTACAGGTGCAGTTATCTCTGAGCTGCTCTGACAGCTGGTGCTTAAAGTTAGTGAGGGAGATATGAGTCTCCAGCTTCAGTGATTGTTGCTATTCGTTCCAGTCATTGGCAGCAGAGAACTGTAAGGAAAGGCGGCCAAAAGAGGAGTTGACTTTGGGGGTGACCAGTGAAATATACCTGCTGGAGCACGTGCTACTGGTGGGTGCTGCTATGGTGAACAGTGAGCTGAGATAAGGTGGGGCATTACCTAGAAAAGACTTATAGATGACCTGAAGCCAGTGGGTTTGGCGACGAGTATGAAGTGAGGGCCAGCCAACGAGAGCATACAGGTCGCAGTGGTGGGTAGTATATGGGGCTTTGGTGACAAAACGGATGGCACTGTGAAAGACCGCATCCAATTTGCTGAGTAGAGTTTTGGAGGCTATTTTGTAAATGACATCGCCAAAGTCAAGGACTGGTAGGATAGTCAGTTTTACGATGGTATGTTTGCATAAGTGAAGGATGCTTTGTTGCGAAATAGGAAGCCGATTCTAGATTTAATGTAGGATTGGAGATGCTTAATGTGAGTCTGGAAGGAGAGTTTACAGTCTAACCAGACACCCAGGTATTTGTAGATGTCCACATATTCTAAGTCAGAACCGTCCAGAGGAGTAATGTTGGAAGGGCCGGCAGGTGCTGGTAGCGATCGGTTGAAGACCTTGCATTTAGTTTTACTTGCATTTAAGAGCAGTCAGAGGCCATGAAAGGAGAGTTGTAATGGCATTGAAGCTCATCTGGAGGTTAGTTAACAGTGTCCAAAGAAGGGCCAGAAGTATACAGAATGGTGTCGTCTGCGTAGAGGTGGATCAGAGAATCACCTGCAGCAACAGTTACATAATTGATGTATACACCAAAAAAATAGCTACTTATAGCTATTTTATCTGAAATGAGTGTCTGTTGAGAATGCTCTAACATAGTTTACAACATTTCCAATTCTGATATATTTTTTAGTGATTTATTTAACCCAGATGTAAATGCTGTTGCATTGTTTCCATAAAACCTTTGGTGGCATCCCGTAGAATCTGGGGGTCATTGACTTTATTTGTATTGGTCATTCTGAATTAATTTAGTTCAATTTCAAATTGATCACAGAATGTAGGATTTTGTAGTAATGAAATATTGAAAGGCCATCTTGTGGCTGTTTAAGGAGATTATGAAATTTGAAGTTGGCAGTTGTGGTGGTCAGACAAACTCAGATGTTGAATTGCTATTTTCTCGATTAAAGAAAATAGAGGCGTAGATAATGGTATGAAATCAATTTGTGAGAATGTTGTATGCCAGTTTGAGTAGAACGTGTACTCGTTTGTTTAAGGATTATGTGCTCTCCAGGCATCAATGAGGTTGTAATCAGAG